>NW_024871409.1:0-567101 GCF_019054845.1 Dipodomys spectabilis | reverse complement strand
AACACTCTTGTGTCCTTATCGTGGGGTTCATTTCACTTAACATCATCTTATCTGACCTTTTCTGATTTTCTCAGATATATAACAATTATTGCAAATAAAGGTGTCTCAATAGAAGTGGTATTTATTCATGACAGAACTGAAAACTAAAGTGAATCCTTTTAATAATCTTAGTCATTCTAAGAGAAGCGACATTGCCATGATACCAAGAAGTGTTGACTACACCATTAGAGATTTGTCTGTTATGATGAAAGGCAAAGAATGCTCATTTTCAGTTCATGATCTCAGGAATATCAAATCAATTGTGATTCTGTCAACTGAAACAGAATAATGGTACAGACTACCGGTCAAATTTCAACATACTCTTATTCTTTTATATACTACATTTCTTAACAACTATGTCAAGGATTTTAGGTAGTTTGCACAATTTAACCAAGAGTACAACTTTCTTCTGATTATTCATTGTTTATGCTATCTAACATTACTATATTCTCTTCCATTTTTTGTCTAGTAATAAAATTGGAGAAAATTGTTCATTGTGTTAGGAGAATTTTGTACAGCTAGAAATATAAAATAAATTTCAACAGTGTATCTTCCACACACAAAATTGTGGATGGAGATAGATAATCTTGAGACTGGTATTTTTATGAAAACTACCACCTGACAGAAACAAAAAATGAATGGGCCTAAAATCTTATATAATTTGGATGCTATTTGAAGTTGTGAAATTCTATAATGTGGGTGGAATAGAGAGGGAAAAATATGCAAATTTTATCTTCAATTCTAACAGAATATAAATAACACCAGCTAGGTTTAAAAATTGTCAACAACATAATATTGCTTAAATATTTCATACTGCACAAATTTCATCCTTCTTGCCCAATATAAACCTAATTATTTGAAGAGTGAAATCCTTTTCATAAACACATGCTTTTGCTCTCTAATTATATAGCATTTAATTCTCATCTTAATTTATATGGTTGAATTATATGCTGGAATGTGTAATGATCAGTATTTGTTATACAAAATCAATATTTTCTCAGTGAAATCATTTCAACATTATTTAGATTAATGAAAATGGAAGATCATTGTCTGAGATTCAATTTAAAGTCATATAGAATTCTAATAATAAAAATGGATTCAATTTTACACAGTGATTCATATAGAAGATATATAGCATATCTGATACAGTTTCCTGAAAGCCTACATGCTTGTGAGTATAATGTGTAAACTACTTGAGCAAGTTTAGAGTGTAACCAACTTAAATTTATGCAATAACATCTGAAGTCCTACTGGAATTGTATACTTATAATTAGGAGAAGCTGTCACTTTGATGCCAACTTCCCTGCTATCTTTACTCTTTATTGCTTCTCATGGTTTGGTGAGGAATTGCAAGGAATTTATATATAAAAGTTTCTTGAATAGAATTTTCAACTGAAACATTGAGGGTAATTTGAACTCATTGACAATCAAATTATATTTCAATTTGCAGAAACCTTCTTCATGGTAATATGTCATGGAAGTAACTATAATCAGAGAGAGTAGGAATATATATGCCTTGTCCTCGACTAACACATTATACATCTCAGGGACTATTTGAAATTCCTATATTGTAAGTTTAGAAAAATCCATAAATTTGATTATTTTACCCATTGGACCATAGCAGCACCTTTCAGACAGTCATAGCCAAAAAAACCACAAAACCAAAACACAATATTTTAGAAGGCAGCCCTTCCATAAAAGGTTAGCCTCCAATATGTAAGAGCAAAATCTAATAACTACTACTGACAAGTAATCAATAGGAAACTTATAAGGATCCTTTATTCCTCTACATATGTTAGGGTAGAGGAATACCCTAACATATGTCTACCCTAACATATGCTGATCCCTTCAATCGACAAGCAGAATTGCTTCATTCAATAAATCATGACCCTCATAATTGTTACTTTTCACTACTTTAACATTTGGAGGGCAACTCCGTTTCTCTGATGGCCCATCTAACGCTTTCATTAACTTAGAGCACTTTGCCATATTTCTGTTTATGGCATCTGAAAACTCTTCCAACCTCAAAATGGAAGACAGGGTCCTACTTCACATTCGTAGTATTTTCAATCTTGAAGTCATTATCAAAATGAATCAAAGGGACAATTACCATGGGTGTGTTTTTCACCTTTCAAAGTGAATAACAAAAGAATTTTACTGCTATTGCCTTCATCTATCAGACTATCAATATCTTTATACTGAAATAAATTTCCTGTGCTTAAATTCATGGAAGTTGAATCGATACCTACTTATTGCAGTTTGTCCCAACAAGGAATAAATAATACATTTTAATTATACTCTGGCAGAATACTACCAGGATACACCACCATTAAACTCAACCAATTTAGGAGAATTGCCCACTGAACATGGAAAGTAATTTTTTTTGCTTAATTATATCTTTTCCAATCGGTATATCAGTTACAATACAGTATTTTCCCAATAAAAAAAGATAAAGCAAGAAAAAAGTAACACCATAAAACATGGAAATGGAAAAAAAACCTTCATCAATTTTATTTCTATTGGACTACAGAATTATATGCATAGACAATGTCAGCATTCTGGAATAGTTTTAAGGCTACACAATCATTTCAATGTGTAATCATACTAATGTATAAACATTCATGCATGAAATGTCACTATATTCTCTTCAAATTATGGCAAAAATTTACTTGTAACAACATTATGAAATACTCAATGCTAATTAAATTAACTAGATTTTACATTTGGTATAGTAAACTACATACTTAGAGCTGGTATTATTCTTTCTTCATTTATAGGATGCATTTAGTTATTTCTTGTTCAGTCTTCAAGTTACATATAGTACTCTAACCTAAAATAATGTTTGATATTTCAACATTTCAAACCACCTACTATAAATTCTTTGTAAATACTATTTCTATTTCAAAACACAATGTCTGAAATATCTTAGAATAGACATGAAATATCAAGCATTGACATGTAAAATTCTAGCAGCCAAAATTAGTAAATGAAGCAAATAAACACTAAAATTGACTATTTTTGCCTACTTGGATTTTACTTCCTCATTTAATGCTAATTTGTCTTTGTTTTTTTTAGTTGGTATAAAGAGATCACACTATCAACAGAATTTGCTGCATTCTTCCTCATAGATCAGTGTTTTTCATTGTGTTCCAGAGTTTATCTATTACATTAAAGAATAAAATCTTTAATACATGTTAATTTGTTGCAGGAAATGTAAAGCAGTTGTAATCTACATTTCCTGGTTCTTTCTGCAATATCTATATATATTATGCTTTCTCCCAAACAAATTTAGATGAAAATTTGGAAAGGAAATCAATACACCACATCACTAAATGGATCCAAGTAATTACATTAAGCTTACAATTAAAAATGATAGTTATAAAAACTATAAGTAGGATTTAATAAACAAACAATAGATTATGTGAAAAAAATTGATAGACATTTATCATATCTGAGTTCAGACAGAGAGGCATGTGAGAGAGACAGGGGAGGGGGGGGGGCAAAAACGGAAAACCAAAATAAATGAAACCAGAGATGTGAAATGAAACCTTATAGTAAAAGTCAAGATTCATACAAGAGAAAGGAATTCTTGGAAAATCTAGCAAAATAAAGCCTAGGATAAAAACTATTATAAGGTAACTTCTATTGGTCATTCAAAGGATGACTAATGATTATACTATAAAATTAATGGAACAGACAGGGATAGTTCATTACAAACTTGTATGAGTCGAGCATGCTGCCCATTAAAAAAAACCCGTATGACTTCATCAATGAAAGAATCTCAGATACGTTTCTTTCAAGAACATCTTCTGAATAAACTTCTGGATAGCTGACACGAAGAACTAACAAAAAAATCAACAACTCCAAATTCTGACCAAATTGAAATCAGACCACAAAGGCAAAGTTGGATCAATATATGATAGTCAGACCATGAAATTCAAAACATCAATACAAAGAAGCATGTAAATCACAAAGAAGCAAGTAAGTAGCTGTAGCAAAAGTACTCAATAACATCCCACAACTCTTTCTTATGAAAAATCCAGATGAAGTAAAAACCCATGGAATACTCTTCAGTACAATATAGACTGAATAGCCAAGCCTATGGATGGTTTACCCTTCAGGGTGAAAAGGTAAAACATTTCAACTACAACCAGGAATGAGAGAGTGATGCCCTTGCACTCTTCTATACTTCAGTATACAACTGGAATTCCTAGCCAAAGTAATACACTGAGAAATAAACAAAAAAAAAAACAAAATGGAGGGATGCAAATCAGGAAAAAAGAAATGAAAGTCTTACTTGCAGATAACTTGATGTACTATTGAAAGAACTCCAATCCCAAGTCCCTTTGACTGTTCCAATCTGTTGGCAGAGAAACAGGATTTACAATGAACTCACAGAAATGAGCAGACTTTTGTATGCTCAGAACGCAGAATGAAGCTTGAACCACCAAAACAAGTTGTAGTGGCCTCCAAAAGAAAATACATGTGATTTCAATAAAGCAGGGAAGTGAAGGAACTCTCTGGGAAACACATTGATCACCTGAAAAAAGAAATGAAAGCCTATTTAATAATGTGGGAACACATCACATGATCTTAAATTGGGAGTAGTGACATTAAGAAATTTGTAATTCTTCCCAAAGCTACCACCACATTCAAAGTAGCACATTTTCATATGCCAGCAACATTATTTATGAAAGATAATTTAAAAAAACACATGGAAAAATAGAAGAACCCCGAAAACAAAAACAAACCTTAAGCTGGGCACTGGTGGCTCACACCTGTAATCCTAGCTACTCAGGAGGCTGAAATCTGAGGATCATGGTTCAAAGCCAGCCCGGGCAGGAAAGACCGTGAGACTCCTATCTCCAATAAACCACCAGAAAACCGGAAGTGGCGCTGTAGCTCAAGGGGTAGAGCGCTCACCTTGAGCTGAAGAGCAGAGGGACAGCGCCCAGGCCCAGAGTTCAAGCCCCATGACCAACAACAACAAAAAAAACCCTTAGTAGGAAAACAGTTCTTCAAGAATATCAAAGCTGGGGAGGGACATACAAAACAACAGAGAAATAATCTTATAAATGTGTTAGAAACAATCACCTGAAAGAAAAAAACAACAACAACAACAAAAATATTTGAATACATATCTTAGGGCTCATTTCCCTGACATAATCTTATCTGACCTTTTCTTCTTGAAGCAGACATATACTAGTTATTGCAAATAAGGGAAACCATGGGACCTATGTTTCTTTGGGCTTGGCTTACTTCACTTAATATAATTTTTTCCAAGTCTTTCCATTTCCTAACAAATGGGGCAATGTCATTCTTTCTGATGGAGGCATAGAATTCCATCGTGTACATATACCACATTTTCTTTATCCATTCTTCTACTGACAGGCATCTGGGTTGGTTCCATATCTTAGCTATGGTCAATAATGCTGCAATAAACATAGTCGTGCTGATAGCTTTAGTGTGGCGTTGTTTGTGATCATTTGGGTAAATGCCCAAAAGTGGGATTGTTGGGTCATAGGGGAGTCTATGTGGCGTCTTTTGAGGAACCTCTATATTGCTTTCCAAAGTGGTTGAACAAGTTTACACTCCCACCAACAAGAGTTCTTGATTATAGCCATTCTAAGTGGGGTGAGGTGGTATCTCAATGTTGTTTTGATTTGCATTTCTTTTATGGCTAGTGAGGTTGACCATTTCTTCATGTGTCTATTGGCCATCCTACTTTCCTCTTCAGAGAAGTTTCTCTTTAAGTCTTTAGCCCACTTATTTATTGGGCAGTTGTTTCTTTGAAGATTTGTTTTTGGGGGATTTAATTTCAGATATGAGACCCTTCTCTGTTGTAAGACTAGTGAAGATCTTCTCCCAAACCGTGGGCTTTCTCTTAATCTTGCTAGCTATGTCCTTTGCCATACACAAGCTCTGCAATTTCATGCAATCCCATTTGTCCAACCTTTCTTTAATTTCTTGTGTTTCTGGGTCTTTATTAAGAAAATTTCGGCCTGTACCAAGGAGTCCTAAGGATTCTCCTATTCAATCCTGTAATGTTTTCAGGGTGTCTGCTTTGTTTCCGAGGTCTTTGATCCATTTGGAGTTGCTTCTGGTGCAGGGTAATATATAAGGATCTAGCTTTAGTTATCTGCAAGTAGTTAACCAATTTTGCCAGCACCATTTACTGAAGAGGCCGTCTTTCTTCCATTCCATTTTTTTAGCTCCCTTATCAAAGATAGAATTCCTATAAGCCTGTGGGTTCATTTTTGGGGTTTCAATTCTATTCCATTGGTGTTGAGGTCTGTTCTTGTGCCAGTACCAAGCTGTTTTGATTATTATGGCTTTGTAGTACAGTTTCAAATTTGTATTGATATTTCTCCAGCACGGTTCTGTTGAGGACTGTTTTTGCTATTCGGGGTCTTTCATTATTCCATATGAATTTTTGGATTGCCTCTTCTATTTCCTTGTAGAATGACGATGGAATATTGATAGGTATCGAATTGAATTTGTAGAAGCCTTGGGAAGTATTGCCATTTTCACTAAGTTGATTTTTTCCAATCCAGGAGCATGGGAGTTTTTGCCACTTTCTAAGTTTTGTTTTGATTTCCTTTTCAAGTTTTTAAAGTTTTCATCATAGAGGTCCTTGACGTCTTTGGTTAAGTTAATTCCTAGGTATTTTACTTTTTGTGGGGCTATTATGAATGGAGTTGCTTTCCTAATTTCAACCACACTTTTCTCATTGTTGACATACAGAAAAGCCATTGATTGTTGAGAGTAAATTTTATACCCTCTTACTTTGCCAAAGTTTTGAATCAGCTTGAGTAATTTGTGAGTGGAGTCTATGGGATTCTTTAAATACAGGATCATGTCATCTGCAAAGAGGGAAAGTTTTACTTCTTTTTTCCCTATTGGATCCCGTTTATGTTTGCATCTTGTCTTATTGCTATCGCTAAGCATTCTAATATTAAATTGAAGATCAGTGGAGACCATGGGAAACCTTGTCTTGTTCCTGAGTTAAGAGGAAATGACTTTAGTTTTTCACCATTAAGTACAATGCTGGCGGTAGGCTTGTCATATACAGGCTTTATTGTATTGAGGAATATTCCCTGGATTCCTTGTTTTTCTACTACCTTCATCAGAACGGAGTGTTGGATCTTGTCAAATGCTTTTTCTGCATCTATTGAAATAAACATGTGGTTCTTATCCTTGCGCCTGTTGATATGATGAATGATACTAATTGATTTGCGTATATTGAACCAAATTTGCATCCCTGAAATGAATCCTGTTTGATCGTTGTGTATGATCTTTTGGAGGAATTTTTGAAGTCAATTGCCGAAAATTTTGTTGAGAAGTTTTGCCTCAATGTTCATTAAAGAAATGGGTTTATAGTTCTCTTTCTTTGATGAGTCCCTGCCTGGTTTTGGGATAAGGGTTATGATGGCTTCATAGAATGAGTTCACAAGTGAACTTTCTCTTTCAATTTCATTGAAGAGTTGGAGGAGTATTGGTGTGAGCTCTGCATTGAATGCCTTGTAGAATTCCACTGTAAAACCATCTGGTCCTTGGCTTTTCTTAGATGGGAGGTCTTCTA
This sequence comes from Dipodomys spectabilis, assembly GCF_019054845.1. Taxonomy (NCBI): domain Eukaryota; kingdom Metazoa; phylum Chordata; class Mammalia; order Rodentia; family Heteromyidae; genus Dipodomys; species Dipodomys spectabilis. Next base: position 559,480 of record NW_024871409.1, on the reverse strand, counting down.
TTTCAGGGCTTGATATGGGCCTGTTAAGATGATTTAACTCAGTTTAGTTTCAGCACGTTGAGATTTGCTAGGAAAAGGTCCATTTCTGCCAAGTTCTCAAACTTATTAGCAAAAAGTTTTGACAAGTATTCCCTTATAATGTTCTGAATCTTGGTTGTTTCTGTGGTGATGTTTCCATTCTCATCTCTGAGTTTATTTCTTGGGGTGTGTTCTCTTCTTTATCTGATAAGGTTTGCTAAGGGTCTGTCAATTTGGTTAATTTTTTCAAAGAACCAACTCTTTGTTTTATTGATTATTCCTATAGGTTTTTTGGATTCTAATTCATTTAATTCTGTTTTAATTTTAATTATTTCTTTGCATCTACTGGATTGGGGTTTATCTTGGTGAGCTTTTTCAAGGAGTCTCAGATGCCTCATTAAATTGTTGGTTTCATATCTCTCCAATTTGTTGATGTAGGAACACAGAGCTATAAACTTGCCCCTGAGTACTGCCTTTGCTGTGTCCCAGAGGAGCTGGTAGTTTGTATGTTCATTTTTGTTGAATATCATGAACATTTGTATATCCTTTCTAATCTCTTCCATGACCCACTCGTGATTCAGCAGTGTCTTTTTCAGCCTCCATGTGTTACAGGACTTTCTGTGGTGTCTTTTGGTGCTGAGTTCTAATTTTATTCCCTTGTGGTCTGAGAGAATGCAAGGTATAATTTCAATGTTTTTGAATTTGGACAGGTTTGCTTTGTGGCCTAAAATGTGGTCTATTTTGGAAAATGTTCCATGTGCTGCTGAAAAAAACGTGTATTCTGATGATGTTGGGTGAATTATTCGATAGATGTCTTTTGAATCTAGTTGATCTATGCAGTTGTTTAGATCTGTGTTTTCTTTGTTGAGTTTTTGACGAGTTGATCTATCTAGTGGGGAAAGTGGGTTTTTAAAGTCCCCAACAATTAATGTCTTTGGATCAATGTGGGATTTGAAGCAAAGTAGTGTTTCTTGGATAAATTTGGGTGATCTGTTGTCTGGCAAAAAGTTATTTAGAATTGTAATATCCTCCTCAAGCAGAGATCCCTTAATTAATATGTAGCGACCTTCTTTATCTCTTCTTACTAATTTTAATTTGATTTAATGTTAATTTGAAGTCTATTTTATCTGATATTAGGATTGCAACTCCCGCCTGTTTATGGGGGCCGTTTGCTTGATAGATTTTGTTCCAGCCTTTCACGTTCAAAATGTGTTTGTTTTTGTGCGCAAGATGTGACTCCTGAAGCGAACAGATAGAAGGATCTTGCTTTTTAGTTCAACTAGACAGTCTATGTTGAGAGATAGGACTGAGAGGTATTTGGGAGTTCCTGACATTTAATCCACCTTCTTGGGGGCTGCAGCAATTGGGTTCTTCCTATGGTTCTCAGTGGTTTCTTGGCCTTTACTATGTTCCTGTTGGTTTTCTACGTGTAGGACATCTTTAAGAATCTTTTGTAGGGCTGGTTTGGTGGATATATATTGTTTCAATTTTTCTTTGCTATGGAATGTTTTTAGTTGATCTTTGGTTTTGAAGGAGAGTTTAGCTGGGTACAGTATTCTTGGTTGATAGTTGTTTGTCTTTAGGGCATGGCATACATCATTCCAGACTCTTCTTGCTTTAATTGTCTCTGCTGAGAAATCTGAGGAGATTCTAATTGCTTTCCCTTTAGAGGTGATTGATATTTTTGGTTGACAGCTTTAAGGATATTTTCTTTGGTTCGATTGATCCTGTGTGGATTATAATGTGATGGTAGGATGTCCTGTTCTGTTCTGTTCTATTTGGAGTTTTAACAGCTTCTTGTATCTGAATAGGCCTATCTTTTTGCATGTTTGGGAAGTTCTCTGTTAACATCCTGTTAAATAAATTTCCTAGACCATTAACTTCTGACTCTATGTGCTCCTCTTCACCCATTATCCACAGATTAGGCCTTCTGGTGGTGTCTTTCAAGTATTGAATAGGTCTATCATATTTCTTGGATTTTTCTTGGATGGTTGTATGTTCTTTCACCATAATACCTAGGGCTGTCTTCTATCCTGAGATTCGATCTTCTGTATGGTCTAACCTACTATTAAGACTTTCTCCTTTGTTATTTATTTCTTTTCCTTCTAGTTGGTCAGCTTTGATGGCTTCAAATTCTTTGTTGGACCTTTGTTTTAGATCTTGTATGAACTTCTTTACTTCCTTAATTTGGTGTTCAGCGTTTATTCTCAAATCACTTATTTGATTGCTTATGGTTTCCTTGGACTCCCATTCCTTCTGTTGTGTTCCATTCAGCATTCCATTTGTTGACTTCCTGAGTTCTTTCAGCTCTCTGTTTATGGATTCCATGAATGCCTTTAGTGATCTTTGTGTATTCTCATCCTGCTCTCTCAATTCCTGTATTACTCTTTGATTAGCTTGCTCATGTTCACAAGATTCCTGTAGCTCTCTTTTAGTGTTTTCAGCCCGCTCAGACCATTCCTGACCTTGTCTTTGTTTCTTCTCGGCCAGCTCCCGCAATTCCTATTTCTTTGACTGACCTCAGCCTGCTCACACCATTCCTTTATTTCTCTTTGAGTATTCTCAAGCTGCCCACACAATTCCTGTATCAATCTTTGAGTAGCTTCCTCACACTCATGACATTCCTGTATTGACTTTTGGTTTGCCTCCTCTCTCTCCCTATTATGCTCATACAAAGTCCTTTGAAGGTTTTCAATCTTTTCATTTATCATGTTTACCAGTAATGTTTTTAGAGTTTTGGGGGAACTCTCCTGTGGATTATTCATTATCTGTTCTGTCCCCTGATTATCTTGAGTGGGAGTTGAGATACCCGGACTTACCATTTTTTTTGTGTTTTTCTGGCTTGCCCTGACCATTTGGAATGAAAATAAGACCAGTTTGTGCTAGAACACTATCTTAAGGTAAGCATCAACCAAAGTCTGTATTTGCACAGTCAAAAGTCTGCAGATACACTCTAGTTCAACAGATATATTTATTCAACATCGAACCACTATGTATTAGTGGGCTATGCACTGCGAAGAAGAATTTGGCAAACCAGAAATTATTAGGTTTAGGGAGAGATGTGGGTTAAAATAGGAATAGATGGATGTGGAAAGGCAGAGAGTGAGTTAACTAAGTACTAACCTCAAAGCAGGAAATACGTTGTGTAGAATGAAAGTAGAGAGAGAGAGAGATAAAAGAAGAAGAGAAAGAAAATAGAGGCAAAATATAGAAAAAATATTAAAAATTAAAACATATGAAAAATTAAAAAGTGAAACACTTAAAACTTAAAAATTATGCAAATTTTAAAACGTAATACTCAGAGAAGAATGTGGATAGGATAAGGGTAAGGGTAGAAAGGAGACATGAAAAACCTAAAAATAAAAATGCTGTATATCTATATAATAAAAAATATTATACAGACATAAAGAGGTAGTACTGATATTAGGGAATTTAAGTCTAAAAGGTTTTGAATTCAGTAAGAAATTTCTGGATTAACTGTGTACACAATGGGAGATAAGGTCTAATAATTGGATATGGGTATAATTGAGGATGAGCAGTACAGCAATTAAGTCATGCAAAGAAGAACAAAAGAGAAGAAAAGGTGAAAAGAATGATACGGAAATTTAAAAAAAAAGGATCAAAAGGTCAGTAGAGCTTAACAAAAGAATTTTTTAAGGAAAAAAAGAAAAATTAAAGAAAGAAAAAATGAAAAATAGAAAGAAAAAAGCTCACACACTTATACCTCTAAAATAAAAATTAAAAGACGAAGAAAAAAAGTTAATGGAAAACAAAATTTTTAAAAAGATAAAAAAATTAAAAATTTAAAAAAGTTTTAGAAAAATACTTTTATAAAAGGTACAAAAAAGAGTTCTTTGATTTTTTTGGTGGGAGGGGGAATTGGATGATCCTGTATCTCCCTTGTTTCTGTAAACAGTCTCTTGTTGGAGTCTCTGGTCTGCTTGTGGTCTTTGATTTTCCTGTGGCTTGGTTGGTTTCTTAAGTCAGTTTGTTTGAACAGGCAGAGAAATGTTGTGCTTTACCCAGGATTTTATGATCCTCCTCCCAGGTTAGTTCAATGGGAGGGAGATCTGCTTTGAGTATCACAAAAGAGGGAGATGGCATTTTCCTCTAGTTTGGAGATTCTATGATGAGGCTAGGTTCTGGGTAGAGTTGAGGCCTTTCAGCAAACAGTAGCTTTTCCCTGAGGGGCTAGCTTCTGAGACACTCACAGGGCCCAGTCTGGAGCAATTCTCCAGGTTTATGTTTACTGAATTTCAATTGATTGTCAAGGCAGCTGTCGGGAGGGGAAGCCTCTGGCTCCGTTTACCCAGTGAAGAAAGCCCCTCCTGGGGCTGGTGGCCTGGGCTGGGGGACTGTTCCCTGCTGAGCCTAGCAGGTCAGGTTAGGATCCTGTGACCTGCTAAATGACTCTTTTTTTCTTCCAAGGCCTGAGTTGGATCTAGCTGCTCAGCCAGGCCTTTGTCAGTATCAAAGATGGAGATCTCTGGTAGTAGGGGGGGTGGGCTTCCCTCCTCTACTCCCTGAGAAGGAGTGAGGATGTTAGGCTTCTACTCACATCGAGTCTTGGTTCCCGGGTCATCTCTGGTCTGTGAACTGCAGGATAATGATGTCTGCTCCTTGTCAGTTCTTGCTGGTGTTGAGTAGAATCCTCTTGCCAGCTGTGTCTGGCGCCTTCCACCAGACTCTCTGTGTTGCAGGTATGGCGGCTATGGATGCAACTGCCACCACTGCTGTCACAGCAGCGACTACTGGCAATTGCTCAGATCTGTCTCCTTGCCTGGATTTTCCATCTGGCCTAATTCTGTGTCCTGTGATGGCACACTTGGTGTGATTCTCTGGCTTAGGACTGTTCAATGGAACTCTAAAACTGCTTTCAATGTGAGGGCTTGTTTAGCCTCCAGCTTCTCCTCTGCCATCTTCCTGAAACTCCCCAAGCTATCCTCATGAGTACATTTCTTATCAAGCATTGTCGCCTCCTCATTGTTTCCCCTTTCCGACCCTTCCCATACTCCTCCCCTGTCCCCTCACCCCACCTCCTCCCCTCACTCCCCATCAAATTTGTAAAGTTCGTTTTTCGACATAGGACTTTTACATCTCATTGTTGCAATGGGTCCCCCTGTAGGACTTGTACATCTCTTTGTTGCAATGTATCCTAGTTAAACGATTGGTTATTTTCCCTTCCTTTCCACAAATTATACCAACATCAAATACAGTTGAAGCAGGGGTTATACTGTGGGGGAGGGACATACAAAGCAACATAGAAATTATCTTATAAATATGACAGAAACAATTGCATGAAAGAAAAAAAAACATTTGAATACTTATCTTGGGGTTCATTCCCCTAACATCTACTTATCTGACCTTTTCTGCTTTACTCAGACATATACTAGTTATTGCAAATATGGGAAACCATGAGACCTATGTATCTTTGGGCCTGGCTTACTTACTTAATATAATTTTTTCCACGTCTTTCCATTTACTAACAAATGGGCAATGTCATTCCTTCTGATAGAGGCATAGAATTCCATTGTGTATATATACCACATTTTCTTGATCCATTCATTTGCTGAGGGGCATCTGGGTTGGTTGCATATCTTAACTATGGTAAATAAAGGTGCAATAAACATACTCTTGCTGGTAGCTTTAGTGTGGTCCTAATTGTGATCATTTGGGTAAATGCCCAAAAGTGGGATTGCTGGGTCATAGGGGAGCTCTATGTGGAGTCTTTTGAGAAACATCCATACTACTTTCCAAAGTGGTTGAACAAGTTTACACTCCCACCAACAATGCAGTAAAGTTCCCTTCTGTTTTCTACATCAATCCCTAGGAATATCTTTGTTAGTAATTAAATCAAATGAAGTGACAACAGGGATCTACAATAAGAGGGAGAAAATAAAATAGAAATAAAAACTCACATAGTACAATATAAAAAAACTACAAATATAAAATAATCTTGTGTAATATTTGGGTTAATTTCATTTGCCATCATATTTTATAGTTACATATAGGTATATACATGCATATATATCTATATATTCGTATACATATGTATGTCTATGTATAGGTATATGTTTCTGAGTGTTTCTCTTTATCTGACAAGATTACCTTAAAAATATAGCAATTATTGAAAATAAATGATAAGTATTCTCTTGATGGTGTAGAAGTAATAATCCAAGTAAGTCTGAACACAAGGGACACAAACAGGAATTTGAAACTTACTTCACCAATCCACTAAGAAGAGTTAAAACCTGCCTCGAGAAATATATTCAGTATATGCTGCTTCATAATTACTTCACATAAAATTATTACTTCCCCAATTAAAACCATCATGAAACCGTTATGTGTAAGATTGCAAGACCATATTTATATTCATTTTGATATCCTTTGTTTCCTGTACTTTGGTGACGATTAAAATTGAAGGTCTTAACCTTTGTCCAAATGAGTTTGGTTCCAAAATAATTGACTAAATGGACATAAAAAGTGTTTGACTGATTCATTGTAGTATGAAATAGTGAATTTGAGTATAATAAAAGGCACAAATTCAAAATTAAGAATCTATATTGATAGCTCAAAGTGTCTTTCCATTATCATTTGTTACACTTAATTTTAGGTGAAAGTCGTCATGGCCAGTGCTTTGAGATTTCCACTACCCTAGTGTAAAATGATGAAGGAGAGATGGAAATTCTTTATTGACTATAAACAAAATAAACCAACAAACAAAATTCTTGAAATTCACAGAAGAAAGTGAGCCAATGAAGATTCTCTACCATTCTATCTCTTTGAAAGAGCTATGGGAAGCACAAATATCCAATACAATTATGCTTGAGATCAATGTAATGTTGGGTTTTCAAAAATACTTCTTCAAGAGAATTTTAGAATAATGATTTTGACCATTTTTTCTTATTTTAGTCGAAGTTAAATTACAATTTTCTATTATACAATTGGCATATTTCCTGCACATTTTGAAAATACTGATGTACCACAAGCAAAACATGTACAATATCTTCCTATTTTAGAAATCGATCTTTCTATTTAGAAATTGATCTTCCTATTTTACAAATGATTACTATCGTTATATACTACTTGTGTTGCATATAAAATCTTGCATTGTTCATATAAACTGGTGTAATACATATTTTCCTTTCTACAACTAAAATTTAGTTTTATACAGTTTTACACGTGAATAAATAATACACTAAAGGCATTTCTGTTACCAATTAATCTGGTTCTTTAGGCACAGTTTATAAAGATCTACATTGAGAAAGTTGGAATATTATATTTAGGATATAGGTTACATATGCAATTTTGTAATATGATCACTACACATATTAGTTTTAAAAACAGGTTGTTTCTGGTGATGTGCACATTCAACCAACATTATTTTTCCCATTGAAAAATATAAATTACTGGGTGCAATCTTTGCGGAAAACTTTGCAGATAACATAATCTTGTATTTAAAGAATCCCATAGACTCCACTCCCAAATTACTCAAGCTGATTCAAAACTTTGGCAAAGTAAGAGGGTATAAAATTAACCCCCCAAAATCAATGGCTTTTCTGTATGCCAACAATGAGAAAAGTGTGGCTGAAATTAGGAAAGCAACTCCATTTGTAATAGCCCTACAAAAAACAAAATACTTAGGAATTAACTTAACCAAAGAAGTGAGGGATCTCTATGAGGAAAACTTTAAAAACTTGAAAAAGGAAAGCAAAATCGAACTGAGAAAATGGCAAAAACTCCCATGCTCCTGGATTGGAAAGATTAACAACATGAAAATGGCAATACTTCCCATGACTACAATTCTTATGACTGATTTTTTTGGTTTTGTTTTTTTGGGTCTGGTGACCCTGAACTCTGGGCCCAGGCACTGTCCCTTCGCTCTTCAGCTTAAGGCTAGTGCTCTACCACTTGAGCCACAATGCCACTTCCGGCTTTTTTCCTTTATGCTTATGTGGTGCTGAGGAATTGAACCCAGGGCCTCAGGCATGCAAGGCAAGTGCTCTACCACTGAGCCAACTTCCCAGCCCTCTTATGACTGTTTCATTCCTAATACTTAATGAAATCCTGCAGATTCTATAGATAAATTGTAGCATTTTATATTCATATTGGAGTGTGTAGAGACTATAGATGTGTCAAGGAATCAATATAAGGAGAAACCTCTCACAAGGCACATTAAAATGGAAAAATGTGAGAATATAAAGAGATTGAGTGTTTCTGCAATTCCACACAATGACCAACATAAACTAAAAAACATATTTTTTCATGTATTTCTACATTTTTCCATAAATGTTCAGGCAGGAAATGGAATTCTGTTTGTGGTGAGGAATTGTCAATGACTACATTTTCAGACTCTGTGTTAGACATTTTTCCAACCATAAAACACCTGTTTAAGGACCTGAAAGCCAGTATAATCGTTGCAAAGTAGATACATTCTTGAGGGTGCAAATATACTCTATTGCCAATCAGTTTATGGGTGTTTACCTCAGAAAACTCTGATCTCTTAGTATCCATTTTGTGACAGTTATTCAGATTGTGACCTGTCTTTCTGACTCTAGTATTTCCACAAAGGTAAATTTTCATTAAAACACTTTCCCTGTTACTCAGCCTGTGTGCACCATTCGATAAATGTCCTTTGTAAAAATTCCAAATGTTCATAAATACATCAATGTCACTGACTAGACTACAACTTCAGTGATTATTTCCTTGTTTCTTCATAAGTCACTCTGTCATATCAAGTTATATTTTCCTAACATATAAAATGAGCCCTAATTATTTTTAATTGTCACTACCAGTGGGCAACTTCTATGAGTAAAACCAGTGGAATTCTACTCTATTTGTGCTGAAATTTTCAAACATTGTTTCTATATTCATCTCTTTTGTTTGGAAAATAGTGTTACCAAAAGTAACTTGTATGGAGTAGCATACTGATACTCTAAATAAGACAAGGAAAACATCACTGGCTTAGGAGAAAGAATGATAATGAGGATCAGATTGCAGGCTGGTCAATAACAGGGAAAATTCCATGTAGTGTTTGAATGTATTGAATTTTAGTACAGTTGAATTGAATTTCAAAAGAAGAAGGAATTAGATATTGTGTTATACATTGCCTCAAGTGAATGACACATATGTTGGACCAAATTTTCTGAGATCCTGATTTGTACCTGAGCTCAGAAGAATGATGAACACACCCAAAATAGAAAGTTACAAAATCTGATCATTGCTTCTGAGAATCTTTCTGTTGGGAATCATTTCTATGTATTTCAGAGAGCGTTCTTGCTCTGCTTTGATGTGTCTGATTAGTTTCAGGAGATATCAAGCACTCTCGTGCTATCCATTTTTTTTTATCAGTACCTGTGTCCATGTTATTTGGATTGCTCAGAAATGTTTCCAGATTCTCCATTCAAAGACTAAACAGGATTCTAATTCTTCTCTCCCATGTCAGTCTTGTTAAAATCGTCTCAAACGATATGCATAACAATATTGAAATGCTTCAGTTCCTCAGGATTCATAAAATAGTAGTGCCAAACAGGCAGATTTGGAAACCCACAATATGCTGTCCTTATTATTGTAACACCAAATAGCTTTATTACCATTTCCTTGTTCGTATACACTAGTTATTTAATGAAGGAACTTGCAACTGAATAATACATACTTCCAATATCCATATTTAATTCATATTCCCAAATTCCCATAGAATTAATCCAAAACCTTTGGTAGGAGATTTTAGTATAAAATTGCTGGTATTTATGAAAAATAATGATAGGCAATGTACCTAATACTAGAACAGTGACATATAGTAGAAAATACCTTCTATATATTAGTAGATATTTTACTTTAAAAAGGTTGAATAATTATTTCATATTTTTAGTAATTTCTAATTGACTTTCATATGTTCTACATAAACCTGTCCACAGAGGGTTTCTCTGGCTAATTATGCAATTAGCCAGGCACGAGTGGGTCACCCCTGTAATCCTAGCTCCTCCGAAGGCTGAAATCTGAGGATCGCATCTCAAAGCTAGCCGGGGAGGAAAGTCCACGAGACTCTTATCTCCAATAAACCACTAGTAGACCAGAAGTGTCGCTGTGGCTCAAGCAGTAAAATGCTGAGAGCACAATGACAATGCCTAGGCTGAGAGTTCAAGCCCCACGAACAACCAAAAAAAATGCTATTATTAATTATGTTCCAGGATACTTGTAAGTAAATTATACAATTTTGATTAAACATAACATTAATGCAAAAGCCGAATATAAATCCACAGATTTACTGATAAGTCTCCATATATTCCATGTTTATTTTTAATATCTTATAGTAACACTAATATTTATTTAATAAAAATATAAGATATATACATTAAATTATCCTTCTGGGAAACTTTTTCTTTCCTGCTCTTTTTATTTAAAACTTGCTTGTACTTGATTTGAGAAAGCTTAGTCCATTTTAGTGTTAATTTGAATCAATATGAATTTAAGATTTGAATTAAGAAGATATATATAAAGATAAAGCATGAGCGAGGAAGATGACAGAGGAGAAGCTGGAGGATAAACAAGCTCTCGCATAGAAAGCAGTTTTAGAGTTCCAGTGAACAGTCCTAAGCCAGAGAATCACACCAAGTGTGCCATCACAGGACAGGGAGTTAGGACAGAGAGGGAAAATCCAGGCAAGGAGACAGATCTGAGCACTTGCCAGCACCCGCAGCTGCAGTGGCAGCAAGTGGTGGCAGCAGCCATAGCCACCATACTTGCAACACAGAGAGTCTGGGACGAAGCAGCCAGACGCGGTGGGCAAGCGGATTCTACTCAACACCAGCAAGAACCGACAAGGAGCAGACATTCTCATCCTGCAGTTCACAGACCAGAGACGACCCAGGAACAAATACTCGGCGTGAGTAGAAGCCTAACATCCACACTCCTTCTCAGGGAGCAGAGGAGGTAAGGCCACTCCTCACCCCCCACTATGGGAGATCTCCATCTTTGATACTGACAAAGCTCATCGAAGCTGCTAGCTCCAACTCAGGCCTTGGAAGAAAACTAGAGTCATTTAGCAGGTCACAAGAACCTAAACTGACCTGCCAGACTCAGCTCCACCCAGGGAAAAGCCACCCAGCTCAGGCACCAGCCCCAGGAGTGGCTTGTTTCACTGGGTAATCAGAGCCAGAGGCTGCCTCTCCCTTTAGCAGCATCGACAATCAATTGAAATTCAGTAAACATAAACTTGGAGAGTGGCTCCAGACTGGGCTCTGTGAGTTTCTCACAAGCTAGCTCCCCCCCAACTCCCCGGAAAAACTACTCTTTGCTGAAAGGCCTCAACTCTACCCAGAATCTAGCCTCATCATAGAATCTCCAAACTTGAGGAAAAAGCCATCTCCCTCTTTTGTGATACTCAAAGCAGATCTCCCTCCCATTGAACTAAACTGGGAGGAGGATCACAAAATCCTGGGTAAAGCACAGAATTTCTCTCCTGTTCAAACAAACTGACTTAAGAAACCAACCAAGCCACAGGAAAATCAAACACCACAAGCAGACCAGAGACTCCAACAAGAGGCTAGATATGGTCACAAGGGAGATACAGGATTTTTCCCACCCCCTCCCCAAAAAATCAAAGAACTTTTTTTTCCCTTTTTTTTTGCACCATTCATTAAAATTTATTTTTCTAAAACTTTTTTTTTAATTTCTAATTTGTACCTTTTTAAAAAAATTGTTTTCTAGTAACTTGTTTTTCCTCTTATAATTTTTGTTTTAGGGGTATATGTGTGTGTCTGTTTTTCTTTCTTCTTTTTTTTTCTTTAAAATTTTTTTTTTGATTTTTGTTTAGCTCTACTGAACTTCTGATCTTTTTTCCTTCTTTCTTATTCCTTTCAACTTTTCTTCTCTTTTGTTCTTCATTGTGGCTTAATTGCTGTTCTGCACACCCTCAGATATAGGCATAATCGATTATAAGACCTTATCCCCCATTGTGTACACACTTAAAGGACAAATTTATTACACAATTCAAAACCTCTTAGATTTAAATTCCTTTATAGCAGTACTATCTCTTTCTACCTATATAATATTTTAAGTATTTTTAAGTTTTTCACATCTCCTTTATATCCCCCTTTTCTCATTATATTCACGTTCTTCTCTGAATATTTCATTTTCCGATCTGCATAATATTTTTAATTTTTACTTTTCTATTTTTTTCTGGTCTCTTTTTGTTCCCTTTCTCTTTCTTATTTTGTCTCTCTTACTTTCATCCCATCCAACCTATTTCCTCCTTTGAGATTAGGACTTAGTTAAGTTAACTCCCTCTGTGTCTTCCCACATCTCTCTATTTCTATTTTTACCCACATCTCTCCCTAAAGCTAATAATTTCTGGGTTGCCAAAAATTTCTTTGCCGTTCGTAGTCCATTAATATATAGTTGTTAGATGTTGAATAGATGTATCTGTTTTACTAGATTGTATCTGCAGACTATTGACTGTGCAAGTACAGACTTTGGTTGATGCTTGCCTTAAGTTGGGTTCTAGCACAAAACTGCTGTTATTTTCATCCCAAAAGGGCAGAGTAAGCTGGAAAAATATAAGAAAAATGGCAAGTCAGGGTATCTCAACTCCCACTCATGATAATCAGGGGATAGAACAGATAATGAATAATCCAGAGGAAAGTTCCAAAATAGCTCTACAAACACTGCTGGCAAACATTATGAATGAAAAGATTGAAAACATACAAAGGAATCTGTATGAGCGTGATAGGTAGAGACAGGAGGCAAACCAAAGTTTTATACAGAAATATCATGAGCGTAAAGAAGCTACTCAAAAACTGATACAGGATTTGTGTGAGCAGCTTGAGAATATTCAAAGAGAAAGGCAGGAATGGCGTGAGCAGGCTGAGAGCACTCAAAGAGAACTACAGGAATGGCATAAATGGGAGGAAGCTAAGCAAAGGGTATTGAGAGAGCAGGATGAGAATGCACAAAGATCACTAAAAGCATTCATGGAATCCATTAACAAAGAGCTGAAGGAAGCCAGGGAGGAAACACTGAACACCAAATTAAGGAAGTAAAGAAGTTCATACAAGATATAAAACAAAGCTTCAACAAAGAATTTGAAGCCATCAAAGCTGACCAATTAGAAGGAAAGGAAATGAAAAACAAGGTAGAAATCTTGACAGCAGGTTAGACTATGCAGAAGATCGAATCTCGGGGATTGAAGACAGCCTAGATATTATAGAGAAAGAAAAAAACAATCATCCAAGACAAGTCCAAGAAATATGATAGATCTATCCAACACTTGGAAGGCACTATCAGAAGGGCTAATCTGAGGATAATTGATGTATAGAAGCACCTAGAAACAGAAGTTAATAGTCTAGGAAATTTGTTTTAACAGGATCCTAGCAGAGAACTTCCCAAACATGCAAAAAGATACACCTATTCAGATACAAGAAGCTTTTAGAACTCCAAATAGACCAGACCAGAATAGGACATCCCATTGTCACATTATAATCCACACAGGATCAATTCAGACCAAGGAAAAGGTCCTTAAAACTCTCAAGGAAAAAAGATTAATCACTTACAAAGGGAAACCAATTAGAATAAACTCAGATATTTCAGCAGAGACAATCAAAGCAAGAAGAGCCTGGAATAATGTATGCCATGCACTAAAAACAATTATCAACCAAGAATAATGTACCCAACTAAACTCTTTTTCATAACTGAAGACCAACTAAAAACCTTCCATAGCAAAGAAAAATGGGAACAATATATCTTCCCCAAAACAGCCATACAAAAGATTCTTTAAAATGTCCTACACATAGAAAACAAACAAGACCACAATACAGGCCATGAAACTGCACTCAAACTGAGAATCCAAGAACCATAGGAAGAACCCAGTTTTCACAGCCCCCAAGAATGTGGATAACATGGCAGAAACTCCCAAAAACCTCTCTGTCCTATCTCTCAACATTAACGGACTTAACTCTCCAATTAAGCGACATAGACTATCTAGCTGGATTATGAAGCAAGATCCTTCTAATGCTGTCTTCAGAAGTCACATCTTGCCCATAAAACAAAACAAAAACAAATAAACTACTTTTTCAATGTTAAAAACAGGAAAAAATTCTACCAAGCAAATGGCCCCCATAAACAGGCAGGAGTGGCAATTCTAATATCAGATAAAATAGACTGCAATTAAAATTTCTGAGAAGAGATAAAGAAGGTCGCTACATACTAATTAAGGGATCTCCCTTCAGGAGGATATTACAATTCTAAATAACTATTCGCCAAACAATGGAGCACCCAAATTTTTCCAAGAATTACTACTTTCCCTCAAATCTCACATAGATCCAAAGACATTAATTGTTGGGGATTTTAACACACCACTCTCCCCACTAGATAGATCAACTCGGCAAAAACTCAACACAGAAACCACAGATCTAAACAACTGCATAGATCAACAAGACTTAACAGACATCTATCGAACATTTCACCCAGCAGCATCAGAATACACATTTGTCTCAGCAACACATGGAATATTTTCTGAAATAGACCACATTTTAGGCCACAAAAAAAAACTTGTCCAAATTCAGAAAGATTGAAGTTATACCTTGCATTCTCTCATACTACAAGGGAATAAAATTAGAACTCAACACCAAAAGCCACCAAAGAAAGTCCTGTAACACATGGAGGCTGAACAAGACACTGCTGAATCACGAATGGGTCATCGAAGATTTTAGAAAGGAAATTCAAATGTTCATGCTATTTAACAAAAATGAGCACAGAAGCCACCAGATTCTTTGGGACACAGCAAAGGGAGTACTCAAGAGGAAAGTTTATAGCTCTGAGTTCCGACAGCAACAAATGGGAGAGATCTGAAATCAACAATTTAATGAGACATCTAAACCTCCTTGAAAAAGAGCAGCAAGATAAACTCCTAGCCAGTACGTGGAAAGAAATAATTAAAATTAAATCAGAAGTAAAAAAATAAACTCCGAGGTGAGAATGGAAACCACCACAGAAACAACGAAGATTCAGAACATTATAAGGGAATACTTCTCAAAACTTTATGCTAATAAGTTTGAGAACTTGGCAGAAATGGTCCTTTTCCTAGCAAACATTGACATGCCAAAACTAAACCAAGATGAGTTAAACCATCTTATCAGGCCCATATCAAGCATTGAAATAGAAACAGCAATAAGAGACCTCCAAACTAAGAAAAGTCCTGGACCAGATGGTTTTAGAGCAGAATTCTACAAGGCCTTCAAAGCGGAACTCATACCAATACTTCTCTAACTTTTCAATGGAATTGAAAGAGAAAGTTCACTACGGAACACATTCTATGAAGCCATCATAACCCTCATCACAAAACCAGGCAGGGACTAATCAAAGAAAGAGAACTAGAGACCCATTTCTTTGATGAACAATGATGCAAAACTTCTCAACAAAACTTTAGCCAATCGACTTCAACAATTCCTCCAAAAAATCGTACACAACAACCAAACAGGATTCATTTCAGGGATGCAAATTTGGTTCAATATGTGCAAATCAATTAATATATCACATCAACAGGAGGAAGGATAAGAACCACATGGTTATCTCAATAGATGCAGAAAAAGCATTTGACAAGACCCAACACCCTTTTATGATGAAGGTTTTTGAAAAATTAGGAATCCAGGGAACATTCCTCAATATAATAAAGGCTGTATATGACAAACCTACAGCCAAAATTATACTTAATGGTAAAAAACTAAAGCCATTTCCTCTTAACTCAGGAATGAGACAAGGATATCCACTCTCTCCACTTCTCTTCAATCTAATATTAGAATGCCTAGCTACAGCAATAAGACAATACGCAAACATAACGGGGATCCAAATAGGGAAAGAAGAAGTAAAACACTCCCTCTTTGCAGATGACATGATCTTGTATTTAAAGAATCCCATAGATTCCAATTCCAAATTACTAAAGCTTATTGAAAACCTTGGCAAAGTAGCAGGGTATAAAATTAACCCCCCAAAATCAATGGCTCTTCTATATGCAAACAATGAGAAAAGTATGGCTGAAATTAGGAAAGCAACTCCATTTGTAATAGTCCCACAAAAAATAAAATACCTAGGAATTAACTTAACCAAAGAAGTGAAAGACCTCTATGATGAAAACTTTAAAAACTTGAAAAAGGAAATCAAAACAGAAATTAGAAAATGGCAAAACTTCCCATGCTCCTGGATTGGAAAGATCAACATCGTGAAAATGGCAATACTTACCAAGGCTATCTATAAATTCAATTTGATACCTATCAAAATTCCATCGTCTTTCTACAAGGAAATAGAAGAGGCAATCAAAAAATTCATATGGAACAATAAAAGACCCCGAATAGCAAAAACGCTCCTCAATGGAGAGAACACTGTTGGAGTAATATCAATACCAAATTTCAAACTCTACTATAAAGCCATAGTAATCAAAACAGCTTGGTACTGGCACAAGAACAGACTTCAGGACCAATGGAATAGAATTGAAAACCCAGAAATGAACCTACAGACCTATAGCCATCTAATCTTTGATAAGGGAGCTAAAAAAATAGAATGGAAGAAAGACAGCCTCTTCAGTAAATGGTGCTGGCAAAATTGGTTAATTACTTGTAGAAAACTAAAGCTAGGTCCTTATATATCACCCTGCACCAGAAGCAACTCCCAATGGATCAAATTCCTCGAAGTCAAAGCAGACACTCTGAAAGCATTACAGGATGGAATAGGAGAAACCCTAGTCCTCCTTGACGCAGGCTGAAATTTTCTTAATAGAGACCCAGAAACAAATCGAAGGAAGTTTGGACAAATGGGATTGCTTGAAGTTGCAGAGTTTCTGCATGGCAAAGGACATAGTTAGCAAGATCAATAGAAAGCCCACAGATTGGGAGATGATTTCACTAGCCATACAATGGACAAGGTTCTCATATCTATTCTCAAAATATTAAATCCCCAAAAACAAATCCTCAAAGAAACAACTTCCCAATAAATAAGTGGGCTAAAGACTTAAAGAGAAACTTGTCTGAAGAGGAAAGAAGGATGGCCAATAGACTCATGAAGAAATGCTCAACCTCCCTAACCATAAAAGAAATGCAAATCAAAACAACATAGAAATACCACCTCACCCCAGTTAGAATGGCTATAATCAAGAACTCTAATAACAACAGATGCTGCAGGGGTTGTGTCCAAAAGGGAACTCTACTGCATTGTTGGTGGGAGTGTAAACTTGTTCAACCACTTTGGAAAATAGTATGGAGGTTCCTCAAAAGACTCCACATAGAGCTCCCCTATGACCCAGCAATCCCACTTTTGGGCATTTACCCAAATGTTTACAAACAAGACCACACTAAAGCTATCAGCACAACTATGTTTATTGCAGCATTATTTACTATAACTAAGATCTGGAACCAAACCAGATGCCCCTCAGTAGATGAATGGATCAAGAAACTGTGGTATATATAGACAATGGAATTCTATGCCTCCATCAGAAAGAATGACCTTGCCCCATTTGTTAGGAAATGGAATGGCTTAGAAAAAATTATACTAAGTGAAGTAAGCCAGGCCCAAAGAAACATAGGTCCCATGATTTCCCTTTTTTGCAATATCTAGTATATGTATGAGTCAAGCAGAAAAGGTCAGATGAGGTGATGTTAGGGAAATGAACACTAAGATATGTATTCAAATGTTTTTTTTTCTTTCATGTGATTGTTTCTACCGCATTTATAAGATTCTCTGTAGCATTGTATGTCCCTCCCCCACAGTATAACTCCTGCTTTCTCTGTATTTGATGTTGGAATAATTTGTGGAGAGGAAGGGGAAAAACAAGTCGTTTAAATAAGGATACAGGTGGACCCGTTGCAACAATGAGAAGTTGTAGTCTTTATGTTGAACATGAACTTTACAACATTGGGGGGGTGGGGAGGATTGGATAGTGGGGAGAAGATGGGAAGGGATAGGAAGGGGAAACAAAGGAGGAGGCTACAAAGCTTGATAAGAAAAGTACTCATTATCTTGCCCATGTAATTGTAACCCCTCTGTATAGTATTTTTACAATAAAAATTATAAAAAATAAAGATAAAGCATATCTACAAGGCAGGCAAAGGAACATATGTGTCAGAAATTGAATAACTACTAAAAAGGCCTTGTTTTCAAATTACAGTCTAATAAACTTAAACATAAAACTACAGTCTTGTAATAAGTAAACACTGTTATTCTCCTAAAAAGTCTATCCTTAGCAGAATATTGTCACCTTCATGTGAGAATGGTGACCAAGTGTGCATGAAAGTTTTATGTTGAAACAGCATACAAATGTAACCTGAATCAATTTGGAGTAGAAAATATGCACTAGAAACATTCGTATTTGCTATGTGTTTGCATCATTGTTCAGTAAGCACCATTCATGAGCACAAGCATTTTCTGAAATCCCTAATAATGCAGACTGTTTCTTTCCCAAAGAAACGATTTTCAAACTATTCCTAGCTTTCACTATGAAATAAGGAAACGAAGTGAAGAAATAATACTTAAAGAATGATTTATTGCAGCTGCATGGATGATAGAAAGAATGCTTATATCTAGGCAGAATAACTTAGAAAGAAGGAGTAGTTGATACCTAGCTGAAAATATGCGACAAAAAATGAAATACCTAGGAGTTAACTAAAGAAGTGAGGGACCTCAATGAAACCTTTAAAAACCTGAAAAGGTAATTAAATACAAACTAAGGAATTGGAAAAAAAAAACAAAACTCCCATCTCCTGGGTTCAGAGGTTACACATTGTGAAAATGGCAATAACACCCAAGGCTATTTACAAATTCAATGTGATACCTATCAATATCCCAACTTCATTCTTCAAAGAATTAGAAATAATCCAGAAATTCATATTGAAAAATAAAATATACACAAATGACCAAAAGAGCATCACAGGTACAATACCAATACCAAATTTCAAACTCTACTTCAAAGACATAGTAATCAAAAAAGCTTGGTACTGGTAGAAAAACATATCTAAGGACCAATGGAGTACAACTGAAGACACGAAATGAACCCACAGACCTATAGCCACCTAGTCTTCCATAAGGGAGCCAAAAAATTAAATGGAAGAAAAACACCTCTTCAGTAAATGCTGCTGGCAATGTTGGTTAAACCTCTAGAAAACTACTGCTAGACCTTTAGATATAACCCTGCACCAGACTCAACTCCAAATAGTTTAAATCCTCGAAGTCAAAGAAGATACCCTGAAAACATTACAGGAAGGAACAGGAGAAACTCTAGGGCTACTTATCGCAAGCCAAAAAAATTTTTTAGGAGAGTCCGGTTATGGGGCCTGAACTGTGGACTTGGGGACTGTCCCTCAGCTCTTCAGCTCAAGGCTAACGCTCTACCACTTTAGCCACAGCGCCACTTCTGGCTTTTTTCTTTTTGCTTATGTGGGGCTGAGGAATCCAACCCAGGGCCTCATGCACGCAAGGGAAGTGCTCTACCACTGAGCCACCTTCCCAGCCCCAAGGCCAAACATTTTTAATGGTAATTTTTCTTTTACTTTTTGTAATGAGTTTTTTATTGTGAAAAATACTGTACAGAGGAGCTAAAGTTAATGAGCAAGGTAATGAGTACATTTCTTATCAAGCATTGAGTGGCTCAGAAACACAACAAATCAATGAAATTTTGGACAAGTGGGATTGAATGAAACTGCAGAGCTTCTGCATGGCAAAGTACATAGCAAGCAAGATCAAAGGAAAACCCAGGGATTGGGAGAAGATCTTCACTAGCCATACAACAAACAAGGGTCTCTTATCTAAAGTATACTTGGAAATTAAAAAATTAAATCCCCAACAAATCCCCAATGACACAACCACTGATTAGTAAGTGGGCTAAAGACTTAGGTACTTCTCTGAAGAGGAAATAAGAATGGCCAATAGACATGTAAGAACTGGTCAAGTTTACTTTCCATAAAAAAATGCAACCTCTGATGTCACTGTATTTGATTCCATTGTCTTGCAACATATATCTCTACCTATCTCTATCTATCTATCTATCTATCTATCTATCTATCTATCTATCTATCTATCTATCTATCTATCTATCTATCTATCTATCTATCTATCTATCTATCTATCTATCCATCCATCCATCCATCCATCCATCCATCCATCCATCTATCCATCTGTCCATCTATCTATCTATCTATCTATCTATCTATCTATCTATCTATCTATCTATCTATCTATCTATCTATCTATCTATCTATCTATCTATCTATCTATCTATATCTATCTATCTATCTATACTTTTTTTGTAATTTCAGGAGGCAAAGGGAAATAAAAAAATGCTGAAATAAGTATATAGATTGACCCATTGTGACAACTAGATGTACAAGATACTATGTTGAAAATAAACTTTAAAAAATTTGCAGAGGAGCAGAAGGGAGGAGTTGGGGAGGGTAGAAAGTAAAGAGGTAGCAGGGAAAAACAGAGTGGGTAAAAATGATTGATATAAAATGAACTTTTTAACATGGTTATGTAACTATAGCCCTTCTGTAAGTCTCTTTTCAATAAAAAGTATATATTTAAAATAAACAAAAACAAAAACATAAAAAATCAATATTGAGATTCCATCTTACCCCAGTTGGAATGGCTATAATCCAGAAATGTACTACCAACAGATGCTGGAGGGGATGTGGCAAAAATGGAACCGTACTGCATTGTTGGTGGTAGTGTAAATTTATTCAACCACTTTGGAAAGCAGTATTGAGGTTCCTCAAAAACTACACATAGAGCTCCCCTATGATCCAGCAATTCAACTTTCAGGCATTTACCCAAGTGATCATAAATAAGGCCATTCTAATGCTACCAGCATTAGTATGTTTATTGCAGCATTATTCACCATTGCTAAGATATGGAACCAACCCAGGTGCCCCTCATTTGATGAATTGATCAAGAATATTATATATATATATATATATATATACATATATATTATACATATATGTGTGAATTTTATGCCTCCATCAAAAGGAATGACATAGTCCATTTGTTAGTAAACAGAAAGACTTACTTACATAAAAATATGTTAAGTGCAATAAGTCAGACCCAAAGAAACATAGGTCCCATGGTTTCCCTTATCTACAATAACTCGTATAGGTCTAGGACAAGCAAAAGAGTTCTAAGCTGATGCTAAGTGAAATGAATCCCATAGAGAGAGAAGTTTTAAAATTTCTTACTAATTCTTTTTAATGTGCTTATAATGTACTTTTATTTGTTGTTGTTCTTTGTTTGTATACTCTTCGTCCATGGAATAATACTGGTTGTCATTGTATTTGATTTTAGTGTCCTACATCTTGTATATGCATTTTTCTAATTTGGGGAGGGTAAGGGAAATATCAAAATGCTGGATGACCCACTTTAACTATGAGATGTATAATATACTATGTTGAAAATGAACCTTACAACATTGGGTGGGGGAGGGAAGAGTTGGGGAGGTAGGGAGAAAAGGGATGGTAAGGTGTAAAAAAGGAGAGGTAACTGCTCAATAGGAAATGGACTCATTCTTGCCCATGTAACTGTAACCCCTCTGTACAGTATGTGTTCAATACACACACACACACACACACACACACACACACACAATCATACACACACACATATAAGAAAAATGTGGGAAATCAATTCTCAGTGTTCGACTACTGAGTGCTCACGCATTTCTCTTCCACCGAATTATAAGCGAACAATGCATAGTTAAAGTGATATGCTGTCTCCCGGGTTCAGGCTTGCAGTAACCATTTCTGTTTTCATATAGGGAAGTACTTCTGACTTTCCTCTGATGATTAAAAAGAAGTGAGGATTATTGGCTACATCACAGTAACCGTGGCCCCACCCAAAGAAGACTCTACACAGAAATATCAATTGCTGTAGAAACCTTCCATTGTGGGGAGGAAGAGATATGAACTTTTTTGGTGAATCCAGTTAACTCTAGGAAACACATCACAGTTCCTTGCCCTAATTTCCTTCTTCCACATCTTACATAAACATATCTATTTAGCTCTTGAACGTCACTGGGACATTTCTCTCATAATGGCTTGTTTTCTTTCTACACATGACATCCCAAGATATATTTACTAAAATTTTCTCAAAGTGGGCACTGTTGTTCAATGGATAAAAGAATCAACATACTTTACTTCCACACACTTTAGAAAATAGCAATTTCCATTCTGGCGATCTTGAAATTTACTTCTACTCCTGTCACTTTTATGTGGGTCGTATGTTTAAAAGTCTTCTGGCTCAGGCTAGGAAGGTAGCTCAGCGGTAAAGCGCTTACCTTGCATGCATGATGTCCTGGGTTCGATTCCTCAGCACCACATAAGCAAAAATAAAAAAGCGGAAGTGGTGCTGTGGTCAAGTGGTAGAGCGCTAGCCTTGAGCTGAAGAGCTGAGGGACAGCGCTCAGGCCCTGAGCTCAGGCCCCACGACCAGACCCCTAAAAAAAACAAACAAACAACAAAAGTCTTCTGACTCTCCTTCATGGCCAATTAACCACTATTTTACTAAAATTTAATACTTATTGAACAACAGCCCGTCTCAATCTTTGACCATTTTGATTCACAATAATCCCTTCGCTTCATGGTACGTATCTTCTCTAAGAAACAATTATTTGAATGATTCTTCCTACTGATCTTATAATCCTAGTAGGAGTCAAGATATATGTAGAAGAATGGCAAATCCTCATGCAAATGAGTGTATACTTTAAGAGTTGTTTGATATTTTTAAAAGGTTAATGGAATTGGTTAATTCGAACATCCATAATGTAGAAAACCTTTTCCAAATCTGCTCAAAAGTTGTCCTTTTATTGTTTGTTCCTTTACTGGTTGTCTATGATGAAGAAAAGAAAACCTCAATATTATGGAATTTGTTGAGTATAAAAGTTATAATTTCTGTTGCTTGCTATATGTGACCCTAATCTGTGAAATTTAGAAATCAATGTATTTCAGTTCACATGTGTCTAGCTACAAAAACATTTAGAGATAAATATATTAGCTTTACATTTCATTAGGAATCACATTTAAGATGTCTAATTTTGATGTATGTAATCATGATTTTTCTTCAAGAATTTTGCTCCCCACAGAACTTGGTGACATTTACTTGCCTGTCACAACAGAAGAAGCTACAATGTTTTAAGAATTTATTTTCTTGGTTGAGTTCACCTTATTTTCTTCATTTATTGATTCACAGAAATTATATTATCAGGAGCAGACAGTACAGGTTAGATAGCATTAGTCCTGATGGACTGAAATTTTAAATGTGAGAGTACATCAGAATGTAATTTACACAGTAATACTCTGTGTAATAGTTTAATCGTCATTCTCCTAATAGGGATTCCTAAGATATTCTATAGATCTTAAAGGGAATAAAAATAAAGATTTGTATTTTCTGCAAGATATTACTTTTTCTCCAATACAGAGTTTTTAATTTTCAGAGGATTCTGTTCATCGTGATTTTATTGCAATGTCCCTATGATAAAAATCATAAAATTAGGTCCTGCTGGTTCTCATACCATCTATTGAAATGTAGAAATGTAATGTTTCAGCGGAAAATGCTGGTACCAAATAAAGTGTTCAGTTCATGGATAAATTTTGATATCATTTTACAGGTAAATGTTGAAAAGGTATGTCAATTATGTGAGCGAGTGTGTGGGAAGAAATGTCATGGACAGATTTTTTGTATAGATTCTGAAATCTCAGAAGAATGTAATGGTAACTATGACAGTGGAAATTCAACTTGTGTATTTCTAGAGAAGGGTATAGGCAATATATTTTTTGTTGGACTATTATTTTAAACTTTGTTTTCCAGGGTTCATTAACTTTGGAGGTGGTTTCCTTTTACTCACCATTGCCTAATGGCAAAAATGTAAATTACTGATATTCTCAAAGGTTAAATTTTTATATGTTAAGACATACATGTTAAAACATCCACTTTATTATCATATGACTGGAATACAGCTTGAATCAATTAGAATTCAGGCCATGGTTATAAACTGATAACTTTGAGAGATTCGCTGTGTCTCTTTCTATATATCTAGAGTATTGATTACAAAATTGCTTAGTTTGATTTAAAAAACTTCACAGTATTTAAAGGTTGACAGAATGTAGAAATTAATGGTTTTTCTTAAATTAACATTGCTACACTAAGTTCTAAAGCTGTAGGAGAGACAGTTTCTGCTGTGATGTTTTGTAAAGATAAAACCTGGGATGACCCATCATTTGGGATGTTTTTAAATATCCTTTTCTATCACTCTTTCCAAATATTCATCAAATATATATAAGTAAACATTATTTGCATAAACAGATGCCAAAATTCTGAATATATGTATGTTTCTAAAGTATGATAAAAATTTTTATGGAGCCTCGGACTGGCTCTTCATGTATGAAATCATATTAGTGAGATATAACTTGAGATCTGAGTATCATTTTTTGACATGAGCCTGGACACTAGGTTCATAGAGACTCTTATATGAACTATCAAATGAGAAAAGAAGAGTTTCTCTGGTAAAATAAACCACCTACCTAGCCAGCCAACAACCACCCATTCAACCCAGCAACCAACCAAATAACCCATTGCCCGACCAGTTGAACAACCCATCTGAGGTCAGATCTGCACCAGAGATAATCAAAATCAGAATTTTTCCTGGGGTGAGATGGTATCTCAATGTTTTTTTGATTTGCATTTCTTTTCTGGTCAACAGAGGTTGAGCATTTCTTCATGTGCCTATTGATTGTTCTTATTTCCTCTTCAGAGAAGTTTGTCTTTAAGTCTTTAGCACATTTATTTATTGGGCAATTGTTTCTTTGAGGGATTGTTGTTGGGCGATTTAATTTTTTGAGTTCCAAGTATATTTTAGATATGAGACCCTTGTCCATTGTATGGCTAGCAAAGAACTTCTCCCAATATGTTTTCTTCCTATTGATCTTGCTAGCTATGTACTTTGCCATACAGAAGCTCTGTAATATCATGAAATCCTATTTTTCCAACCTTTCTTTAATTTGTTGTGTTTATGGGTCTCTAGGAAGAAAATTTCGGTAATGTTTTCAGTGTGTCTGCTTTGAATCCAAGGACTTTCCTGCATTTTGGAGTTGATTCTGGTGCAGGGTGAAAGATAAAGATCTAGCCTTAGTTTTCTACACATGATTAAGCAATTTTACCAGGACTATTTACTGTCTTTCTTCCATTCTATATTTTTAGCTCCCTTATCGAAGATTAGATGGCTAAAGGTCTGTGGGTTCATTTCTGGGCTTTCAATTCTATTCCATTGGTCCTCAGACCTGTTCTTGTGTCAGTACCAAGCTGTTTTGATTACTATGGCTTTATAGTAGAGTTTGAAATTTGGTATTGACATTCCTCAGCACTGTTCTTTCTTTTAAGGATCTTTTTTGCTATTCAGGGTCTTTTATTGTTCCATATGATATTTGGAATGCCTCTTCTATTTCCTTGAACAATGAGGTTAGAATATTGATAAGTATCACATTGAATTTATAGATAACCTTGGGAATTATTGCCATTTTCATGATGTTGATCCTTCCAATCCAGGAGCATGGAAGGTTTTTCCACTTTCTAAGTTCTATTTTGATTTCTTTTTTCAGAGTTTTAAAGTTTTCATCATAGAGGTCCTTCACTTATTCAGTTAACTTAATCCATATGTATATTATTTACCTCACCCCAGTTAACACGGCTATAAACAGGTACTTTAATAACAAAAGATGCTGAAGGAGATGTGGATAGAAGGGAAACTTATTGCATTGTTGATGGGAGTGTAAACTTGTTCAACCACTTTGGAAGGCAGTATGGAGGTTCCTCAAAAGACTCCACATAAAGCTCCTCTATGACCCAGCAATCCCACTTTTGGGCATTTACATAAATGATCACAAACATGACCACACTAAAGCTACCAGCACAACTGTTTATTGCAGCATTATTTACCATAGCTAAGATTATGGAACCAACCCAGATACCCCTCAGTATATGAATGGATCAATTAAATGTGGTATACATACACATGGAATTCTATGCCTCCATCAGAAAGAATGACATTTCCCATTTGTTAGGAAATGGAAAGACTTGCAAAAAATTATATTAAGTCAATTAAGCCAAATCCAAAGAAACATAGGTCCCATGGTTTCCCTTATTTGCAATAACTAGTATATGTTTGAGACAAGCAGAGAAGGTCAGATAATATGATGTTAAGTGAAATGTACCTTATGATAAGGACACAAGTGTTTTTATTTTCTTTCTTGTTGTTTCTAAGTATGTATAAGTAACCATATGATTTTTTTCCCTTTCTAGTCCCCTTTGTCATGGTATATCCCTCTTTTCCACTGCATTTGATGTTGCTATAATTTGGAGAGGGGAAGAGAAAAATTGTTTAAACAGGTACACAGGTTGATCCATTGCAACAATGAGAGGTAAGATGCTATGTCGAAAAAAGAACTTTATTTAGGAGGGGATGGGGGAGTTAGGTTTTATTGGGGGAGTGTAGATGTGGAGATAAAAGGAAGGAATGTAGGGGAAAATCAAAAGGAGGAGATAACAATACTTAATAAGAAATGTGCTCATTACCTTGCTCATGTAATTGTAACCCCTCCTCTGTACAGTATTCTCACACAAAAAAAAACTTATTTAAAGAAAAGAAAAATATAATTCAATAAATATTTTTTTAAAAAAGAATTTTTTCTTGGGATAGGACCCAAAGTCCTAAATTCGTTCCATTCCTGTGAGTGCTATGTATCTCTTATACTCCCTACTCCCTTCACCTCCCTCCATCCCCTCTTCCCCAAGGATTACTGATCCTGGTGCAGGGCTTCCTGCTGTTCCTGGCCTCCTATAGGTGAACTGGCTGCAGCATGACTCTATGATTTTGCCCCATGGTAATACATTGGGTGTCCATGGCTTCCTTGGGGTCGATGGAGCTAAAGGAAGAAGAAGAGAAAGGGAAAAATGAGGAGGAGGACGGTAGATTCTCCCAGTCCCTGCCCCTTTACCCCTCACCCCAACTCCCCCATTCCCCCTGACACCTAGCCGGGGCACCTTGGATAAGTCAAAGAGGCCTTGAACACATTTTAGAGCAGATAACCAACAAATGCTGACCAACAGCAGCCTGTTTTACCTTTCCTCTCTTTGGCATTTATGTAAATATACTCCAGCCCACGCTCCATCCCATAAAGTGCTGGATCAAGCACGGACTGTCCTTGAACTGGAAATACAGAATATCCTAGAGTCAAACTTGTGATCCATTAGCCTTCAAATTTCCTAACACAAATACAAGGCTGGGATTACAGGGTTTTGCCAGTCACTAGGACGATCCCCCCCCCCCCCCACGCATTCCCAAAGTCAAAATTCAGTTCCCTGGATATCCACACGGCCAGAGAGACTCAGGAGGGAAACCAAGTCTGTTCAGACAGCCCAGCTCAGAATGATCTCTGAGGACTGTGAGGCAAAGAGCTCCCTCCACAGTTTGCTAAGATCATAACTTCTCCTTCATCCCATAATTCATTAATTCATTTCTTCCTTACTTCCCTTACCCTTCTTTTTCCTTCTTTCTCCCTTCATTTCTTCTTTCCTTCCTCACTCTCATTTTATATTCCCTCCTGCCTTCCCACTTACCTTCTTCCCTTACTACCTTTCTTTTTCCATTACCTTCCTCATTCTTATCTTCCTCTCCCCTCCCTCCTTTCTTTCCCTTCCGTCTTCCCTTCTTCTATCCTCCTTTCCCTCCTTCTCTTCCTACCTACCCTCTTTCCTCCCTCTCTCCCCTCCTTCCTTCCTCTCTTACTTTCATTCTTCCTTCTTCCTCCTTTCCTTCCCTCCTTCTTTCTTCCACCCTTTCCTTCTTTCTTCTTTTCTCCCTGCCCTCATTTCTTTTTATTTTCAGGGGGGTGGGTTCAGTCATGGGCCTAAACTCTGGGCCTGAGCGCTCTTCCTCAGATCTTCAGCTCAAGGCTAGTGCTCTACCACTTGAGCCACAGCACTTTTTTTCTGCTTATGTGGTGCTGAGGAATTGAACCCAAGGCCTCATGCATGCAAGGCAAGTGCTCTACCACTGAGCCACCTTCCCAGCCCCTGCTCGCCTTTGTTTATATTTCTTCTTTCTCCCTCCCTCTGCTCTGCTCTCTCCTCCTTTTCATCTTTTGCCCTTTTGTATTCCCTTAATACTTACTCCCTTTCTTCCCTCCTTCCCTATCTATATACTCCCTCCACCTTCCTAGCCTGGCCTAGCTTTCCTTTCATCTTCCATTTTTCCCTTTCCCTTCCCTTCTTCCTTCTCTCATTTCTTGCTTTACTTTTCCCTTCCAGCCTCTTTTCCTCCACATTCCTTGCTCCACTCCCTCCTTCCTTCCCTCACTTTGCCACCTTCATCCCTCCTTCACAAGCTCTATCTTTCTTCTTTCATCTTCCCTCACCTCCTTCCCCCCTCCTTTTCTTCCTCCCTCTCCTTTCTTCAGTTTGTTTCTACTTCTTGACTGGGTATTTCATCTTCTATCCCTGAGGCTCCATTCCCTTAGGCTAGAGAAAGACAACCATGCAAGGCCTGGCCTATGCTAGGAAAGGGAACCAAAAAAAAAGAATTGCCCTGCCACCATAGGCTTCTACTATGTAGTCACCTTTACTAAGGGAGGAACTGGGTGTTCTATTCAAGAAGCAAATACTTATGAAAACACTTCCAAAATACAAACAAAAAATCATGTTGAGGCTTTCCCACAGAGAGAGCAGCAGGAAAAAGTGGAGGAGGCAGAGGAGGAGAAGAGGAGGAAGAAATAGAAGCTAAGAAAATAGGAGATTCTTCCACTTCTCCAAGGCCTTTCTCGGGAAACGCTGGTCTTTCTTGAGATAGAACCAAACAGGTAAATAACAACAAAAACAACAACATACCAAATCCTGTGGTGTAATTTGGGCAACAGTTTTATCTTTCAACAGCAGAGCAGGCTGGCCTCTAGACATAGGGATGGTGAGATGTACATAGGCAATTCTGGGGTCAATTTTAATCCCTCAACCCTACCTGGAGGAAAAAGCAACTGGCATGGTAGAGAACAACGTATGCAAAGCTGGACCTGATTCTAGAAATTTCTCTCAGCCCTGTGCGGATGCACATGTGTTCAACTCAATGCTTGTGTGTGGTTCATACTTTGGACTTGCTACTATTTCTTTTTAGTGCACACCTGGCTCTGTATCTTGTTCAGCTACTTATCCCCCAACAGGCTATTAAGCCTGATAATGCCCTCTGCTACCTTTCTGTAGAAAGCATACAAGTGTAGACAGCCTCACAGACACACATTACACACTCACTGACTCCCATCCCAGTCCCTCCACTTTCACATAAAGGGAAATACTTACATTTAAAGGGGAAGCAAACAAACGAATGTGAGAAATATGGAGCTATAAGGATTGGCTTCTTTTGTAGCAAAAGTAGATTCGTGATTCAAAAACTAAAACTAAAAATCCTTCTCTGGCCATGGAATTCACACAGAGAAACAGCCAAATCTTCAGTGGTTGAGTACCAGCCTTGAGTACAGAGGAGCTCAGGAACACTGTCCAGTCTCCAAGTTCAAGGACTAGAACCCATATTCAAGCCTGAGTCCCTCGTTCAAGGCCCAGAACTGAGTTCATGCCCCATGTGCCTAGTTCGAGGCCCAGGCTGTGAGTTCAATTCCCAGGCCCCAAGTTCAGTGCTCAGGCCACAGAAATATACAAGGTTCCGGCCCAACTTTCAAGGCATAGACAATTAGGTCATGGAACCAGCTTGGAGTTCAAAGCCCAGGTTGTGATTTCACAACTCAGAAAAGGCCCAGGAAACAATCTCAAAGCACAGCCTGTGAATTCAAGTCCCAGGCAATGAGTTAAAGACAAGAATCCCAAGTCAAGACCCCTATTTCAATCATAGGTCACAAGTTCATGTCAGGACATGTATTCAAGGCCCAGGCTGTGAGTTTAAATCTCACACCTGAATTCAATGTCTGTCTATGAGTTAAATATCTAGGATCAGAGTTCAGGGCCTAAGCATTAGTTCTAGGAACACGCCATGAATTCTACTCCAAGGCCATGAAATCAAATGCAGGCCTTAAGTTCAAAGCCCATATTGTGAGTTTAAAGCTCAGGCCCAGAGTTTCCAGCCCAGAAGAGGAGTTCAAATTCCAGCTTGAGAGTACAAGTCCAGGTCATTTAGTTAAAGGCCACGGGTATTAGTTCCCCAATTTCAAGTCCCAGGCCATGAATTTGAGTTCAGATCTTCATGATTGGGTGGGTCAGGGAGGGGAAGGGGAAAGGAAAGAAGGAAATGATGTGAGGATGGATGCTAGAAGATAGAGGTTGAATAAGAGTAGGAAGAAAAAGGAAGTATAGAAAGGGAGAAAAGAAAAATGGAAGGAAGGAAGGAAGGAAAAAGGAAGGAAGGAAGGAAGAGAAGGAGGGAGGGAGGCAGGGCAGAAGTGAGAAAGAGTGGGAGGGAGGGAAGGAAAAGAGGAACAGAAAGGAAAATGTAAGAATGGGAAGAAGTATGGAAAGAAGATAAAGTAAGAGGAGGGGGAAGAGGAGGAGAACAGCGAGAGGAGGAGCAGGAAGAAGAGAAAGAGGAGCAGGAAAAGAGTGGGAGTATGAAGAGGAACAGCAGAAGGAGAGAGATCTTTTCCAGAATTTCATGTAGGTATTAGTGGTGAATCAATCCAAAGAATTGTATTCATGTTCAAAGTTTGCTTCAAAAATTGGAGGGCAGGGATGGTAGGGGAAAAGCAAAGGAGGAGGCAAAAATGCTCGATAAGAAATGTACTTATTACATTGCTAATGTAATTGTAACCCCTCTGTACAGTATTTTCACAATAAAAAACTTATTTAAAACATTGTAGTCAATTGTTGATATTGTTAAATAGGTATACTGTTGCTGTATAAATATGCACATCATCAGAAATGACCTGTTTTCAAAACCACCATATCTGTTGATCATCTTCTGAATTCATATATTTAACCTATACTCTAAATACACTATTCCAACTTTCTTTCACAAAGTAGATATTCAGAAAATATGATTGAAGCACTAGTCAATTAGAAACAGGACTATTTTCATTATATTATTTATTCATCTGCAATACTGCCTGAAAAATTATATTTTAAGAAAGATAATCATAGCACTGGTTTGTATGAACAGTGTAAGATTCTATGTGGAAAAGAAATAATAATTAGTAATTGAACTCATGTGTAAAATTGTTAAATCTTATATTACCTTGGGTAGCTTGTGCTTACTGCACTTCAGTACTTTCAAAATTCACAGCTAATAGAATTCATTTTTCCAAATTGTATAGAAGGAGATTGTTATTTTTCTTTGACTTAAGTAAGAAAAAAATGAACAAACATTTTTTTTCTAAAATTCTCATAAGAAATGTTTTTGAAAAACCAATATTTCATTAATCTGATGGAAAATGATATCAGATATTTATATTTCTCATCGTTCTCTGAATGAGATTGAAAGATACAGAGACTTCCGTGACTCCCTTTCTTCTTCACAGTTCATGCATTGTGTTTAGTCAACTGATGGAACAAATGTTCATATCTCCTTTTTTACTCATCCCAAAAGGACAGGAAACAATGATATCAAAGAAGATAAGTTGAATTGTAATTTCAACTTAATTATATGACAATTGTAATTCAGCAGGTAATAATTTTATCTCACTAAGCCTTAACAGTACCTACTGAATGTATTTCTCGAGATATTTTTATCCATTCTTAGTGTGACTTGTATAGTAAGTTTTAAAATTCTGTTTGTGTTTCTTTGGTTCAGAATTATTTCGATTGTCCCTTCCAACCCATCAACACAAAACTGATCATTTATTTGCTATAATTAGCATATATCCATGATAATTTTATCAGAAGTGTAAAAAAGCTCCAAAGCTCTATACTTTGGTATAGATAGATAGATAGATAGATAGATAGATAGATAGATAGATAGATAGATAGATAGACATAGATAGACATAGATAGATAGAAAGAGATAGTATATTACTATATAAAGTGAAACTATCGGAAATGAAACTCAAGATACGTTCAGAACAGTTTATCCTTATACATCTAGATTTTAATATAGCTTATGATTTTTGTTTCTACTTTATGTTCTTCCTCCTATGGTATATTTCTTTTGTCACTGTATTTGATTTGGTTCCATTTTGAATATCGATTTTTGTAATGGGGGACAGGAGAGTAAAAAATCCCTTATATAAAAACATAGGTTGACCCATTGGAATAATGATACTCACAAGACACTATGTGGGAAATAAAATTTGCAATTTTGGGGTGGAGGAAGAATGGTGAAGATGGAGGAGGGAAATGATAGAAGGAAAAAAAGAAAGGAGGGATAACCGTACTTGACAAGAAATGCAGTTATTGAGATGAATGTAATTTCTCTGTACAGCATCTTTTGAAGAAAATGATTTTTTAAATGAGGTAAAAAATAGTAACAGAAAACAAACACAAACTGATTATAGTATCCAAATACGCTATTTATCTATATGAGATAGAGGTAGCTTTATCACATATGAACTATTATTGCATTGTGAGATTTTTGTTCTTTTTAAGCTCTCCAAGGAAATTAGAATTCCCTGAACTATACTAAAATTATGAGCAGGATATAAAGTTGATATAGATACTCTACTGTTTTACATCAAACTCTTTTACTTACTAAATACTAAGTCCACCAAACTGTGTTAAAGAATGATGATCTTTTCTTCTATTCTCAAGGGTGGAATTTGATTTATGAAAAAAGTGAAAGCAA
This sequence comes from Dipodomys spectabilis, assembly GCF_019054845.1. NCBI lineage: Eukaryota > Metazoa > Chordata > Mammalia > Rodentia > Heteromyidae > Dipodomys > Dipodomys spectabilis. The sequence continues at coordinate 526,677 of NW_024871409.1, read as the reverse complement.
TTAAACTGTAGTCAAATATAATGTTAACTTCACATTTATTAATATTCATAATGATTTAGAATCCTGAAAATTCTTGCCAAATACATTCTGATTTGAAATAAAAACAAATGTTATGAAATGCGAAGATTACATTGTGGTTTTGAAACGCAAGCGCCCTAAGGCAAAAAGAGGTATATGATATCATGCCTCTACAGGTAAAATTGTTCTCAGAAATTTAAGGATCGTGGAGGGAAAATGATACCATGTTCTCATATCACACTAAACCTCCTGTGGAATTGTCAAACTACAAATGAGCAAGAGCAAGACAGAGGGAAGGACTCAATAGAGGTGTTTATTATATAGTGAATCAAACAAAAAGATATAAAGAGGCAGTTAGTTCTTATAACTTTCCATACCTAGAATGTAATACCCATATTTTGTAGACCTTTTCTTGATAACAGCTGAAAGAAGAAAATTCACAGGCTTATTTGAAATTGTCTGAAACTGTAAAAGCCACTAGCCATAACGATTTTTTCCCAAAATTCTCTTTTTTTGCAACTGACAATTTATGATACACACTAGATAGGCTTTTGTAAATATTTGATTGGCCACAAGGACATTCCAAAATCTCTAATGTCATATTTATCTCCATTTAAATATTTGTGAATGGATGATTAGCAACAAGGCCTTCAAAGCAGAGCTTACACCAGTACTCCTCCAACTCTTCAATGAATTGAAAGAGAAAGTTCACTAAATAACTCATTCTATGAACCAATCATAACCCTTACCCCCAAACAAGGCAGGGACTCATCAAAAAAGAGAACTATAGACCCATTTCTTTGATGAATATTAATGCAAAACTTCTTAAAAAATTTTGCCCAATCGACTTCAACAATTCATCCAAAAAATCATACACCTCCATCAAACAGGATTCATTTCAGGGATGCAAAGCTGGTTCAATATACACAAATCAATTAATATAATTCATCACATCAACAAGAGCAAGTATAGCTACCACATAGTTATCTCAATAGCTGCAGAAAAAGCATTTGACAAGATCCAACACCCCTTTATGTTGAAGGCTCTGGAAAAGTTAGGAATCCATAGAACATTCCTCAATATAATAAAGGCTGTATATGAAAAGCATACAGAAAGCATTATACTTAATGGTGAAAAACTAAAGCCATATCCTCTTAACTCAGGAATGATACAAAGATATCCATTCTCTCCAATTCTCTTCCAACTTAGTATTGGAATGCCAATCTAAAGTAATAAAACAAGATGTAAACATAAAAGGGATCCAAATAGGGAAAGTAAAACTCTCCCTCTTTGCAGATGACATGACCCTGTACTTAAAAATCCCACGGACTCCACTCTCAAATTACTCAAAATGAGTAAAAATGTTGGCAAAGCAGCAAGGTATAAAACTAACCCTCAAAAATCAATGGCTTTTCTGTATGCCAACAATGAGAAAAGTGTGGCTAAAATCAGGAAAACAACTCCATTTGTGATAGCCCCACCAAAAGAAAGAAGCCTAGGAATTAACTTAACCAAAGAAGTGAAGGGTCTCTATGATGAAAACTTTAAAAACCTAAAAAAGGAACTCAAAACATAACTTAGAAAGTGGAAAAAATCTCCCATTCTCCTGGATTGGAAGGACCAAAATCGTGAAAATGGCAATACTTCCCAAGGTTATCTACAAATTCATTGTGATACCTATCAATATTCAATCTCCTTCTTCAAGGAAATAGAAGAGGCAATCCAAAATTATACAGAACAATAAAAGAAACCGAAAAGCAAAAATGATTATTAACGGAAAGAATAGACCTCAGGACCAATGGAATAGAATTGAAAACCCAAAAATGAACCCACAGACCTTTAGCCATCTAATATTGATAGGGGAAATAAAAAATAGAATGGAAGAAGTCAGCCTTTTGGTGCTGGCAAAATTGGTTAATCACTTATAAAATACTAAACTTAGATTGTTATAGATCACCCTGCACCAGAACCAACTCCAACTGGATCAAAGGCTTAGGAGTCAAAGTAGACACCCTGAAAATATTACAGGAAGGAATAGGAGAAACCCGATGTCTCCTTGGCACAGGCCAAAATTTACTTAAAAGAGAACCATTAACACAATAAATCAAAGAAAGGTTGGACAAATGAGATTGCATGAAATTACAGTTTCTGCATAGTAAAAGACATAGCTAGCAATAATAATAGAAAGCCCATGGATTGGGAAAGATCATCACTAGCCATACAACTGAAAAGGGTCTCATATCTAAAATATATCTGAAATTCAAAAAATTAAATCGCCAAACAACAAATCCTCAAAGAAAGAACTGCCCAATAAATAAGTGGGTTTAAGACTTAAAAAGAAAATTCTCTGAAGAGGAAATAAGAATGGCTAGTAGACTCAAGAAGAAATGCTCCACCTCACTAGAAATTCAAATCAAAACAATATTGAGCTGGGCGCTGGTGGCTCATACCTGTATTGCTAGCTACTCAGGCAACTGAGATCTGAGGATCATGGTTCAAAACCAGCTCAGGCAAGAATGTCCATGACACTCTTATCTAAAATAAAACCAATAGAAAACTGGAAATGGTGCTGTGGCTCAAGCGGTAGAGTGCTCACATTGAGCTGAAGAGATGAGGGACAGCGCCTAAGCCCAGAATTCAAGCCCCACGACCGACAAAAATGAATAAATAAATAAATAATTTGAGATACCCCTCACCCCACTAGGAATAGATATAATCAAGATCCTTCTATCTGTTGCCTTCAGGAGTCACATCTTGTCGATAAAAAAACACATTTTGAATGTTAAACGCTGCAACAAAAAATACCAACAAACGGCGCCCATAAACAGGTGGAAGTTGCAATCCTAATATCAGATAAAATACACTTCAAATTAAAATTAGTGAGAATATATAAAAAAGGTTGCTAAATACTAATTAAGGGATCTCTCCTTCAGGAGAATATTACAATCCTAAATATCCATTTGCCAACAATGGAGCATCCAAATTTATCCAAGAAACACTCCTTTCCCTCAAATCTCACATAGATCCAAAGACATTAATTTTTGGTACTTTAACACACCACTATTCCCACTAGATAGATCAACTCAGCAAAAACTCTACAGAGAAACCGCAGATCTAAACAACTGCATAGATCAACTAGATTTAACAGACATCTACTTAATATTTCACTCAGTAACATCAGAATAAAAGCTTTTCTCAGCAGCGCATGGAACATTTTCCAAAATAGGCCACATTTTATGTCACAAAGCAAACTTGTCCAAATTCAGAAATACTAAAGTTATATCTTGCATCCTCTCAGACCAGAAGGGAATAAAATTAGAACTCAACACCAAAAGCCACAAAACAAACTCCTGTAACACATGGAGCCTGAACAACACACTGTTGAATCATTAGTGGGTCATGAAAGAGATTAGAAAGATATCCAAATGTTCATGATATTCAACAAAAAAGACACACAAATTATCAGCTCCTCTGGGACACTGCAAGTTTGTTGGTCTGCATTCCTACATTAACAAATTGGAGAGATCAGAAACCAACTATTTAATGTGACATCTGAGTTTCCTTGAAAAAGAACAGCAAGATAAACCCCAATCCAATAGACAGAAAGAAATAATTAAAATTAAATCTGAATTAAATGAATTAGAATCCAAAAATACTATAGAAAGAATCAACAAAACGGAGTTGGTTCTTCAAAAAATATTAACCAAATTGACAGACCTGTAGCAAATCTTATCAGAAAAAGAAGAGAATACACCCGAATACCTAAACTCAGAGATGAGAATGGAAACATCACCACAGAACAACCAAGATTCAGATCTCATATGTAATACTTAGAAAATTTTAGTGCTAATAAGTTTGAGAACTTGGCAGAAATGAACCTTTTCCTACCAAATATCAACATGCAGAAACTATACCAAGATGAATTAAAGCATCTTAACATGTCAAACTTTGAAATAGAAACAGAAAGAAAAGACCTCCCATCTAAGAAAAGCCAAGGCCCAGATGGTTTTACTGCAGAATTCTACAAGGCATTCAATGCAGAGTTCACAAACATACTCCTCCAACTCTTCAATGAAATTGAAAAAAAGGTCACTACTTTTTTTCTATAAAGCCATCATAACCTTCATCCCAAAACCAGGCACGGACTCATCAATAAAAGAGAACTATAGACCCATTTCTTTGATGAACATTGATGCAAAATTTCTCAACAAAATTTTGGCCAATTGACTTCAACAATTCATCCAAAAAAAATCATATACCACGATTAAACAGAATCCATTTCAGGGATGCAAAGCTGGTTCATTATATGCAAAGCAATTAATATAATTCATCACATCAACAAGAGCAAGGGTAAGAATCACAGGGTGCAGAAAAAGCATTTGACAAGATCCAACACCCTTTTATGTTGAAGATTCGGGAAAAACTAGGAATCCATGAAACATTCCTCAATACAGTAAAGTCTGTATATGACAAAGCTACAGCCTGCATTATATTCAATGATGAAAAACAAAAGGCATTTCCTCTTAACTCAGTAATGAGACAAGGATGTCCCCTGTCTCCCCTTCTCTTCAATCTAGTATTAGAATGCCTAGCTACAGCAATAAGACAAGATGCAAACATAAAGGGGCTCCAAAGAGGGAAAGATGAAGTAAAACTCTCTGTCTTTGCAGATGACATGATCTTGTATTTAAAGAACCCCACAGACTCCACTCCCAAATTACTGAATCTGATTCAAAACTTTGGCAAAGTAGCAGGGTATAAAATTAACCCTCAAAAATCAATGGCTTTTCTGTATGCCAACAACAAGATAAGGACCTCTATGATGAAAACTTTAAAAACCTGATAAAGGAATTGGAAAGCAAAACAGAACTTAGAAAGTAGAAAAATCCTCCCATGCTCCTGGATTGAAAGGATCAACATCGTGAAAATGAAAATACTTCCCAAGGTTATCTACAAATTCAGTGTGATACCTATCAATATTCCAAGCTCATTCTTCAAGGAAATAGAAGAGGCAATCCAAAAATTCAGATGGAACAATAAAAGACCCCGAATAGCAAAAATGATCCTCCACAGAAAGAACAGTGCTGGAGGAATATCAATATCAAATTTCAAACTCTACTACAGTCATGGTAATCAAAACAGCTTGGTACTAGCACAAGAACAGACCTCAGGATCAATGGAATAGAATTGAAAACCCAGAAATGAACCTACAGACCTATAGCCATCTAATCTTCTATAAGAGAGCAAAAAATAAGAATGGAAGAAAGACATCCTCTTCATTAGATGGTGCTGGTAAAACTGGTTAATCACTTGTAGAAAACTAAAACTAGATCTTTATATATCACCTGCTTCAGAATAAACTCCAATGGATCAATGACCTCGAAGTCAAAGCAGACGCCCTGAAAAGATTACAGGATGGAATAGGAGAAACCCTAGGACTCTTTGGCACATGCCGATATTTTCTTAATAGAGAACCAGAAACACAATAAATAAAACGTTGGGAAAATAGGATTGCATGAAATTGCAGAGCTTCTGCATGGGAAATAGCTTTCAAAATCAATAGAAAGCCCAGGGATTGGAAGAAGACATTCACTAGCCATAAAACAGACAAGGGTTTCATATCAAAAATATACCTGGAACTCAAAAAATTTAATACCCCAACAACAAATCTTCAAAGAATCAACTGTCCAATAATTATGTGAGCAAAAGACTTAAAGAGAAACTTCTCTGAAGAGGAAACTATGGCCAATAGACACATGAGGAAGTGCTCAACCTCCCTAGTCATAAAAGAAATGCAAATCAAAACAACATTTAGATACCACCTCACCCTAGTTTGAATGGCTATAATCAAGATGCTGGAGGGGATGTGGACAGAAGGCAACCCTACTGTATTGTTGGTGTGAGTGTTCAACCACTTTGGAAAGTAGTATGGAGGTCCTCAAAAGACTCCACATAGAGTTCCCTTATGACACAACAATCCCACTTTGGGGCATTTACTAGAATGATCACAAACAGGACCATACTGAAGGTACCAGGACATCTATGTTTATCAAAGCATTAATTTTCATAACTAAGATATGAAACCAACCTAGATGCCCCTCAGCAGATGATGGATCAAGAAAATGTGATATACACACATATATATATGTATACATATATATGTATATATATACATATATGTATATATATACATATATATCTATATATATATATATACACAATGGAATTTTATGCATCCATCAGAAAGAATGGCCTTGCCCCATTTGTTAGGAAATGGAAAGACTTGGAAAAAAATTATATTAAGTTAAGTAAGCCAGGCCTAAAGAATCATAGGTCCCAAGGTTTCCCTTACTTGCAATAAAGGAATGTATATGCAATTTGGGAAAGTAAATGTCTGAGACAAGCAGGAAAGGTCAGATACGTTGATGTTAGGTGAAATGAACCCCAAGATAAGTATACAAATGCTTTTCTTTCTTACATACATGTCCAACATATTTATAAGATGATTTCTTTGTTGCTTTGTATGTCCCTCCCCCATCGTATAACCCCTGCTTTCACTGTATTTGATGTTGGTATAATTTGTGGAAGAGAAGTGCAAAAACAAATCGTTTAAATAGGGATACAGGTGGACCCATTGCAACAATGAGACGCACTACTTGTTATGTTAAAAAACGAATTTTACAACTTTGGCCCGGGGGAAGAGGGTAGTGGGAGATGGGAAGGAATGGGAAGGGGAAACCAAGGAAGAGGCAACAATGCTTGATAAGAAATATACTCATTATTTTGCCCATGTAATTGTAACCCTTCTACACTGTATTTTCACACACACACACACACACACACACACACACAAGACTACTAAAAGAAATGAAAGAAAAAAATAAAAAAATGACCAATAGAGACATGAAAAAATGTTCAACCTCTACAGCCATAAAAGTAATGCAAGTCAAAACAACATTGAGATTCCACCTCACTCCAGTTGGAATGGCTATCATCAAGAACTCTAATAACAAATGCTGGAGGAGTTGTGGACAAAAGGAAACCCTACTCAATTATAGATGGGAGTGTAAACTTGTTCAACCACTTGTTCAACCACTTGGAGGATCGTCAAAAGATTCCACATAGCGCTCCTCTATGACCCTCATATGATCAAAAACAAGACAAAACTAAACCTACCGTAACAACTATATTTATTCCTGCATTATTTACCATAGATAAGATATGAAACCAACCCAGATCCCTCTCAGGAAAATGTGGTGTATATATATATATATATATATATATATATATATATATATATGTATATGAATTCTATACCACCATCAGAAAACATGACATCGTCCCATTTGTTAGGATATGAAAAGACTTGAAAAGTTATATTAAGTGAAGTAAGCCAGGCCTAAAGAAACATAGGTCCCATAGTTTCCATTATTTTCAATAGCTATATGTGGGACAAGCAAAAAAGTTCAGAAGCTATGTACATTTGACAAGATAAAATGATGTTAAGCAAAATGAACCCCAAGATAGGAACATAAATATTTTTTTCTTCATTGGTAAAATTTCTAATGCATTTCTAATGTACGATGTGATTTTTCATTGCTTTTAATGTTCCTCCCCCACAGTATAACCTGTGTTTTCAATATATATGATGTCTGTAGCCTGCATCTTCTCTAATTTGGGGAGGGGAAGGGAAAAAACAAAATGTTTAAATAGGGATACAGGTTGGTCATTGTAACAATGACATGAACAAGACACTATGTTGAAAAACAAATTTTACAATTCAATCTGGGGAGCGGGGGAGTTTAGTTGTGGAGGTGGGAGGGAAGGAATGGTAGCGGAAAAACAAAAGAAGAGGCAGCGATGCTTGATAGGAATTGTACTCATTACTTTGCTCATGTAACTGTAACCCTCTGTACAGTACTGCTTACTAATTTTTTCTTGTCCTAAAGTTATACTACTTATTGCAAACAAAGGAAACCATGGGACCTATGTTTCCTTGGGCCTGACATACTTCACTTAATATATTGTTTACAAGTCATTCCATTTCCTAACAAATGGGGTGATGTCATTCTTTCACATGAAGGCATAGAATTCATACAAATATGTATATCTATACATCTATATCTATGTCTGTCCATCTATCTATCTTTCTCACCTTTTCTTGATCCATTCTTCTACTGAGGCCATCTGGGTTAGTTTCTTACGTAAATAATGCTATGATAAACATAGTTGTGCTGGTAGCTATAATATGGTCATTTTTGTGATCATTTGGATAAATGCCCAAAAGTGAGATTGCTGGGTCATAGGGGAGCTCTATGTAAATTCTCTTGAGTAACCTCCATACTACTTTCCAAAGTGGTTGAACAAGTTTACATTTCCACCAACAATGCGATAGGGTTCCCTTTTTTCCACATCCCCTCCAGTATCTGCTTAGTATATTTTTGTTATAGCCATTCTAACTGGGTGAGGTGGAATCTCAATATTGTTTAGATTTTAATTTCTTCTATGGCTAGAACAGGTGGCAGTTCTTCATGTGTCTATTTGTCTTTCTTATTTCCCCTTCAATGAAGTTTCTCTTTAAGTCTTCAGCCCGCTTATTCACCAGGTAGTTGTTTCTTTAAGGATTTGTTGGAGGATTTAATTTTTTGAGTTCTAATATATTTTAGATATGAGACCCTTATCCATTGTATGGCTAGTAAAAATCTCACAATCCGTGGGCTTTCTGTTGATCTTGCTAGCTATGTCTTTGCCAAACAGAAGCTCTGCATTTGCAATCACCATGAATTACTATACATGAAATTTGATAAGAAATATGAGCTTATTTTAAGGGTATAAGACACATTGATATAATAACATATCTTCTAGTCTCTTTGGATAATTTTCTTTTAATTTTGGTAAGGTATTTGTTCAACCCAAAATTCAAGTGTATTTTTTTTGAATAAAATGACTGATCATTATTCTATCCTCACAGTTGATTTTTGTGAATGTAAGCTTATTCGTTTGTCCTCTTTGATTCACCTTGTATTGAATTTAATATTTTTGATATTTATGCTCTCTTTTAAGTTTTTAATTTATTATCCTATTTGTTGATATAGTCTGTTAGCCTTTAATGTTGCTATTAATATACAAATGCCTACTACAGATAAAAGAATCGATATTGCTAATAATAATGGTTAGATATTAGCTTGATAATATAGCGAATGCATCATTCTTTTTTTCATTTTTTATTGTTAAAATACTGTATAGAGGGGTTACAATTACAGGGCAAGATAATGAGTACATTTCTTATCAAGCATCGTAGCCTCCTCCTTTGTTTGCCCTTGCCATCCCTTCCCATCTTTCCCCCCAAACTCCGCCCCCAATCCTCCTTTCCTCCCTTCCCCCCCACCAAAATTGTAAAGTTCGTTTTCCTACAAGATTGCTAATATAGAGCAACAGAGCCTCCTTGCATTCACATCAAGTTTGCCTGCAAATTTGATATAACTTCCAGGAATAAAGGAATGCAAATGAAAACTACACTGAATTCCTACTGATTCCTGTTAAAATAGGATATATTTAGAAAAGAAATCATATCAGAAGCTGGCACATATGTGACCAAATGGGAACACTGCTAGTCTGTTGTATTAATGGAGACAAGGTTCAAGCACCTTGGAAAGCATTCTTAGGTTCCTCATATATTAAAAGAGAGCTCCTCTATCAATTGGCAATCCTATCCCTTTGCATTGACTCGAAAGATCACATACTAGGATACAATAAACATACCAATATGACAATGAGCATTGTTATTATTACTTATTATAGCTAAGGTATATAACCAACCTTGGTAGATCAGTTCCTTTGGCGTACTTCATATAACCATTTATTGAAATGTTTACATCCTGTAAATTTTATAAAACTATATGAGGCCAAATGAATTGGAATAGATAATGGTAATTAGGAAGATGTTTAAAAAAATCTGGTAGTTAATGCTGGAATTTATCAGTTTTTTCCTTCTTTAAAACATCTAATTATTTTTTTGTGTGTGTCGTTGGGCCTGAACTCTGGGCCATGGCACTGTCGTTCACTACTTCAGCTCAAGGCTAGTGCTCTACCATTTGAGCACAACAACACTTCCAGGATTTTCAGTTTCTGTGGTGCTAAGGAATGAAATCCAGAGCCTCATGCATACTTGGCAAACAATCTATTACTAAGCCACTTTCCTGGCCTAAAAAAATCTATTCTTGAGTCCAACATATAAACGATTTTACCAAATGATCAATTATGCGGCTCACATATTTTAGTTTGATTTCACAACCTAGTGTCTGATTAGAACATGTTATCCATAGACATGCACACATACAGAAATGCAGACACACACACTCACATTTCCCACCAAAAATGCACACTGAAAGATTGAATAGAAAATGTACCATATTATTGACAAAGTTTGTTTCAGAAAGGAAGCCCAGCTTGAAGAGTTTTTTGTTCATTCCCTCACATCTTCCTGTGACTCCAATAATTTACACTAAATTTATTTAAATATAGAAGACCACATATCATGGATGAAACCTGAAAAAAAACACAATACACCTTAATTCCATTTGAGATGTTGTAAAATGTAGACCTAATACATTTGTGCATATACTTGAAGCAAAACAATCTTTCTATACTCCCAAACCAGTGAAGACTGTTGCTGATTTTTAAAAATTTTCCTGTTGAAAGAATTTATATTTAGGTTTGGCTGGGTTTCAGAGTAGTTCATTGTCTAATTTGGAAAGTGTAGACAACCATTAAAAATAATTCACTGTTCTCATCATTTTTTTTTTACATTGGATTATTCATGTACAAAAGAACTTGATTTGATAATTATCATACCACAGCCTCTGTGCATCTCTCTGTATGGAGCATATAGTCCATGTGCAATTCCAATGAGGTATCAAATATCTTAATTCGGTATTTAATAATGTAGGACGTATAAAGAAAATGAAACATTCTATTCTCATCACAGACAAAACTAAAAAAAAAACGAAGGGAATATTGCTTACCATAAATCAAATCATGCATACATTTTGATGATTTTGTTAACAATTCCTAACATACTAAAATATTTCAACTAAAGTTGCAATGGATGATTTTGACCAAGTCAGAAATATCTTCAGGTGTTTGTGTCTTCAACAACTATTTAAGAATAATTATCTATATACTTACATATAAAACCATATATATTCATAGTAAATTGGATAGTTAGTAGAGAAAATAAAAAAAAGTTTTCTCTGATTCCATTCAGCATATAGTTATTTAAATTGCAGTTGAGTCAATGAGAAAAAGGATAAAAACATGAGTAAAGTTTTAAATGGAGGCCTTTTGAAAAAGGAATTCAATTAAGCCATATTTACATTTTTTTGATAAAATAATGTCAAATGTATTTCTCTAGTTTGGAAATAAATAACCCGAATATTCAAGGGCAGATGTAAAGGAACATGAAATTGAAAAATGACACTGGCAGGGCTGGGAAGGTGGCTCAGTGGTAGAGCGCTTGCCTTGCATGTCTGAGGCCCTGGGTTCGATTGCTCAGCAATCAAAAAAGGAAAAAGCCGGAAGTGGCACTGTGGCTCAAGTGGTAGAGGGCTAGCCTTGCGCTGAAGACCTGAGGGACAGCGCCCAGGCCCAGAGCCCAGAGTTCAGGCCCCACGACCGGACCACCCCCCCAAAAAAAGAAAAAGAAAATGACACTGTCAAATAAACTCAAGTAATTATGTGCTCTGCTCAACTTATTGATCAATAAAAAGTTGATAATTGACAAATGAGAAAATGAAGATAATCCTCAGACTTTGTCTTCCTCAAAAGTTGCCAGGGAGTTCCTTCCATTGTTTCTATGATATAGTTCCATTTAGGATCTTTCTTACAGTACGAAAGTGAAAATAGTATATATATATATATATACATATATATATGTATATATATGTAAATATATATGAACATGATTACCATATATACATATATGAATATTTTCTGATTCAATGCAATTCTTTTATCATTTATATAACAAAGCATAGAAATTTATTTCAAATACACAGTAATTCTTTTCAAAAAATATATGAACGATATTACATTGATTCTAATCGATAAAAGAATTGATCTGAGAAAACCAGAAAAATATTTCATGTTTACTTGAAAATCCCCATTCTGTGTTAAGGATGAGTTAATGAATAAATTTGAAAATTGTAGAGTTTAAAATGTAGGAATATATAGATATTCCCTCTTGAAAATAGAAATGAGAAGGATATTTGGTCTACTTATTCTATTTAAAATCTTCTAGTGATAGTGATCATCACCCCACATAGAATGTTTCTTTTTTCTTTTTTTGGTGTTCCTTTTCTTTATTGTGAAAATACTGTACAGAGGGGTTACAATTACATGGGCAAGATAATGAGTACATTTCTTATTAAACATTGTAGCCTCCTCCTTTGTTTCCCCTTCCCATCCATTCCGCTTATCCCCCCATCCAATCCTCCCCTCCTCCGCACCAAAGTTGTAAAGTTCATTTTTGACATAACGACTTGTACATCTCATTGTTGCAATAGGTCTACATGCATCCCTATTTAAACGATTTGTTTTTCCCCTTCCCCTCCACAAATTATACAAACATCAAGTACAGTGAAAGCAAGGGTTATACTGTGGGGGAGGGACATGCAAAGCAACAAAGAAATAATCATATAAACATGTTAGAAACAATACCATGAAAGACAAAAATTGAATACATATCTTAGGGTTTATTTCCCTAACATCAACTTATCTGACCTTTTCTGCTTGACTCAGACATATACTAAATATTGCAAATAAGGGAAACCATGGGACCTATGTTTCTTTGGGCCTGGCTTACTTCACTTAATATAATTTTTTCCAAGCCTTTCCATTTCCTAACAAATGGGCAATTCTTTTTGATGGAGGCATAGAATTCCATTGTGTATATGTACCACATTTTCTTGATCCATTCATCTACTGAGGGGCATCTGGGTTGGTTCTATATCTTAGCTATAGTAAATAATGCTTCAATTAACATAGTCGTGCTGGTAGATTTAGTATGGTCTTGTTTGTTAACATTTGATTAAATGCCCAAAAGTGGGATTGCTGAGTGATAAGGGAGCTCTATGTGGAGTCTTTGAGGAACCTCCATAATGCTTTCCAAAGTGGTTGAACAAGTTTACACTCACACCAGCAATGCAGTAAGGATCCCTTCTGTCCCCATCCCCTCCAGCATCTGTTGTTATTAAAGCTAGATCCTTATATATCACCCTGCACCAGAATCAACTCCAAATGGATCAAAGACCTCGGAGTCACAGCAAACACACTGAAAACATTACAGGATGGAATAGGAGAAACCCTAGGTCTTTTCAGCACAGGCTTCAATTTTCTTAATAGAGACCCAGAAATTCAACAAATCAAAGAAAGCTTGCACAAATGGGATTGCATGAAATTGCAGAGTTTTTCCATGTCAAAGGACATAGCTACCATAATCAATAGAAATGTCATGGATTGGGGAATGATCTTCACTAGCCATACAAAGGACCAGGGTCTCATATCTAAAATATACCTGGAACTCAAAAAATTAAATCCCCTTACAACAAATCTTCAAAGAAACAACTGTCCAATTAATAAGTGGGCTAAAGACTTAAAGAGAAACTTGTCTGAAGAGGAAAGAAGGATGGCCAATGGACATGGAAGAAATGCTCAACCTCCCTAGCCATAAAAGAAATGCAAATTAAAACAACATTGAAAATACCACTTCACTCCCATTAGAATGGCTAAAATTAAGAATGTTTTCTTCAGAGAATCAGAGTTCAATCCAAAATGATGTTATTAGGAAAAAGAAGTTTACTGAGAACAATGCAGTTGTAAATCATTTTATGTAGTTTTTTTATTTCCTTCTCATCCAGGTACATGAGATCCAGATTAAAACAACATTTCAGTAGCCTGTTATGACAGTATTTCATTGTGTTCCCAAATTTTGGGGCTAAGGTATACCAAATGATAATTGCTATGTGAGATACAGATATTCATTTTAGGTGTTAGATGTGGTCTGATTTCAGGTACTTTGCTCTCATATTTTATTTTGAGCAAGATATAAACAGTTGTATTGAAGAAACTACCTTGTAACAGCAAAGTAAAAAGAAATTACAAATAGTTGTTAAGCTTCAAGAAGAAAACTTAAAAATGCCTCTTTTACACATGCTTTGTTCACTGATTAGAATTGTCAGACTTCAAATAATAGGATCATAGGATTTAAAATTTTGCACTTGTGAGGATAAAATTATTGAGCAAAATATTCAATGAATGAACATGACAGATAAATGTTTCATCATTATTGGAAGGGAGATTTATGTATGAAAGAATGGAAAACTAAAGTAGCTCTTTATATTAAATTCAGTCATCCTAAGAGAAACGACATTGCCATGCTAATCAAGTATTGTTGACTACATGAGCAGGGAAAGAATAAATCAAGCATTCTAATAGTCCAAAGGGCTACATTATTGTAGGACTTGTGCTAGAAATGAAGCTTAATTATACTTTCCCTTTTAAACTTACATTCCATCAAACATAATAATATATGCTTATTGGTTTGATTCCATGAAACTTAATGGTGAACATTGAGATGACACAAAGCCAAATTTGCAGAAATGTCAACATGATTCTATGCAATTAATTTTGTCACATAGAGAAAAAATTGAACATTTTATATTTTGATGACTGAAGTTTGTAGAACTTTCCTAGATTACAGCATGAAATAATTGAAAATTACTCCACCAAATTCTCAATCATACACTGTGGACCAATACATCTATGATGGTCCCTTTACCAGTATCATCTCATTTATAGTCGTTTAACTTGATTAACAGCAACAAGTCTCACTCACCAGTTTCTTATATTTAATGTATAAATGTGAGGAAAGAGAGAATATTGAGACTCACTTTCAGAAATTTCAGCTGCACTTCCACAGGGATAAAACATTTTAATTGTGTAATTAGTTGCTAGGAGTTACAGTAAATTATAGGAAATGGAATAGGACACTGAACCTGTGAGAAGCCAAACCACTGACTTTAGAGAAACTGATGACAAATTATGTTATTTATGTAAGAAAAAGTGGTGAAAAACATAAACTAGTACATGCTAGGAGACTGTAAATAAATCGAGCCTTTGTGATATGTGTCAAAGTAAATAAACAACTAAGCAGAGCAGGAAACCTTACCCTCTGGAGAGATAAAGACTATCATCAAGTAGATATCTCAACAGCACTTGCTTGCAGTGTACCTTCAGGATGGGGCTACATTTAATCTAAATTTATAGAACCATAATATCTTTGTCATGATTATTCAGTTTATTAAACCTCATCCCACCTTATGGCAAGTCAGTGGTTCCCTACAGGGACAAATGTTAAAAGCAAAGGTCGCACAGCATGCTCTACTTTTGCCCTTTTAGATTTCTTGAAACTATATTGTTCAGTAAAATTGAACACTTGGTGCCTTTCCTGCCCTTTCTACTCACATATAAAAAGATCATACTGCTTATATATATATTTGCTTGTGTATACCCTTCTGTCTGGTTTGATTGGTGCACGAATTTCCTGAGCAAGTTTTATTCTCTTTTATGGCAGTTTGCATAAGAACAAGAAATCAGAAATTCATATATAATAAATTAGACCTAAAGTTGTGTGTATATAGGGAGTAGAAGAATTTCTTCAAAATGATCCTTCAAAATTCTTGATCACCTATTGGAGACATATACTCATATAAGAAGCTTTTATCACTATCATATCATTTATCCAAAACTTACCATGCTCTTCCACTTGGACTATGAGGCAGCAGGACCTACTTCAGTTCCTTTAAAACATTATTGTAAAAATAGTGTACAGAGGGTTTACAATTACATAAGTAAGGCAATGAGTATATTTCCTATCAAGCATTGTTCCCTCCTTCTGTATTTGTCTTCTACAACCCCTTGTACCCCACCTCTGCATCTCTCCCATGCCCCCAAATTGTAAAGTACGTTTTCAATTTAATGTCTTTTACATCTCATTGTTAACGATGCATCAACCAGTATCCTGTTTCAGCATTTTGATATTATCCTTCCCTCCACAAATTAGAAAAAAATTATATACAAGACACAGGGCACTGTCATCAAATACAGAGTAAACAGGAGTTATAACTTGAGGGAAGAACATACTAGAGAAACAAATAACTCACATAGAACAGTTTAGAATCATTGAAAACAATAGCAAGAAAGTGGAAACAATTTGTGTCCCTATCTAGGGGTTCATTTTATTTAACTTTACTTGTATCATCATATGTACATAGCTTTTGAACTTTTCTGCTTCTCCTTGACTTATACCATTTATTGCAACTAAGAGAAACTATGGGACCTAGGTTTTTTGGGCCTGGCTTACTTTACTTAATAAAAAATTTTCCAAGTCTTTCCATTTCCTAGTAATGAATGGAGTGATGTCATTCTTTCTCATGGAGGCATTGAATTCATTTCTAAATGAGGATTAGAAGGATAAATGTGGGGATAGTGAGGAATAGTGAATGTTGTGAAATAATGAGTTTTTTCCAGCCTTGAATAAAAGTAATTGTTTACAAAGTAATTGTCTTTAGAAAGGGAATATTAGATGAGACATATATTTCAGTGTAAATAGTGAATACTGTGTAGAAACTGTCGAATCTTATAACAAAGTACCTTTTTAGAGGTATATCTTTAGCACCCTTTTAGAGGTATATGTTTTCTCATAATACAATTGTTAAAAATGGAAAACGCTGGCTGTTAATGTAATCTCAATTAAATGAATGAATTATGTCCAACTGAAAGATGATTTTCCTAAAATATTTTCAATATTCTGCAAACGTGGTTATTGGTTTTAGATCTACCTGTCTCTCATAATTTTCATTTTCCTTGCTCGATATCTGTGTTTCCTCTTCAGTAGCAAGCATAATCAAAGTGGACAAGAACATTTCATTGGAAATTTTACCTTTGAAAATGATTCAAAATTTCTTCAAAATTGTTTAAATACCTGTGGATGATTTTTAAGTTACTACTATGGGATTTAATTAGAGAAGAGTAAGAACAGCTGAGCACTCTTAGCTCAGGCATGCAATTCTAGGTTCTCAGGAAGCTGAGATAGGAGGATGGTGATTCAAAGCCAGAACGTGCAGGAAAGTCCATGAGATTTTTTTCTCCAAATGGCCACCAGAAAACTACAAGTGGGACTCTCAAGAGACAGAGGTCAAGTCTTGGGCTAAAGTGTGCAGCAACAATGTCCAAGTACAAGCTTTGAGTCAGACAAAAAAAAAGCAAGAAGAGAAGCATTTGCAATATTTCTGTGTAACATTGAAGGTCTAGAAGCATAATGTTTGACAGAAGTCTGTCAAATTACTCAGTGCCTTATGATGAGATGGCATCTTTTGTAGGAATTGTATAGAGAGCTTTGCCCAATTACAAAGTTCAGAATCTATCAATTCAAAATTTTCCTTCCCCCCAAAAAAACTCATTACAAAGGGTTTCCATATGAGGGAGAATGTGTGATATTAATGGCCTTTTCCTACATATACCTTGATTCTTTTTTTATTTTTATTTTTATTTTTTATTGTGAAAATACTGTACAGAGGGGTTACAATTAAATGGGCAAGATAGTGAGTACATTTCTTATCAAGAATTGTAGCCTTCTCCTTTGTTTACCTTTCCCATCCCTTCCCAGCCTCCCCCTCTTCCCCCCCAACCCTACCCCAGCCAAAGTTGTAAAGTTTGTTTTAAACATGACAACTTGTGCTTCTCATTGTTGCAACGGGTACACTTGTATCCTTATTTAAACGATTTGTTTTTCCCCTTCCCCTTCACAAATTATACCAACATCAAATACAATGAAAGCAGGGGATATACTGTGGGGTAGAGACATACAAAGCAATAAATAATCTTATAAATGCGTTAGAAACAAATGGATGAAAGAAAAAAAAACATTTAAATACATATCTTAGGGTTCATTTTCCTAACTTCACCTTATCTGACCTTTTCTGCTTGGCTCATACATATACCTTGATTCTTAACAATGTTTTATGTATTATCAAGAGTCTTCCATGAACATTTTACTGACCGCAGATATTGACCAATGTACAAAGGAATCTTTGGGACTATTGAGACTCCAACATGGAATTTGGAATTATGTCTCTGCTGAGAATGCAAAAGTCATATGACTGTTTTGTCCTGCAATGACAGACACAAGACTTACAGGGAATTGACACACAGATATAAAAGAATCTGCTTTTTTTCTGTTATGGGGAGTCAGTAATCTTGTTTGTTTTACACAGTGAATAATTATACCTAATGGAGAACATTCAATCAAACAAAATGTGGGATTGAAGGGCATATAAGCCATAAGCGTGTCTTCCAGGAACACCTTGGACTTAGCCAAGTGCCCATTAATTAGAATGCCCAAGTTGTTGGGTGATGAAAGAAACCTGAGGAAAGGAGTGTTTCCTCACTTCTAAATGTAAGTTGACCTCTCACGATAGTTATGTCTGTCTGGGAATAATATGTTCCATTTCACTTATTAATAATATAGAATATAATACAAATTTAAGAAGAGTATAATAATATTTGGTCCCTAATAGAAATTTCTTATCAACTTCTGTGTTCCAAAAAGAAGAATGAGTAGGAAAAATTTACAGATTTTTTAAACCACCTAATTTTGCAATGTTTTTCTCAAGACACAAGATTCTAAATCATCTCAATATTTTTCATGTGTCATCTAATCTGCAGAAGAAATCTCTGACTTCTTCCCATTGTCTGTGGCAGGGATATATAGATTCTGGCAAGGGTATAAACAATATCAGCCAACATTTATTCATTTTGGGGAACAACGTGCACTCTTTGAAGATAGCATATTTTGTACGGAGAATCTGTGATTTATCAGACAAGAAAATGTGTATCATTTGAGAAATTTCTGCTATATTACTAAAATATTCTGGGAAGATTAATCTGTAAGTTTGGATTGTAATTCAAGAACAGTTCACAAAACCATATCTGATGAATGTTTGGGTAAATTGCCCCTATTTATGCACACCGCCACCATTTTATAGTTCATTTGGCATTCCTGGTCCACAACATTCGCACTGCAAAATGGAATAGCCCTTGAAGTATATTTTAGGAAGATCTCCATTGACAAAAAATATTTATTAGTGGTTGGATTCCTATATAATCAAAAGAGTTGAAGTATTTGACTATAGATGAGGAAGTTTCACATGTGAGAATCTTCCTCACATTTATGATAGATGTGAAAATGTGAGGGTTTCTGATTTGGGGCATATTTGAGCATCAGGATCTCTACTGGTTTGCAATTTCAAATTACTATTGGGCTTTCTACAGAAATATTTGAACAAAAATGATTTCAACATTAAATTGTCAATGTTGGCTTGGAACCTGGTGACTTAGGGAAACCTGTGTTTTGTTTTGTTTTATCCTTTTAGGAACGCCCACATGTCTGTATATGAAATACAAACCCAATGACTTAAGCATCTACCTGTAAATTTATGAGAAGTGAGAAGAGTGTATCTCTTCTTTTTAATGGAAAATTGTCAAGGTGATGTACAGAGGGATTAGAATTACATATGTAAGCAATGAAGGAGTATTTGCCTTGTCATATGTTCTTACTCATTATGCATTTTTTTTGGTCGGTCATGGGGCTTGAACTCTGGGCTTGTGCACTGTCCCTCCGCTCTTCAGCTCAAGGCGAGGTCTCTACCGCTTGCGCCACAGCACCACTTCTTGTTTTCTAGTGGTTTTATTGGAGATAAGAGTCTCACGGACTTTCCTGCCTGCGCTGGCTTTGAGCCATGATCCTCAGGTCTCAGCCTCCTGAGTAGCTAGGATTACAGGCGTCAGCCAACAGTGCCCATTATTCATTTTTACTGTTTGGGGGCCTAAAATCTTTATTGCCACCCACCAGGTATAATGTTTGTTTGAAACATGTAGTATTCTAGGGACTATTCTTGTATGGTTTACCCATTGGCCTTTGTGTCAGAGTTGCGTTTCCCATGCCTAATTCTCATTAACTTACATGTAATTCAGTGTGCACCAAAATCAAATACAGTGACAACATTGTACAAAACATAGGAAAATAAAGGAAAAAGGCAAGTAAAGAGAGATAGCTTCACATAGTACATTTTAATAAATCAAGAAAGAGAAACCAATTGATTTTGTATTTCACAGTTTATTTTGTTTAGCTCTCTCTCTCTCTCTCTCTATATATATATATATATATATACATATATATATACATACATACACACACACACACACATATATATATATATATATATTACTATTAAGCTATTGTGATCCTCTTTTATGACTAAAATGGGCATATATCAATTTTAATAAATAAAACAAACCATGGACCCTATGTTTTTTTTTATGTCTGGCCCCCTTTAATTCATATTATTTTTAAAGTCTTTCCATTTCTTAACAAATGGCACTATGTCATTTTTTGTAATGGAAAATAGAATTCCATTGTGTTTATACCCAACATTTTCTTTTTATAAATTTTTTTTATTGTGAACATACTGTACAGAGGGGTTACAATTACATGGGCAAGATAATGAGTACATTTCTTATCAAGCATTGCAGCCTCCTCCTTTGTTTATCCTTCCCATCCCTTCCCAGCCTCCCACTACCACCAAAGTCGTTTTCGACATGACAACTTGTACTTCTCATTGTTGCAATGGGTCCACCTGTATCCTTATTTAATCAACTTGTTTTTCCCCTTCCCCTCCACAAATTATATTGACATCAAATACAGTGAAAGCAGGGGAGGGACATACAAAGCAACAAAGAAATCATCTTATAAATGCGTTAGAAACAAGTGCATGAA
Organism: Dipodomys spectabilis; assembly: GCF_019054845.1. Taxonomy (NCBI): domain Eukaryota; kingdom Metazoa; phylum Chordata; class Mammalia; order Rodentia; family Heteromyidae; genus Dipodomys; species Dipodomys spectabilis. The sequence goes on along the minus strand of NW_024871409.1, from coordinate 505,766 downwards.
TGAAAAACATTTAAATACATATCTAAGGGTTCATTTTTCTAACATCACATTATCTGACATTTTCTGCTTGACTCATAAATGTACTAGATATTGCAAATAAGGGAAACCATGAGACCTATGTTTCTTTGGGCTTCATTACTTCACTTAATATAATTTTTTCCAAGCCTTTCCATTTCCTAACAAATGGGGCAAGGTCATTCTTTCTGATGGAGGCATAGAATTCCATTGTGTATATATACCACAGTTTCTTGATCCATTCATCTACCGAAGGGCATCTGGATTGGTTCCATATCTTAGATATAGTAAATAATGCTGCAATAAACATAGGGTAATGGTAGCTTTAGTGTGGTCTTGTTTGTAAACATTTGGGTAAATGCCCAAAAGTGGGATTGCTAGGTCATAGGGAAGCTCTATGTGAAGTCTTTTGAGGAACTTCCATAGTGCTTTCCAAAGTGGTTGAACAATTTTACACTCCCACCAACAATGAAGTAAGGTTCCCTACTGTCCACATCCCTTCCAGCATCTGTTGTTATTAGAGTTCTTGATTTTTGCCATTCTAAGTGGAGTGAGGTGGTATCTCAATGTTGTTTTGATTTGCATTTCTTTATGGCTAGGGAGGTTGAGCATTTCTTCATGTGTCTATTGGCCATCCTTCTTTCTTTTTCAGAGAAATTTCTCTTTAAGTCTTTAGCCCACTTATTTATTGGGTAGTTGTTTCTTTGAGGATTTTTTGTTGGGGGATTTAATTTTTTGAGTTCCAAGTATATTTTAGATATGAGACCCTTGTCCGTTGTATGGCTAATGAAGAACTTCTCCCAATCAGTTCTATTGATCTTGTTAGCTATGTCCTTTGCCATGCAGAAGTTCTGCAACTTCATGCAATCCCATGTGTCCAACTTTTCTTCGATTTGTTGTGTTTCCAGGTCTCTATTAAGAAAATTTAGGTCTGAGCCAAGGAGACCTAGGGTTTCTCCTATTCCATCCTGTAAGGTTTTCAGAGTGTCTGCTTTGACTCTGAGGTCTTTGATCCATTTGGAGTTGATTCTGGTGCAGGGTGATATATAAGGATCTAGCTTTAGTTTTCTACAAGTAGTTAACCAATTTTGACAGCACCATTTACTGAAGAGGCTGTCTTTCTTCCATTCTATTGTTTTAGCTCCCTTGTTGAAGATTAGATGGCTATAGGTCTGCAGGTTCATTTCTGGGTTTTCAATTCTATTCCATTGGTCCTGAGGTCTGTTCTTGTGCCAGTACCAAGCTCTTTTGAATACTATGGCTTTATAGTAGAGTTTGAAATTTGGTATTGATATTTCTCTAGCAGTGATCTTTCCGTTGAGGAGCGTTTTTGCTATTCAGTGTCTTTTATTGTTCCATATGAATTTTTGGATTGTCTCTACTATTTCCTTGAAAAATAAGGTTGGAATTTTGATAGGTATCTTATTGAATTTGTAGAGAGCCTTGGGAAGTCTCGCCATTTTCATGATGTTAATCTTTCCAATCCAGGAGCACGGGAGGTTTTCCTATTTTCTAAGTACTGTTTTGATTTCCTTTTTCATGTTTTTAAAGTTTCATTATAGAAGTCCTTCACTTTTTTGGTTAAGTTAATTCCTAGGTATTTTATTTTTTGTGTTTCTATTACAAATGGAGTTGCTTTCCTAATTTCAGCCACACTTTTCTCATTGTTGGCATACAGAAAAGTCATTGATTTTGGGGGTTAATTTTATACCCTGCTACTTTGCCAAAGTTTTGAATCAGCTTGAGTAATTTGGGAGTGGAATCTATGGGATTCTTTAAATACAAGATCATGTCATCTGCTAAGAGGGAGAGTTTTATTTCTTCTTTCCCTATTTGGATCCCCTTTATGTTTCCATCTTGTCTTATTGCTGTAGCTAGGCATTCTAATATTAGATTGAAGAGAATTGTAGAGAGTGGACATCCTTGTCTTGTTCCTGAGTTAATAGGAAATGGCTTCATTTTTTGACCATTAAATATAATGCTGACTGTAAGTTTGTCATATACAGCCTTTATTTTATTTAGGAAGATTCCATGGATTTCTAATTTTTCCAAAACCTTCATCATAAAGGGGTGTTGGATCTTGTCGAATGCTTTTTCTGCATCTATTGAGATAACCATGTGGTTCTTATCCTTGCTCCTGTTGATGTGATGAATACTAATTTAGTTGCATATATTGAACCAGCTTTGCATCCTTGAAATGAATCCTGTTTGATCATGGTTATACCCAACATTTTCTGATACAATAATCTACTCTAACCCATTTGTGGTGGTTCCTGTTTTTCCCTATGTAATGAAAATGCCTTTTCCATTGTAATGGAATGTGGTGGAATTTCAATATTGAGTTGATTTGGGTTGGTTTTATTGTCAGAGATATTGAGCATTTCTGCATATGTCCTTTGGCTGTTCTCAATTAGCCATCAGTGAAGTCTCTCTTTAAATATTTAACCTTCTTTTCATAGAGTGGGTTTATTGTTCAGGATTTTTTTTTGGGGGGAGGGAGATTTGACTTGTTTAATTTTTATTATATTTGAGCTTTAAAACCCTTTTCTTTTTCTTGGTTAGTGAAGAACTTCTCCCACTCTTTCGGCTTTCTATTTACCTACTTAGCTATGTCCTTTGTTATAAAGAAGTTGTGCAGATTCAAGCAATAGAGTTTGTCCAACATTTCTTTGATATGATGCATTTGTGCATCTGTATTGAGAAAGTTTCAACCTGTTCTATGTGACCTAGTATTTCATTATTGCTTCAATTCTGAGTATTGTCTTTAACTTTGAGGTCTGATTCATTTGGAAAGTGGTTTAACACAGGGTGATGTATAATCTAACTTTAAGTTTTTATAGGCATTTAACGACTATTCCAACACTATTCATTGAATTTTTTTTGTTTCACTGCGTTTATCCTGCTTCTATTTAAACCTACCTAATGAAGAGTCATAATTTATACTTTAGAAGTGGCATTTAAAATATAGGTCTCCCACTTCCTCTGTTCGTCTTAATTGGTATATTTTTATGTATATGTGAAGAAGATTAGGGTAAGTAAAATACTCCAAGAAACATGAGGTTTATCATTGTTGGTGTTTTTGAAAAAAAATACTATGATAAACTATTTCTTTTTTCTTCATGGGTTTCTTTCTTGGCACTATATTTCATGTTGGTAACCTGGGAATTGTACAAACTTTAATCTGAGTAGGGCAAAGAAGGTGAATCAAAAAAATATTGAGACAGAGAACAATGGGTGAACCAATGCGACAAAATCCTCACAAGACAACATGTTGGAAATGGAATTTACAACAGGGATGGGGGAGATTTGAAGAAGAATAAAGTGTAAGAAAAATGAGAGATAGGGTAACATATGACAAGAAAACGATTCACTGCCTTACCTACATAATTATAATCACTCTGTAAATCACATTGACAATGGTTAATGAAAAAGAAAAGTATTAATGCATACATTTATTTAATTTTCATAAGTTTACATATTGATACATATGTAGATAGGTTTGTAGTCTATATATAGACATGTGTTGATAGATCTGTTCTCTTCATATCCTTATCGGACTAGAAAAGGCACAGGTTTACCTGAGTCTATAGGTTCCAAACTATCCTTCACAAATTAATGCTGAATTCATTCCTTCTCACAATTTCTGAAGGAAAACCAAGAAACATTTGAAATTATACACAAGGTGCACAAATATGCCCATAATCAGAAACTCTCCTATTTTAATACCAATATTAAATATTAACCATATTCTCACATCTTTACCTTCCCAAAAGATTCAACTCTATTTATTGCATAGGGGTCCTTCCAACAATTTTTCCTTAAATACGCTTCAAAAACAATTCTATTTTGCACCTGAAATATTTTGACCACAGTGTCAAATCAACTATAACTATATGGGGCCATATATTTTTGGGTCAAATTACACACAAGTTGATTATGAAGGTAGATATCACATATCGTTACATAAAGTTGTTTTTGTTATACACAATAAATACAGTCCACTCTTCTTGAAACATTTTAGAAATATTTTGAGACATTGCCAAAGATGCATGCCCTCTTGCCCTAAAATTATAACACTTTTAGCACACAATCAGTTTGTTTTCACAAATTGTAATTTCCCCCCAAAAGAATACGTTTTGAATGTTAATTTGTATACACATATATTAACCTATTTTTTCTGCCACAGGTTTTGGAAAGAACTTCCAGAATCCTTGTTTAGATGAGATTACACGTAGAAATCATTGAGATGGATGAAAAGCTTGTATCGTAAGAAAGATACTTCAGAATGTTGGTTGAAAAATCCCATTGAAATGATAATGCCAATTCTGCGTGGAATAAATAATTGGTGTAAGATTTGTATGAGGTCTAATATATTAACTTTTGTTATAGATAGATAGATTAGGCTCCACAATTATAGCAATATATGAAATGGAAGATGATATTGACAGGCAAACTTAAGAACAGTGAAAAATGAAGTATGATTGGTTCTTTCTTGGGAAACAAATGCAATTTCGATTTCTCGATTGAAGTTCCTATATTCCAACCTTACCATATCTATGTGGATAGTGAATTCCAATAAGGACATAAACACCAAGGTTTACTTCTGGATTCAAGGTAAAAGTGAATGGGGAGTGAATAGGTAGTAGAAATCAAAATGATGTAGCATAGTTGTGCTGGTAGCTTTAGTATGGTCTTATTGGGGATCATTTGGGTAAATGCCCGAAAGTGGGATTGCTGGGTCATAGGGGATCTCTATGTGAAGTCTTTTGAGGAACCTCCATACTACTTTCCAAAGTGTTGAAGAAGTTTACACTCCCACCTACAATGCAGTAAGATTCCCTTCTAGCCACATCCCCTCCAACACCTGTTGTTATTAGAGTTCTTGATTATAGCCATTCTTACTGGTGTGAGGTGGTATCTCAATGTTGTTTTCATTTGCATTTCTTTTATGGCTAGGGAGATTGAGCATTTCTTTATGAGTCTCTTGGCCACTCTTCTTTCCCCTTCAGACAAGTTTCTCTTTAAGTCTTTAGCCCACTTATTTATTTGGCAATTGTTTCTTTGAGAATTTGTTGTTGGGATATTTAATTTTTTATTTGAAGTATATTTTAGATATGAGACCCTTATCAGTTGAATGGCTAATGAAGAACTTCTCCCTTATGTACAATTACTAGTCTATGTCTGAGACAAGCAGAAATAGATAAGTTGATGTTAGGCGAAATGAACCCCAAGATAAGGACTCAAATGGTTTTTCTTTCTTGCGATTTTTTCTAACATATTTCTAAGATATTTCTTTGTTGCTTTTATGTCCATCCCCCCGGTATAACCCTTGTTTTCACTGTATTTGATATTGGTATTATTTGTGGTGGGGAATTTTTAAAATAGGAATACAGGTGGATCCATTGCAACAATGAGATGTACAAGATGTTATGTCGAAAAATGAACATAACAATTTTGGCCAGAGGTTCAGGGGGTTGGAAGCAGGGAATGGGGGTGGGAGATGGGAAGGGATGGAAAGGAAAGGGGAAACAAAGGAGGAGGCAACAATTCTTGACAAGAAATACTCCTTATCTTGCCCATGTAATTGTAACCCGTCTGTACCATATTTTCACAATAATAATAAAAAAAAGAAAGCCAAATTAATTCATTTGGTTAAGTAAGCATCACAATATATGAATAAACATAAGATGTAGATGAAATAATGAGAAATGGTTTGAACTCATTGTTTTAATAGAATGATTCCTGCAAAGAAATAAAAGAAAAAATATTATATTCTCTGGAATACGTGAATATATATTTCTGTATTCTGCATATGTACAAGAACTTCACTAGTAGTTTGAGAGATTATCAAAACTACTGAGAGCACCTCATCAGTTATTTTCAAAGAATGTCATGCTTGCTTCTACTTTCATTTCCATTTCCATTGAAATTTGTTCATTGTGAGCAAACTTCACAAATACACTTGGACACTCTGTCTCAACACATTCACATTTCACTGAACATTTGAAGTGTGACACTAGTAAATCTATTATTTGACCGATTATTATCCAGTTCTTCAATATTTACTCTAATATCACCTATTCAGGGTTAGCCATGTCTTGGAACAGTTTCTGAACTAGGTCTCTTTTAAAATATTCATGGAGGGGCTGCAAACGTGGCTCAGTAGTAAAGCGCTTGCCTTGCATGCAGGCAGCCTTGGGGTTGATTCCTTAGCATTACATAAGTGAAAAGAAAATAGCAGGAAGTGGAGCTGTGGCTCAAGTGATATAGAACTAGCCTTGAGCTTAAGAGCTGAGAGGCAGTGCCCAGGCCCAGAATTCAGGCCCCACGACTGGACCCTCCCCCTCACCAAACAAATCATGGATTATCATGCATCCAGAAAAATAGGAAGAAATAGTTCACATGGTTGTATAGAAAAGAAAATCCATAGTGGTTTTACTATATAATGTTATTGCAATGAATTAAGTCAGCATGAAAATTTGATCTCCATTTCCATATTTGTGAAAGGATCCATAAAAAAAAAAAAAACCCAAAGTGTTTCATGAGATGTATCCTATCAAAGGATACATGCTTTATGTAGACAAATAAAATACGAAGGGTATGATACCATGCAAATACCTTCAGGTACAATTATAAGAAATATTCCATGGCTAAAACAAATAAACCAATTTTACATTTTTTAAATTTTTATTTATTTTTTATTGTGAAAATACTGTACAATTAGATGGGCAAGATAATGAGTACATTTGTTATCAAGCATTGTAGCCTCCTCCTTTATTTCCCCTTCCCATCCCTTCCCAGCCTCTCCCCACCCCACACCCTGCCCAATCCTCCCCCACACCAAAGTTGTAAAGTTCGTTTTCGATATAACAACTTGTACTTGTCATTGTTGCAACGGGTCCACTTGTATCCTTATTTAAGCAAGTCGGATTCTACATTTTTATGTGTGGGCAAAAGAAATGCTATTGTAAAGTCACAATCACAATGTGAAATGTTATCAGGTAGCATATACTGCAATTCTGAAAAATAACCTTTAAGAAACACACACATGTCACTTTTCAGTATGAACACTGAAATATAGCACTTTAAAATGAACATTGAAAATTTCCATTAACTTAGGGTAACATTTCTACATTAACATTGCTTTCTCAAATATGTATGGTTATGAGATTTCTATTCCGAAGACATACCAACATTTGGAATATATCACTGGGATCTAGCCCAGGGTAAGAGGCTTGAATATCAATGGCCCAATACTCATTACCAAGGAAGACACATAAAATATCCTTGATAACGTGTGATTTTTTTTATCATAATTGAGTAAAATCAAGAATTGAAGGTAGGAAAAATATCCTCATTTTTCAATTCCAAAAATCATAGTAATGTGCCCTACATCAACTTATGGGTGTTGAAACAGAGTAGGGAAAAATGTACAACATTTCAATTTGTACACAGACAGACACAGGTAATAGAAATATCTGATCACAAACACAAATCAGCTCAAATATATATAACAACAAAGATAGGCTTGTATAAATTTTTATGATACATTGTCACAGATTCTCTCACGAATTTATAGGTTCTTTATTATCATCCACTTTTTAGATGTCAGAAAATTTATGATTCCACAAGTAAGACATATTAGCATAAGGGAACAGAATTAGTCATCCCATTGGGTCACATTAAGTGTTCTAATAATCAAAGATGTAAGGAAATACCACTAGCCCATCAAACATTACTCTCTGAAATTCAGAGAAAGAATACCTTATAGTACAAGTAGGGAGTGAATAAAATCTAACTGGATCTTAAGTCGAAGGAAAAATTCAGAGATTTTGGAAATACCAGTGAGAATGGGGCATTATATTCCTGTCCTGGTTGTTGTTCTTGTTGATCATTGGCCTTGAACTCTGAGCTTGAGCAGAGTCCCTGAGCTCTTCAGAGCTCTAATGCTCTACCACTTGATCTACAATGCCACTTATAGTTTTGAGATTGTTAATTGGTGATGAGAGGGTGACAAATATTCCTGTTGGGCTTCCTGGAAACCTGATCCTCAGATCTCAGCCCCCTATAGGTTCCTAAGCGACCTGTGCCAGGCTTCTTTTCTCTGTTATCCGGAGTGTGTTGATGATTTTTGGGCTTGTATGTTCCCAACATTCATGCACACTGCAGATCTATGAGTAAACATGGTTTTCCTTAAGCATTCAATTTTGAAGGAATTAATTCCAGAAATAAATCTGAAAAAAAATCCTTTATTAATCTGTAATTAGATTATTTGGTGTCAAACACGTGATGCTAGATGTAACAACATTATCACCTGGCCTGGCTCAAGTATAGGTTTCTACCCCAAAAATCATTTCCCATGACATATTCCTTTTCCTCTGCATGACAGAGGATGAGAAACTCACTAACCACAAGAATAAATGTATTCTGTTGGTCAAAATTGATCTGTTCAGTTTGTAAACAGGAGGAGGTTTAGTCCTCTCTACAATCTTCATGAATTAGAAGATTGTCCTCCTCAGCACTTAAGTGCCAAATCATCCTTCAAATAATATTTTAATATGTTTGACATACAGCAGACATTTGAGTACAGATTATTAGTATGCTTACTATCTTTTCACAGAAAGAATATATGAGACCCTACCGCGATGACAGGCTCACATAAATTCACCTTTTTCTTATGTTCAATATGCTTATTTTTTTCTGGACTGATTAGAGAAGAAAATACTTGACAATATCAATACATCTAGAATCTATTATCTCAGTTTTAAATAGGATTATGGCTCATACTGGCAAGCAAGACAAATTACATTATTCCAAATTGAATAAATGCTTATGAAGAATTACAAGCAAATCCACTTACTGTGCACTTATTCCTGTATTTGCCACCTTATCATGTCAGAAAGACTATGTTTTCACCTTCCACAAAATAAAAAATTCAATCTATTTTGTGACTCTAGAAGAACAAGTTCATTCTAGCAATTACAATTCTTTATACAATCTCATAAATACTAAGAGATAGCATAACTTTTGTAGTTACAAATCTAAATTTGAATTTCCAATCCATATCCTATTCAATGTGTATTCATACTTTATACAAAAATGTGAAATTTGAAATGCATGTATGTATCGCTGGTTAAAAAACAGCTCTAAATACATTTTATTAGTATGTATCTTTGTAAAGTGCAAATTGTAAATCATCTCAAGAATCTCTTCAAATATTTTTATACTAATTTGTTGAGAAAATTTAAATCAGATAGTCATTCTTATAATATTCATTAATCAATTTCAAAAGGAAGATATGGTAACCCACCCGTAAGTCTGAACATTTATCAATTACCAGTTGAAGATACTGCCATTTACACTACCATAATTGATGTGATGAGTGAATCCTGAAACCAGGAAAATGAGGAAAAATGTATTGTTCCAACACAACAGTATTAGCTATGGCTTCCCTGATATAAGTTGATTATAGGAGAATGAGAAGAACATTCAGATAAGGTAATTCTGGTTTGAAGTAATTTGGGTGATTGCAATTCTTATCAGTCCTAGTGAAACTATACTTGACTTTTGCCACCAATCCCAAGAGCAATACAATACTTCATTTGTAGTGAGCAAAATATATGGGTATATGGGAAAAAATGTTTGTTATTCATTTATCCTGATCCTTCACTTTGATTTTGACAGACAAAAGTACATCATTAGAAAACAGTATTTTCTTTACCTGTTGTTGTCAGAGGATTTGATTGTGCCCCAAACAAAACTTGGGCTAGGATCTTCCAAGGATTCTGCCAAATGGTGAAATACATACTCATCGAATTGCTAGATCAGATTGGCTCTAACATTATACATTGATAAAGAAAAACAACAAGGGTGATGACTTTAAGTCCTTACAAGAAACATTGAGCTGGATAATAAAGATTGCAAAGAATGAGTTCTTAGCCATGTGCAAAAACAGATGATTTAAAAGTTTGACATGGTTTTTTTAAATCATTTAGGACTGTATATCTTCATATGTGTTATTTATGTTAGCATACAAGAATATCTAAGTTGAACAAAGAATTTTAATTTCACTCCTAAAGGAAGAAAGCATACAACAGCATAAGTTGAGATTAAATAACAGAAAATGACGAAAAACCAACCATCTTTTTACCTTTATCCCAGTCTTTTTCAGAGGAAACATATCGTCATATATTTTCAGAAAATTTTTTCCTGTTTTTCAGTCCATGTGATGTTATCTACACACAAACAGAATCTACCATCAGAGTAGGATTCAGGTGCAAATGGCTTATTGATTTGGGTTGTGATTTAGTTTTCAGGCTTACCTACATCATTTTAAAGGGAATTTTGGTCCATGAAAGTTGTAATATGTTTTCTGAGTTGATCTCGTGGAACCAGAAGGTGAGCATTAAAGGGACAAGTAGCCAATTTGGCAGCAATATCAGGATGATTCTGTGTAACAGAAGTTCAAAATGAAGAAATATTCTCAAATTTTACCTTTTTAGATTTGTTTGGGCCAGATAATTACAATGGGCTTGGCCCCACTATATGTATGCTGTGCTAGTGCATCCTTTTTTTAAATATATATTTTTTATTGTGAAGATAATGTCCAGAGGGGTTATAGTTATATGAATAAGGCAATGAGTGCATTTCCTATAGAGCATTTGTTTTTACCCTGATACCTTCCCTTCCCAACTTCCCAACTCCTTACTCTCTCCCTCCTACTCCCCCTTATTTAAATTTGTAAAGTTCATTTTCCACATAGCATATTGTACATCTAATTTTTAAAATGGGTCTACCTGTATCCAAAGCAGTATGGAGGTACCTCAAAGAATCCACATGGACCTCCTCTATGACCCAGCAAACCCACTTTTGTCCAGTTACCCAAATTATCACAAAGAAACCCAAACTAAACTCCCACCATTATTTACCATAACTCAGATATAGAACCAACTCAGATGACCCTCAGTAGATGAATGGATTAAGAAAATAAGTTAAATATACATAAAACAGAATTCTATGCTGTCACCAGAAAGAATAATATTGCTCCATTTGTTAGGAAATGGAAAAACTCAGAAAAAATTATATTAATTGAAATAAGCCAGTCCCATAGAAACATAAGTCCATTGTTTCCCTCACTTTGAATAGTGTATGTTTAGGACAAGCAGAAATGTTCAAAAGCAATGTACATAGGACCATAAAAAATGAACTATATAATTGTGGGGAAGGGTTAAGGAAGGGGGGAGTGTAGTTGAGGGGGTGTGAGGTGGGGGATCATAGGGGAAAAACAAAGGAGGAGGCAATAATGCTTGAGGCTTCCATCAGAAAGAATGACATTGCTTCATTTGTTAGGTAATGGAAATACTTGGAAAAAATATATTAAATGAAATAAGCCAGGTCCAAAGACACATAAGTCCCATGTTTTTATTTGTTTGAACTAGTATATGTCTGAGACAAGCAGAAATGGTGAGATAAAATGATGGTAAGTGAAAGAGAACGTAAGATAAGGACAGAAGTGTTTTTTTCTTTCTTGCTAAGGTACCATGAGATATATTTTTGGGTTGTTTTGTATGTCCCTCTCCCATAGAATAACCCCTGTGTGTCGCGAGACTTGAGGAAGATGTTGGAAGAAAACCTGGAGGCTAAACAAGCTTTTTGCATAGGGTTTCAGTAGGCTAGAGAATCACACCAAGTGTGCCATCACAGTACAGATAGTTTGGCCAGAAAGAGAATAATCCACCAGTGAGACAGATTTGAACACTTGCTGGTAACTGTGTTTGCGGTAGCTGTGGTGGAGGCGGCAGCCATGGCCATCATACCAACAGACAGATTCTGCGACATCAGTGCCAGACACTGTGTGCAAATGGATTCTACTCACCACCAGCAAGAACTGACAAGGAGTAGAAATCTCCATCCTGAAGACTGCAGACTAGGTATAGTCCAGGAACCAAGAGTACGGCACAAGTAGAACCGTAACTTCTTTACTCATTCTCTTGTCGCAGCTGTGAGAAGACTCTCCCTCCACCACCACCATAGATCTCCATCTTTAATACTGACAAAGGCACAGTTGAGCCTCTATCTCCAACTCAGGCCTTGTAAGAAAACAAAAAAGAGCCATTTAGCAGATCACAGGAACTGATCTGCCAGGCACAGGTCCCCAGGGGAAATTCAATTTGCCAGGCAAAGGGAGCTCCAGCCAGGAAAGAGTGACTTTCTTCACTGGCTAAACAGAGCCAGAGTCTGCCCCTCCCCACTGCAGCCAAGACAAACAATTGAAATTCAGTGAACATAAACCCTGAGAATGGCTGCAGGCTGGGCTCTGTTACTTTTTCAGTAGCTAGACCCTCAGGAAAAGCTACTGATTGCTGAAGGGCCTCAACCCTACCCAAAACCTAACCTTATCACATCAATTCGAATCTAGAGGAAGTAGCCATCTCCCTCTTTTGTGATACTCAAAGCAGATCTCCCTCCTACTGAACTAGCCTGGGAAGAGCATCACAAAATCCTGGGTAATGCAGAACATTTTTCTGCCTGCTCAAACAAAATGACTTAAGAAACCAATCAAGCCATGCAAAAGCAAACACCACAAGCAGACCAGAGACTCAACCAAGAGTCTAGTTACGGACACAGGGGAGATACAAGATCTACCCCCCCCTCCAAAAAAATCAAATATCTTTTGTCTTTTTAATTTTGATTTTCCTTAAAAATATTTTCTATATTTTTTAGCTCATACTTTTTATTTTAGTTGTATATGTGGGTGTGCTTTGTTTTTTAAAAGCTCTTTTGACCTTTCGGTCCTTTTTTTTTATTCTTTTCTTTCTTTTTTTTAAAGTTTTTTTTCTATCTTTCTTTTTTACATGACTTAATTGCTGTTCTGCTCATACCCAGATACAAAGCCATTGTTATTTCTTAGACCTTATCCTCCATTGTGTACATACTTAATCCAGAGTTGAGTTATTTATTTCACAACCTCTTAGGCTTAACTTTTTTTTTGCTTATGTGGTGCTGGGGAATCAAACCCAGGGCCTCAGGCATGCAAGGCAAGCGCTTTACCACTGAGCCACCTTCCCAGCCACTTAGTAGTATTATATCTTAATACCTATATAACTTTCAAGAATTCCAATTTTAAGCATTTTTATTTTTCACTTTTAAATGTTCTTTTTTATTTCTCCCCTCCTCTCACTCTATCCTTTTCTTCTGTCAATATCATTTCTTTATGCTTACATAATTTTAAGTGTTTCACTTTTTAAATTTAATTTTTTTCAATTTTTCTAGTTTTCATCACTCCTATTATTCTGTCCTATCCATTTCCCTCTCTAAGATCAGGACCTGATTAACTTCAAAATTTTTTTACCTCTCCAGATCCCTCTAATCCTGTTTTCCTGACAATTCTCTATAAAACAAGTAATTTCTGGTTTGCTGAATCCCTCTTCGATGTTCTTAGCCCACTAATCCATAGTTGTTTCATATTGAATAGATTGTATCTGCAGCCATTTTGACTGTGTAGCTAGAGGACTCTAGTTGATCCTTGCCTTAAATTGGTGTTCTAGCACAAAATTGATGTTGCTTTCATACAAAATGGGCAGAACAAGTGGGCAAAACACAAGAAAAGTGGCAAGTCCAGGTATCTCAACTCCCACTCATGAGAGAACAGTTAAAGAACAATCCAGAGGAGAAACAGGAATTGTGTGAGCCTGAGGAATCTAATCAAAGAGTAATACAGGAGTTACATGAGTGGTATGAAATTAGACAAAGATGAATAGAGGCATTCATAGAATCCATAAACAGATATTTGGAATCCAAGGAGATCACAAGGTGAAACGGTGTTTCCTAAGTTTATAACTTGGAAATATCCTATGTTGATGTGAATAAAATTGCAATATTATCTCAGGATATAGTACATGAGTATAACTACTAAGTTTATTTGAAGTCCTATTTTAGATATGAAGAATTCTCAGAATTTCTGCAATATAATTTTTGACCTTAAAAGTGACTAGTCTTTGTGGAATTAATCAAGTGGTATTAATTGTTTATATGAAGGTTAATCAGTCAAATTCACAGAAATACTCAGATGGATTTTACAACCAACTTTTTGTATAAAATATATTTCTATATATATATACATATATATTGTTTATTGAATTTCAAAGTGCTTTTATACATTGTGGATAACAATTCAAAATTATACCTGAAAATACTCTGGAGGCTACTGAAAATATAATTTCCTAGGAAAGTTCATTGGACTGGATAATGTCACTTTTACAAAGTATATTTTAATACTTACCTGCCTTCTATTAAGAGCAACTAGGAAATATTGCTGATAAGCATCTTAGCAAAGACTACAACGTAAATTTGGAGAGTTGATAGAATATTGGACAGAAGTTTAGTGATTGGTGCTATCATTCCGTGATACAAAAAATGATTAGAGCGTAGCGTCCTGGCAATTAAATTAAACCTAGAAAACTTGACAAGACCAAGAACTTGTAGGAAGACAACAGGTGATATTCAGAAAAGCTCTGCATATGAGTAATGTTTAGATCTAAGAATGAAAGAAATAACATGAATGGGAAAAGTGAGAAGTATTGTGTGCACATTAAAGTATCTGCTAACGATAAGTAATCCCCACCAAATACAACAGGAAGCCCTTCTATCAAATAGACACATTATTTGCAGTGGTCACTTCCAATGTTTGGGACCATACTTAATGCAACAATAAAGTAATCATTTCGTGTTCAGGGTCTCAAGTCTTTCATCACCGTGCCAACTGTCTCAAATGAAATGGTCCCGTCTGGCCCAAAGACCGAAGAGAAGATTCCATTTCTGAGTGCTGTGATTTTCATCATAGAATTCTCTGGAATTGTGCTAAGGTTCGATAGAAGGGTGCTGCTGTTGTCTTCTTAGCATCTAATTCAATAGAAAGGTGATCGTACATTATATACTTACATAGAAGGTACTTCATATCACAATTGTTTGGATGGTCTGTTTGATAGAGAAGTATATATCCCTGTGCCAAAAATATTTCCAGATAAAAATAATAACTGTAGTATATTTCAGACACTGAAATAGGGCTAAGGGAGGGAAGTGTACTTTTCTCCTCAATAATGTTTATCCAGAAAGGAATAAAGTAACTGCAAAAATAAATATCTTAAATTACCTTCACCTAGGAAATATGTTACACTGTGTAATGTGAAAAAAGCAGGGAAATCTGTCTTAGACTAAGACATGAGGGAAAAAATCCAAGACGTATGGATGTAAAACTGTGTTCTGGAACAATGCTAAGTTGTCTGGGACTTTCTCACAGCTACTAGTGAATAAGCATATATAAAAAAAATAAGAAAGAGGGAAGCACTCAATATAGGTTTTTATAATATAGTAAATCAAACTAAAATAGTCAGAGACTCAGATACACAACAAATCAAAGAAAGGTTGGACAAAGGGGATTGCATGAAATTGCAGTTTCTGCATGGCAAAGGACATAGCCAGCAAGATCAATAGAAAGCTCAGGGATTGGGAGAAGATCTTCACTAGCCATACAATGGACAAAGGTCTCATGTCTAAAATATACCAGGAACTCAAAAAATTAATTCCCTCAACAAAAACCCTCAAAGAAACAACTGTCAAATAAATAAGTGGGCTAAAGTTTTAAAGAGAAACTTCGCTGAAGAGGAAAGAAGGATGGCCAATAGACACGTGAAGAAATGCTCAAACCCCCCAGCCATAAAAGAAATGCATATCAAAACAACATTGAGATACCACCTCACCCTAGTTAGAATGGCTATAATCAAAAACTCTAATTAAACAACAGATGTTGGAGGAGATGTGGACAGAAGGGAACCTCACTGCTTTGTTGGTGGGAGTGTAAACTTTTTCAACCACTTTGGAAAGTAGTATGGAGGTTCCTCAAAAGACTCCACATGAAGCTCCCCTATGACCTAACATTTATCCAAATGATCACAAACAAGACCATACTTAAGGTACCAGCACAACTATGTTTATTGCAGCATTATTTACCATAGGTAAGATGGAACCAACCCAGATGCCCCTCAGCAGATGATGGATCAAGAAAATGTGGTATATATACACAATGGAATTCTATGCCTCCATCAGAAAGAATGACATTGCCCCATTTGTTAGGAAATGGAATAACTTGGAAAAATATTAAGTGAAGTAAGGAAGGCCCAAAGAAACATAGGTCCCATCATTTTCCTTATTTGCAATAACTGGTATATGTCTGAGACAAGCAGAAATGAACTGATAAGTTGATGTTAAGTGAAATGCCTAAGATAAGGACTCAAATGGTCTTCTTTCTTGCTATTTTTTCTAACGTATTTATAAGATGATTTCTTTGTTGCTTTGTATGTCCCTTCCCCAGAGCATAACCCCTGATTGAATGTGAAACTTTACATTTTGAAAATTATAGCTTTAACTTTTTAAGTGCTAAATTTAAAGGTGAAAAGGATAGTAAATTATGGGCACATTCTAGATTGAAATGTAAGAAAACAATTAAATCACGATCACTTAATGGAGGTATGCTCTCAGGAGATAACACAAGCTAACAGTTCCATTTGTCTCCAATCAATAATTTAAGTAGAATAAATATTTGTTATATTAAAAATTAAGAACCACCTACTAGGAACAGAGAGTACATCAGAAATTAAATTCTAGAGTAATATTCTTTGTTATATTTTGAATCTATATTCTCCAAATTAGTGATTCCTGTGTTAAGGTTTAGTTCATAAGGGAAATAACATTGAAACCTTGCATGTTGCCCAATATATTGATTTTCCCGATGTATTTTTCTCCTTCAGAGGAATCTGTCAATCCTGAAAGGTTATTGCAGAGTCCCTATGATAAAAATCACAAAATCTGAACATGTAGGTTCCCATACCATCTTATGAAATGTAGAAAGTTAATGTTTCATTGGAACATATTCATATTACATAATTTCTTTAGTTCATTTGAGTATTGTCTTTAAGATTAATTGTAGGAAATGTGCGAGAAGGATGTGAGAGGTTGTGGGCAGATTTTGTATTTCTTCAAAAATTCTTGCGACATGTAATGGAAAGTAAGACAATTTAAGTCTGACTTGTTTATTTCTAGAGATGTATTTCTAGATCTCTGTTCAAAGCAGAACAAAAGTAAGATGTTTTGTGTGGCAATTATGTCAAACTGTATGTGCCATATTTCACAAACATTAGAAGTGGTATCCTTTTCCTCCCCCATTGCCTCATGGCCAAAATGTAAATTAATGGTATTCTTAAACGTTAAATTATTTTGTTAAAAAAACCTACTGTATTATCATAGGGCCTAGAATTCAGTTTAGAAACTATAGTTTTCATGGCATGTTATAAACTGATAGCATGGAAAATGCATTGTGTCTCTTTGCTATAATTATAGTATTGATTCTTAGTTTCATCAAAAAATTCACACTATTTGAAGGTTCAAGAGGTGGGCGTAGAAAATTATTATTTTTCTTTATGTATCACTGCTACAATAAGTTCCAGAGCTGTAGGGTAAGCACAGTTTCTGCTGTTATGTCTTGTAAAGAAAACATGTGATGACTCTCCATTTTGTATATTTTCAATCACGCTATCTATGTGTTTGTAAATTTTATATAAATAACCCATATTTGAGTAAACACAGGGCAAAACTGTGTATATACATACGTTTCTAAAGTTCTATATACAATTTATGTATCCTGGCACTGGTTCTTCATGAAAGAAATATCACCCTGAGAGTTTGAGATAACTAAATCATGTTTTAATGCCAGCCCAAGCAGGATAGTCATAAACATTTTAACTCTGGCACCAAATGAGAATAGAGAGAAGAAGTGCTTTGGCTAAAATTGTAGATGTCTAGCACTCTGTGAAGGGATGCACTAGTTTTTTTTTCCCCCTTCCCCTTCTCGATTTTTAAAAATGTATGTACATGATGGAGGGCACTGGAATCAAATACAGGGAAAACAGGGGTTATATCATGGGGAAAGAACACACTATTGAGAAAAAAATCACATATTTCATTATAAATACGTTAAAAACTATAGCAAGAAACAAAAACAAAACAAAACAAAAACAACAACAAAAAATCAGTTGTGTCCCTAACTTGGGGTTCATTTCATTTAACAACATATTTTGGGGAGGGGTCCGGTCGTGGGGCCTGAACTCTGGGCCTGGGTGCTGTCCCTCAGCTCTTCAGCTCAATGCTAGCACTCTACCACTTGAGCCACAGCGCCACTTCCGGCTTTTTTCTTATGTGGTGCTGAGGAATCGAACCTAGGGCCTTGAGCATGCAAGGCAAGTGCTCTACCACTGAGCCACTTTCCCAGCCCCCACTTAACAACATTTTTTAAAATAAGTTTGTTGTTGTGAAATACTCTACAGAAGGGTTAAAATTACATGAGCAAGGAGTATATTTCTTATCCCAAATTGTTGCCTCCTCCTTGTTTTTCCCCTTCCATCTGGTCCCTCTGACCTTCTAAACTACACTCCCTCACCTGCTCCTCACAACTGCCTAAACTGTAAATTTATTTTTTTCAAAATAGCGTCTTGTACATCTCGTTGTTGCAATGGATCAATTTGTATCCCTATTTAAGCAGTTTGTTATTTTCTTTCCCCTCCTAAAATTATACCAACATCAAATACAGTGATAAAAGGGGTTATACCATGGGGGAGGGACATAAAAAACAACAAAATATCACATGGTACCTTGTAAATAGTTTAGTGACAATAACAAGTAAGTAAAAAACACTTGTGTCCTTATCTTAGGGTTCATTTCAGTTAACATCATCTTATCTGAGCTTTTCTGCTTGTCCCAGACATGTACTAGTTAGTGCAAATAAAGGCAACCATGGGACCTATGTTTCTTTGGGCCTGGTTTACTTCATTTAATATACATTTTTCCAAGTCTTTCCATTTTGTAACAAATGGGGTGGAGGCATAGAATTCTATTGTGTATATATACCTCATTTCCTTGATCCATTCATTTACTGAGGGGCATCTGGGATGGTCCCATATCTTTGCTATAGTAAATAAGGCTGCAATAAACATAGTTTTGCTGGTAGTTTTAGTATAGTCTTGTTTGTTATCATTTGGGTAAAGGCTCAGAAGTGGGATTACTGGGTCATAGGGGAGCTCTAAGTGGAGTCTTTTGAGGAACCACTTTCAAAAGTGGTTGCACAAGTTTATACTCCCAAAAGCAATGTTCCCTTCTGGCCACATCACCTCCACCATCTGTTGTTATAGTTCTTGTTTATAGCCTTTCTAACTCAGGTGAGGTTGAATCTCAATGTTGTTTTAATTTCCTTTTCTTTTATGGCTACAGAGGTTGAACATTTCTTCATGAGTTTATTTGGCCATTCTTATTTCCCCTTCAGAGAAGTTTCTCTTTCAGGTTTTAGCCCAATTATATATTGGGCAGTTTTTTTTGAGAATTTGTTGTTGGAGGATTTATTTTTTTGAGTTCCAAATATATTATATAAATGAGATCCTTGTGTATTGCATGCTGGTGAAGATCTTCTCCAAATCCATGGACTTTCTAAGGATCTTGTTAGCTATATCTTTTGCCTTGCAGCAGCACTGCAGTTTCATGCAATCCAATTTGTCCAAATTTTCTTTGATTTGTTGTGTTTCTGCGTCTCTATTAAGAAAATTTTGTCCTCTGGCAAAGAGACCTAAGGTTTCTCCTATTCCATCCTGTAATATTCTCTATTCCATCCTGTAATATTCTCAATGTGTGCTCTTTGACTCCAAAGTCTTTAATACATTTGGAGTTGATTCTGGTGCAGGGTTTTCTACAAGTGATTAACCAATTTTGCCAGCACAATTTACAGAAGAGGCTGACTTTCTTCCATTCTATGTTTTTAGTTCCCTTATCAAGATTAGGTGGCTATCGGTCTGTGGGATGATTTCTGGGTTTTCAATTCTATTCCATTGGTCCTGAGGTCTGTTCTTATGCCAGTACCAAGCTGTTTTGATTATTATGGCTTTGTAGTAGAGGTTGAAATTTGGTATTGATATTCCTCCAGGACTCCCTTTCCTTCTGATCGGCAACATTCAGCATTCACCTTGTGATCCGTTTAAACCTCATACTGACTATGATTTTCTGTTTATATTATAATTCTTCTTGGCGGGAAGAATTACAATATTCTAGAGATATGTCTTGAGAGAATATTTGAAAACACAGAGTTCAAATCAGTACTTTCCATTTTGTCTCCAAATACTGTTTAAATTGTTGTTATGCTTCTTAATGTTGAACTGTGCCAATATGTGTATGCTTAAGCCTGTCTATGTTAATACCAATTTATTTGTCTCTCATATACATGTGTCTGACATATTTGTTTTGACATGGTGCAGTCTTATTTTACCTTATACCTCCACACTTTCAAAAACAAAAATTTTCTTGTATTAATTAGGGAATCATCGATGGTCCCATTATTTTAACAGGATAACCCAAATACAGATAAGTGCAATATGGAACCTTGAAATACTATTTAAACTAAATTATTTTTACCCAACTCCATCCTACACTATTGCTTTCCTATCACATTATTTGGATAACCACTAAGTGCCCTATCATCTGCACGGATGACAAATATTGATGTCCCCCAACACTAGAGCTCTAAAGATACAGATGTGATAAAGCAATTTTTAATAGGAGTCAGTTTTTAGAATCTCTTTAAGACTGACATGTAGAATTGAACTATTCACACAGACACGAATTATTCACATAATTATGAAAAGACAGCTAATTATTCCACATCATTCTGAATCTGTCCCTCGTAACACTACATATTATAAAGTTGCAAACATTTGCATTTTCACACTTCCTAATGGAATCAAATGTATGCTGTGTTTGAACATAGGGGAAGTGTTATCTATGACACTTCTTTTGTAATTATATTGAAGATTATTTATTACATCTATGATATTCACATTTGTAGCTATAATTTTTAAGTAAATTCATGTTAGTCTTAGCAACAGAACAAGGCATATTAAATCACACTGTGAGGTGCAAGAGTTTAGGAAAATAGCAATGGAGAATAAAATGGGTAATGAATCGTATAAATGATTAAAATACTTCCAAAGTTAGTAAATTTTGTGGTATTTTTATAACACATCCTGTATACTTTTTGAATATCTGTAATTCCAAATTGTACACTAGGGTTAATAAATGAGATGTATTTCCAAAAATGTTACAAAAATCTGTGGAGACTGGGCATTCACCATGACATTAAATTGGAAAAAGTAGACTGAAACTATAGAACTTGTGCAATGATTCACATAACAAGAAAATGGTAAGAAATGACACTGGAGGAAGATAGATATTAGAAATACTAACAAAACTATGGTGGATATGAATTGTAAAACTTGGGGAGGGGATTATGGATTGTAAAGAGAGAGACAAATGAGGAAAGGGGTATGTTCCCCAAGAATTGTGCTCATTATCTTTCTTATGTTACTATATGCCCGCTCTATCTCACCGCGACAATAAAATTAACATAAAAAAGAAAAGTTAGACCTAAAAGATGGAATGACTAGAGGTACATATCCCATATTCAACTACCTTTGAAACAGATGACCATGATAATATCTATTAATCATTCTTTGAATATTACTGGTGCAATTAGTTCCTTGTTGGATATACAAGACAAACAGAGACCAAAAAATTTTAAGCTAATTAGTCAAAGCTATCTTTACATTTCTGATATCTAGATCAATCCTGAGTATCCTTGTTAGTTATGTCCATATTACAGGATATATTTTAAGTTCTTAGGAAATATATAAATAGGATTTTGTCATATTCTTTTGCATAAACATCTCTAGTCTATTTGAAACATTTCTCATTTCCAAAACTGAGTTTTAGTAAATAAATACATAATGACTAAGATTAGAAGAGTTTTATTTTTCCCTCCTGTTCAAGCTGAAACAATTTTGAAAGGGCATGCTTCTCATTTGCAGGGAACCAGACAATGACTCTTCATAATTGCTTCAAAGCAAAAATCGTTTCCTTTTTTTCTCAGAATAAGATTATTCATTGTTCATAGGAATTGTAATGTTAGGGTAATGAATTTCAATAAAATTACTGCAATAAATGTATGCTTCGCTGTATGGTCAAAACCATTATAGTGTCCTCACTAGATAAGATTTACCAGTGATGTTTCACTTTACATGTATGCTTCACTTTACATGTAATTTTTAATATCAAAAAAGTATTACAAAATTTTATATCAAGTAGAAATTCATACAGATCTATATCCTCAATGTGCAAGATGAGCAATGAAATTGAATGAGCACTTTCAATAAAGTCCTCTGCTGTCCAGAGTTATATCAGAATCATTCTGGAAGAGGTGATTAATGAGTAAAGTGACAGAAGTAAAAGGTTTATTTTCCAGTAATTACTTATATTGAAGGACCTATATAAAGAGGGAACATATGCTGAACATTTTAAGAACGTGATTGTTCAAAACTATTTGAATTAGCAACACAAAAAATTATACTACATTGAAAAATGGTGAAATTCATCAATTTTATAAAATATTCCATATCCTGTTTCAGCTTTCTTTTGTTTTGTTTTGGTGTGTCTGATGTCTGAATTTAGAGCCTCACACTTACTTGACAAGTTCTCTACCACTTTCCCTTAATATGTATGTGCTCAGTCACATCTTCAAGACTCTTTTTCCACTGGTTGTTTTTGAGGTAGAGCTCACTCTATGCTTTCCTATTTATTTTTGAGAGGATTCTGCTTGCTATCCAGGCACACAACTAGAGACTGCCATTTCATATTTTATAGGCTTTCTTTTTTTCCTGGGATAACACGCACAGGTCATCACTTCCAGTTTCCCTTGGTCAACATAGTGTTTCATAGAAATTTCTGATTGGGCTGGGGTTGAACTTTGATTCTTCCATTCTATGCTTTCAAAGAAACTTGGATTATAGATATAATTCAGTGGTATTCAGGTATAATTTGGGGACAAGAAGGTCTTCATTTCATATGCCAGGTTCATCTTGAACTTTTCAAGAAGCCCAGATTCACTTAAACCCAATATTTTCCTGCCTAATTCCCAAGTTCTGGGATTATAGGCAATTACCACTATTCCTGTTTTTTTAGTATTTGTTTTTGGTATTTTTACTTTCACATAACATTTATGTGTGAGCCATCAGCATCTAGATCTGGATCTCCTTATTTCTTTTCTTTCTTCCTACGATAATTCCTTTATTGCTTCCCTCCTTCCTTAATTCTTTCCTTCCTTCTTTCCTTCCTTCCTATTCTTTCCTATTCCTTCTTCCTTCCTTTCCTTGTCCTTTCTTTTGATATACTCCAGTCTGTCTCTGAGCTTGCAAACCTCCTTCCACAGCCTGTTTTAGGTATTGGCAAGTTAACCCTACACACACACACACAATGCAAGAAGTCAGATGTACAAATATAGTTACTGAGAAATATGATTAACGAAGTACAAATCCCTCTTTCAATTATAGTTTTATATATGAATTTTATTGTAAAAAAAGTCTGTACAGAGAGGTTACAGTTGCATGAGTAAGTAATGAGTACATTGACCTCTGTTACCTCCTTTGTTTTCCCCACCATCCCTTCCCTCCTCATGCCACAACTCCTTCCTTTCCCCCTGATTTGTAAAGTCCTTTTTCAACATAGTATATTATACATCTCATTGTTATAATAGATCCACATGTATATTTATTGAAGCATTTTGATATAAAGGGCACCAGGATTAAATACTCTGAAAACAGGACTTATATGCGGGGGGGGGGGGGGGAGGGAATGTACAAAAGGAACAAAAAAATCACATATTATATTATAAATCAATTAAAAACAATAGCAAGAAAGAAAAAAGCCCTTGTGTCCCTCTCTTGGGATTCATTTCTTCACATTGTCCTATAATGTCATATGTACTTAGCTTTTGAAATTTTCTGCTTGTCCTAGATATATACTAGTTATTGAAGATAAAGGACACTACCTATGTTTCTTGGTTCCTGGATGACTTCATTTAATATATTTTCCCCAAGACTTTCCATTTTCTGACAAATGAATTGATAGGCTTTCTAATGAAGGCAGAATTACATTCTCTCTCTCTCTCTCTTTCTCTCTCTCTCTTTTCTACATCTATCTATCTAGATATTTTCTTGATCAATTCATTAACTAAAAGACATCTGGGTTGATTCCATATCTTAGGTATGGTATAATGCTGCAATAACATAGGTTTACTGGTAGTTTTAGTATATCTTTGTTTGTGCTCATTTGGTTAAGTGCCCCAAAGTGGGATTGCAGGGTCATAGGGGACCTCATGTGTAGCCTTCTGAGGACCCTCCATAAAGCTTTCCAAAATAGTTGTGCAAGCTTACTCACAACAATGGAGTAGGGTTCCCTTTTGGCCACATCAACTCCAGAATCTGTTGGTATTAGATTTTTTGATTATAGAAATTCTAACTGTGATGAGGTGGAATCTTAATGTTGTCTTCATTTGTATTTCTTTTGTACTTAGAGAAGTTGAGCATCAATTTCTTTGTCTATTGGCCAGTCTTATTTCTGCTTCAGAGATGCTTATCTTTCAGATATTACCTTACTTATTTATTGGGCAGTTGTTTCTTTGAGGAACTTTTGTGAGGTTTTAATTTTTTGAATTATATATATATTTATATATTTCAGTTATTTATGTATTTATTTATTGGTCAGTCATGGGGCTTTAAATCTGGGCTTGGGCATTTTCCCTGAGCTCTTCAGATCAAGGTGGGCACTGTACTATTTGAGCCACAAGGCCACTGCTAGTTTTTCTACTGGTTTACTGGAGATAAGAGTCTCACAGACTTTCCTGCCCAGGCTGGCTTTGAACTGTGATCCTCAAGTCACAGCCACCTGAGTAATTAGGATTAAAGGCTGAGTCACTGGCACTTGACCTCTAAGTATATTTTAATTTAAGACTTCTGCCCTTGTATAGCTAGTGAAGATCATCTAGTTCATGTGTTTTCTATTGATCTTTTTTACTGTGTCATTTGTCATGAAGAAGCTCTGTACTTTCATGGCCAAACTTTCTTTAATTTTTTTTGAGTTTCTGGGTTTTTATTAAAAAAAATTTTGTCCTGTGACAAACAGCCCTAGAGTTTCTCCTACTAGTTATTGTAATGTGTTCAGAGTGTCTGCTTCGACTTGGAGGTTCTTTGATCCATTTTCAGTTGATTCTATTGCAGGGTGATATATGGATATCTACCTTTAATTTTCTACAGGTGTTTAATTAACTTTGCCAGCACTATTTACAGGAGAGACTATCTTTCTTCCACTCTATTTTTTTCTCCCTAAGGAAATGTAGTTGGCTATAGATCTGTTAGTTCATTTCTGGGTCTTCATGTCTATTGAATTTTTCCTCAGGTTGGATCTTGTAGCAGTGCCAAGCTGTTTTCATTACTATGGCTTTGTTGTAAAGTTTGAAATTGGTATTGTTATTCCTCCAGCACAGTTGTTTCTTCTAAGGAGTGTTTTTGCTATTTAGGGGTCTTTTATTATTCCATATGAATTTTTGGGGTTGCTTTTTCTATTTCATTGAAAAGTGAAGTGAAGTCGGAACAGTATCACATTTAACTTGTAGATTGCCTTGTATGGCTGTTTCATAATAACCTTCCAAGGCCATGGGAGGTTTTTTCCCACTTCCTTATCTCTGCTTTAATTTCTTTTTCAGGTTTTTAAAGTTTTCATGGTAGAGGTCCTTCACTTCTTCATTTAACTCAACTCTGAGATACTTACTTTTATTGGAGGCTATTACAAAAGTAGGGTTGTTTTTTTTTCTGATTTCAGCCACATTCTTCTCATAGTTGACATATAGAAAAGCCATTGATTTTGAGGGTTGATTTTGTATCCCAGTAGTTCGCCAAAGTTTCTCATCAGTTTAAGTAATTTGGTAGTAGATACCATAGGATTCTTTAAATAGAAGATCATGTCATCTGCAAAGAGGGAGAGTTTTACCTCTTTTTTCCCTGTATGGATCCCCTTCAAATTTGCATCTTTCTATGCCTTGTATTAGTAAATTCATGAGAAGTGGAGAGTGGACATCCTTGTCTCATTCTTGAGTGTACAGGAAATGACTTTATCTTTTAGTTATTAAGTATAATGCTCACTGTAAGTTTATCATACACAGGCTTTATTATATTGAATTCCTAGGTTTTTTGTTGGCAGAACTTTCAACATAAAGAAACATTGGACCATGCCAAATGCTTTTTCTGCATCCTTTGACATAATCACGTGGTTCTTATCCTTTCTCTTATTGATGTGATGCATTATATTATTGATTTGGATTTATTGAAGCAGCTTTGGAACCCTGAAATAAATCCTGTTGATAGTGGTGTATCATTCTTCGGTGAGTTGTTGAAGTCAATTGGCCAAAATTTTGTTGAGTTTGTTTGTCATCAATATTCATCAAAGTAATGGTTCTATATTGCTCTTTTTTGATTAGTCCATGCCTGGTTTGGGGATGAGATTTACTATGGTGTCATAGATTTGACACTGAACTTTCACTTTCAATTTCATTGAAGAGTTGGAACATTCATGTGAGTTCTATTTTGACGGTCTTGTAGAATTCACCTGCAAATTCATCCAGTCCAGTGCTTTCCTGGGGTGAGAAGACTATTATAGCTGTCTCTATTTCAGTGCTTTTTATGGGTCAATTACACTGGTTTAAATCATTTTGTTTAGTTTGGGCATGTCGATATTTGATAAAAATGTTTTTTTCTTCCAGATTCTCCTTATTAGAATAAAGTTATAAGAAGTATTTCCTTATAATGTTCAGAATCTTGGTTGTTTCTATATTGATGTTTCCATTTTTCATCTCTGAAATTGTTTATATGGCTGTTCTCTTCTATTTGTGATAAGATTTGCAAAGATCTCTCAATTTTGTTAATTTTTTCATAGAACCAACTCTTGTTTTTCTAGTGTATTTTTAACTCGAATTTATTTAATTTTTTTTGGGGGGGGGGTCCAGTTGTGGGGCCTGAACTCTGGGCCTGGGCGCTGTCCCTCAGCTCTTCATCTCAAGGCCAGCGCTCTACCACTTGAGCCACAGCGCCACTTCTGGCTTTTTTCTTTTTGCTTATGTGGTGCTGAGGAATCGAACCCAGGGCCTCAGGCATGCAAGGCAAGCGCTCTACCACTGAGCCACCTTCCCAGCCCCGAATTTATTTAATTCTAATTTAATTTTAATTATTACTTTCCATCTAGGGGATTGGGGCTTGACCTGTTGCTCTTTTTCAAAAATCTTCAGGTGCCTAATTAAGTTGTTTGTTTCAGATCTCTCCAATTTGTTGATGTAGGGACTCACAGCCATAACATTTCTTTTGATTACAGCCTTTTCTGTGTCCCAGAGGACCTTGTGATTTGTGTGCTAATTTTTGTAAATATCTTGAATATTTGAATTGCCTTTCTAATCTCTTTCATGACCCACTGGTGGTTCAACAGTGTGTGTTGTTCAGCCTCCATGTGTTACAGGATTTTCTTTGGCAGCCTTTGGTGTTGAATTCTAATTTTATTCCCTTGTGGTCAGAGAGAATTCAATGTTTCTGAATTTGGACAATTTTGCTTTTGAACTAAAAATGTGGGCTATTCTTGAGCATGTTCCAATTACTGCTGAGACGAATGTGTATTCTGCTGCTGTTGCATGAAATATTTGACAGATGTCTATTAAGTCTATTTGATCTATGCAGTTGTTTAGATACCAGGTTTCTCACTTGAGTTTTTGCTAGGATGGTCTATCCAGTGGGGATTGTGATGTGTTAAATTCTCCAATAATTAATGTGTTCAGATCTTTATTTGATTTTAGGGAAAGTAGTGTTTCTCAGATAAATTTGGGTGCTCCGTTGCTTGGTGAATAGATATTAAGAATTGTAATATCCTCCTGAAAGATGAGTCCATTAATTAGTATGTAGTGACCTTCTTTATCTCTTCTTGCTTATTTTAATTTGAAATCTATTTTACATGCTATTAGGATTGCAACTCCAGCCTGTTAATGGGGGTTTGAGTTTGTTTTGTGGATTTTATTCCAGCCTTTTACTTACAGAACATGTTTGTTTTTGTGGAGAGGTAATGTCTTTTGAAGGCAGCAGATAGAAGCATCTTGATTTTTTATCTAACTAGAAAATCTATGTCGCTTACTTGGAGAGTTCAGTCTACTAATATTGAGAGTTAGGACTGAGAAATTTTTGATAGTTCCTGCCACGTTTTCACTGTCTTGGGAGAGCTGTGCCAACTGGGTTCTTCTTATGATTCTTAGATTCTATCAGAGCTATTTTTTTTTTACCTTTATCGTGTTCTTGTTGGGCTTCTAGATGTGGTATGGTTTAAGTATATTTTTGTAGGACCGGATGGGTGGAGATATATTGTTTTAACTTTTCTTTGCTCTGGAAGATATTTTATTTGTCCTTTGGCTTGAAGATGTGTTTAGCTGGATACAGTATTTCTGATTGATGGTTGTTTGTTTGTAGGACATTGCATATATCATTCCAATGTCTTCTTGCTTTAATTAACTCTGGTTAGAAATCTGAAGTTATTATGATTGTTTTCCCTTTATAGTTGATTGATATTATCTCCATAACAGTTTTAAGGATCCTTTGATCCTGTGCAGATCATTTGATCCTGTGCAGATTACAATGTGATAGTGGGATATCCTGTTATGGCACTAAAGGCTTCTTTTATTGGAATGGCCCTATGTTTTAGTAAATTTGGGAAGTTGACTTCTAGGATCCTGTTAAATAAACTTCCTAGACCTTTAACTTCTGTCTATAATCTTTCCTCTACATCTAAGTGCCATAAATTGGACTTGTGATGGCATCTTCTCAATATGAAATAGATCTATCAGTTTTCTTGGATTAGTCTTGAATACTTATCTGTCTAGCTGTTTTCAATCCCAGAAATTCGATTTTCTGCATGGACTAACCTACTATCAAGGCTTTTTTCTTTGTTTATGTATGTATGTATGTATTTTATTTTATTTCCTTCTAAATGTTTAGATTCAGGCACTTTGATTCTTTGCTGGAGCTTTATTTAACATCTTTTATGGACTCCTTTATTCCTTAATTTGGTTTTTAGTATTCATCCTCCAATTAGTTCAGATCTTATAGTTTTATTGCATTCCCTAACCTTCTGTTGGGCTTCATTCAGCATTCCCTCTATGGCCTCTATGGATTTCCCCAGCCTTCTGTTTGTGGATTCCACGAATGCCTCTATTAATCTTTGGTCATTCTCATCCTTTGCATGCAATTCTGGTATGTATTTTGATTAGCTTCCTCATGCTCATGAAATTATTTTACTAATATGTACTCATCACACTCCCATAATTCCTGTAATAATTTTTGATTAGGCTCGTTAGGCTCACACCCTTTGCAAGCTTTCAATCTTTTCATTTAGCATGTTTGTCAGTAATGCATGTAGAGCATTTTGGGAACTCTTGTATGGATTACTCATTAACTGTTCTGTTGCTGATTATCATGAGGGGAGTTGAGATTTGTGGACTTGACATTTTTCTTGTGTTCCTCTGACTCGTTTTTCAACTTTGGGTAATCAATTTGGAAAATCAATTTGGAAAATCAATTTGGTGCTAGTACACTATTTTAAGGCAAGTATCATCCATAGCCCTGTAGTAGCAAAGATTTTTTTGATGCACTCAAAATTGATACAGATACAATATAGTTCAACATATACAATCTAGTTCAACAACAAACAACTTTGGATCAATGATCTCAGAAAGACAAAAAAGGAATCAGCAGACCAGAAATTAATGGTGTAGGAGAATGTTGGTGAGAAAATAAGATTAGAGGAAAATGTGAGGGAAAAGGAGTGAGAGAATCAGAGAGCAGAAAGTATATAAGGAAAGGAGGAGAGAAAGACAAAAGAAAACATGAAAATTACAAAATTTAAAAATGAAACAGGTAAAAATTATATAAGTATAAAAAAGTAATAGTACAATTAGAGGAGTTAAATCAGAGAGTTTGTGAATTGAGTGATTGATATCTGAATTAAGTATGAACACAATAAAGATAACGCCTAATAAGAGAAGTTACATATAAACATGTGGATTAATACAAAAGCCATTAAGTCATTAAAAATACAAAAAGACCAAAAGAGAAAAGTATAAAAATAATTTTAAAAACACACACCAAAACTAAAAATGATGAAAATAAAAAAGAAAATATTATTTTTTTAAAAATTAGGTAGAAAAGAGTTCCTCAATTTTTTAGTGGGAGGTACATGTGTGTACTCTGTGTTTGTAACCAGTCTCTTGATGGATTCTCTGGTTTCCTGTAGTGTTTGAATGTCCCATGGTTTGACTGGTTTCTTAAATCAGTTTGAGCAGGCAAAAAAAGCTCTGCATTCCTAGAGACTTTGTGACCTTCCTTCGAGGGTAGTTCAGTGGGAAGGAAATCATCTTTGATCATCATGAAAGAGAGAGATGCCTATTTCTTCCATTTTGGAGTTGCTATGCTGGGGCTAGGTGTGGGTAGTGGTGAGACATTTCAACAATCAATAGCAGAATTTTCCTGAGGGTCTAGCCCCTGAAACACTCACAGAGCCCAGGTTGGAGTCATCCTCAGGATTTATGTTCACTGAGTTACAATTGTCTTTCTTTTAACACTTCTGCCACCAGGTCTGCTGCCTATGCTGCTGGGCAGAGTGGCAGCCTGTGGCTTTGTTTACCCAGTAAAGAAAGTCACTCCTCCATGCTCTGAGTTCCCTCTTCCTGGAAAGGGCAACTTTCCCCTGGGGCAAGCTGAGGTAGTTGAAGTTACTTTGACCTGTTGAATGGGTCCTATTGTTTCTTCCAAAAGCTGAGTTATGTGCTGGCTGCTCTAGCCAGTTCTTTGTCAATATCAAAGATGGAGTTCTTCTCCATTGATCAGCAAAGGGCTACCTTCCCACTGCTCCTCCCTGAGAAGGAGTTAGGATGTCATGGGGGTACACACGTGCTTCTCTTGGTATCCCGACTGTCCTCAATTTGCAACTCTCTGTGGCCAACAGGATGAAGATTTCTACTCCTTGTTGGTTCTCAATGGCGGTGAGTAGAATCCACTCACAGACTGCTTCTGGCACCTTTTCCCTGTGTTCTCTCAGTTTATATGTTGGCTTTGGCAGCAGCTACCACCTCCACCACACTGCAAATGCTCAAATCTGGATATGAGCATATTTCAGCTCTAGACAAACTTCGTGTACTATGATGGCACACTTGGTTTGACTCTGAGACTTGGACTTTTCACTGGAACCCTAAAACTAGTTTCTATGGGAGAGCTTGTTTTCAGCTGATCATCTATCATTTTCCTCAAGACCTCTAATTTCATGATTTTTTTCCCTCACTTTTCAAACCAGAATATATTTGACACGAATCTTTTTCTTGTGCTATTAAGTCATTGTATATATCAAGTAACATGACGTAAACATTAAAAATATATTTCAGTTTAATTGTTCTTGACTTTTCTCTGTGAATCAATGCAAATCCAGTCTTCACACAAGAATAAAGATGATAATCTTTTTTCTAAAAGTATAAGTTTTTTATTGTGAAAATACCATACAGATGGTTTACAATTACAAGAGTAAGGTAATGAGTACTTTACTTATCAAGCATTGTTACCTCCTCCTTTTTTTCCCTTACCATCCGGTCCCTCCTATCTCTCATCCCTCCCCCTCCTCCTTTTAATACATTGTATTTGTTTAAGTATTTATGAAGTACAAGTCACTAATGTCTAACGACATAGTCCATATATCGACTCTTACATTCTGATCAAACTTTCAATATATTCTCATTTTAGTACTTAAAGGGAGCAAATAACTTGCAATATATAAATTGTTATATGTAATGAAGCTACCTCTACTTTATACAGGGTAATCAGATATTTGTGCCTAAAGGTCAGTTTTGTGTTGATATTTATTTGAAAATAACAATCACATAATTTTCAAACTTACTACATGAGTTATACTTGAAGGGTTAAAGCTTGTCTAGATCCTGCTGAGGCATAGTTATTGCACATAAAATTACTATCTGCCCAAATACAACCAACACGCAATTTTTTACAAGATTGTAAGATCATTCATTTTGACATATTTTCATGTATTTTTATATCATTTCTTTCCTGTATGTTGGATGAACAATATTGAAGACATGAAATTTCACTCAAATATGTTTGGTTCAAAACCAATTGACTAAAAGGACCCAAATATAGTTTGACTAATTGATAGTAGCTTGAGATTATGAATTCTACAATATAAAAACAGTCAGTCATGAATTTGAATTGAAAGACCTCTATTTATAGTTCAAATTCTTCTTTCAAATATTTTTGTTATGCTTAATTTCAGGTAAGAGATATCACAGCCAATACTTTGAGATTTCCAGTACCAGAATAATGAAAGGATGACGACGGAATGGCAATTGCCTGTTGAATATTAAAATATGCCAATAAACAAAATGAAATATGAAGAATGGGCATAAAGAAAGGCTGTCTTTCTATTTCTTTAAGACAGCAACAGGAACCATAAATATTCGACATCAGAAAAGATCAGTGTAATAAGATTTTTTTAAAAATGCTTCTTCATGGTAATTTTAGAATTATGTTTTTGATCATTCTTTTCACTTGTTTCAAAGATAAATTACAATCTTCTAATATCCAATTTGGATAAATGCTAAGAACTCTTTTTTCTGCACATTTTGAAAGTAGTGATGTGCCATAAGCACTTCCCAATCGATTCCCAAGCAATCAACTTTACACATGAGGGAAATAATTAATACTTGTTTTTCCCATAAAGTCTTTCATTGTTTATACAAACCAGTGTTATGAATATCGTTCTTTTTGAAAATGCAATTCATTTTTAGCCTGTCTTGCACATGAAGGAATAAATAATACACTGTAAACCTTCGGGCTGCTACTTATACTGGTTTTTAAGTATAATTTATGAAAATGTAACTTGTGAAAGAAAGTTGGAAACTATGATTAGAATATGTTAGACCTCTGAATTCAGAAGTTGATCACCAGATATGGTTATTATGAAATCATTTTGGTTTGGGTGATGTGCATTTTAGGACAATGGTGTATTTCCTATTGAATTTATATACAATACTGGGTGCAATTTTGTAGAAACATTTGAACATGAGTACAATCCTTGAGGTTAAATCAACATTAACACTTACATGAAATCCCAGACATGAAGAGACTACCTGTAAACCTAAGCTTTTTCTATACCTGCTGGATTATGTAGAGTTTATAGAATCCTCAAGAATCGCCGAGTGCTGGTGGCTCACGCCTGTAATCCTAGCTACTCAGGAGGCTGAAATCTGAGGATCGCAGTTCAAAGCCAGCCTGGACAGGAGAGACCCTGAGACTCCTATCTCCAATAAACCACCAGAGAACCGGAAGTGGCACTGTAGCTCAAGTGGTAGAGCACTCGCCCTGAGCTGAAGAGCTGAGGGACAGCGCCCAGGCCCAAGTTCAAGCTCCACAGCCCACCAAAAAAAATTAAATAAAATAAATAAAAAAGAATCCTCAAGAATCAATGTAGGTGAATTCCAGGAAGATGGTTAAGGAGTAGCTGGAGGCTAAACAAGCTCTCACATAGAAAGCAGTTTTAGAGACCCAGTGAACAGTCCTAAGCAAGAGAATCACACCAAGTATGTCTTCACAGGACAGAGAGTTAGGCCAGAGAGAGAAAATACAGGCAAGGAGGTAGCCCTGAGCACTTGCAGCAGCCACTGCAGCAGCTGCGGTGGTGGCAGAGGCGATTGCAGCCGCCATACCTGCAAAACAGAGAGTCCGGGACAACGGAGTCAGACGAGGTGGAAAAGCAGATTCTACTCAACACCAGCAAGAAGTGACAAGGAGCAGACATTTTCATCTTGCAGTTTGCAGACCAGAGATGACCCAGGAACCAAGACTCGGAGTGAGTAGAAGCCTAACGTCCTCACTCCCTCTCAGGGAGCAGAGGAGGGAAGGCCACCCCTCCACCTCCCAGTAATGGAGAT
The DNA here is from genome assembly GCF_019054845.1 of Dipodomys spectabilis. Classification (NCBI taxonomy): domain Eukaryota; kingdom Metazoa; phylum Chordata; class Mammalia; order Rodentia; family Heteromyidae; genus Dipodomys; species Dipodomys spectabilis. Next base: position 471,763 of record NW_024871409.1, on the reverse strand, counting down.
CTCCATCTTGGATACTGACAAAGCTCGTCAGAGCTGCTAGCTCCAACTCAGGCCTTGGAAGAAATCTAGAGTCATCTAGCAGGTCACAAGAGCCTAACCTGACCTGCCAGACTCAGCTCCACCCAGGGAGAAGTCACCCAGCTTGGGCGCTAGCCCCAAGAGTGGCTTTCTTCAACGGGTAATCAGAGCCCTCCCTTTAGCATCCTCAACAATCAATTGAAATTCAGTAAACAGAAACCCTGAGAGTTTCTCCAGGCTTGGCTCTGTGAGTTTCTCACAAACCAGCTCCCGGGAGAAGCTACTGTTTGCTGAAAGGCCTCAACTCTACCCAGAACCTAGCCTCATCACAGCATCTCCAAATGTGAGGAAAAAGCCATCTCCCTCTTTTGAGATTCTCAAAGCAGATCTCCCTCCCATTGAACTAACCTGGAAGGATGATCGCAAAGCATTTTTCTACCTGTTCAAAGAAACTGACTTAAGTAACCAACCAAGCCACAGGAACACAAGCAGACCAGAGACTCCAACAAGAGCCTGGTTACGGACACAAGGGAGACACAGGATATTTCCCACCCTCCGAAAAAAATCAAAGAACTTTTTTTGTTGTTGTACCTTTTATAAAAAATTTTTTTTTCTAAAATTCTTTTTAATCTTTAATTTTTACCTTTTTTGAAAAAAAATTGTTTTCTATTAATTTTTTTCCTCTTATAATTTTATTTTAGGGGTATAAGTGTGTTTGCGTATTTCTTTCTTTCTTTTTTTATTTTGTTTTTTTTTTGTTTTGTTTTGTTTTTTGTATAGCTCCACTGAACTTCAGATCTTTTTTCTTTCTTTCTTATCCTTTTCACCTGTTCTTCTCTTTCGTTCTTCTTTATGTGACTTAATTGCTATTCTGCACATCATCAGATAGACCTGTAGTCGGTTATTAGACCTTATCCCCCATTGTGTACACACTTAATTCACAAATTTATTACTTAATTCAAAAACTCTTAGACTTAAATTCCTTAATAGCAGTACTAATTATATAATATTTTAAGTATTTTTATTTTTAAGTTTTTCACATCTCCTTTATATCCCTCCACTGCTCTCATTATATACATGTTCTTCTCTGAATAGTTGGTTTTAGATTCTGTACAGTATTTTTAATTTTTACCTTTCTATATTTTCTGGTCTCTTTTTGTTCCCTTTCTCTTTCTTCTTTTTTTCCCCTCTCACTACTTTCATCCTATCCAAACTATTTATCGCTTTGAGATTAGAACTTGGTTAACACTTCCCATATCACTCTATTCCTATTTATTATGCACATCTCTTCCTAAACTAAATAATTTCTGGCTTACCAAATTCTTCTTTATGGTTCATAGCCCATCAATATATAGTTGTTTGATGTTGAATAGATGTATCTGTTGAACTAGAATGTATCTGCAGATTATTGACTGTGCAAATAGAGACTTTGGTTGATGCTTGCCTTAAGATAGTGTTCTAGCACATAACTGGTGTTAATTTCATCCCAAATGGGCAGAGTAAGCTGGAAAAACACAAGAAAAATGGCAAGTCCGGGTATCTCAACTCCCACTCATGATAATCAGGGGACAGAACAGATAATAATCTAGAGGAGAGTTCCAAAATAGCTCTACAAACACTGCTGGGAAATATTATGAATGAAAAGATTGAAAACATACAAAGAACTCTGTATGAGCGTGATAGGGAGAGAGAGGAGGCAATCCAAAAGTTTATACAGGAATATAATAAGCGTGAGGAAGCAAGTCAAAAACTGATACAGGATTTGCATGAGCAGCTTGAGAATACTCAAAGAGAAAGGCAGGAATGGCGTGAGCAGGCTGAGAACACTCAAAGAGAACGAAAGGAATTGCATGAACGGGAGGAAGCTAATCAAAGACTAATACAGGAGAGTTCCGGGAAGATGGCGGAGGAGAAGCTGGAATCTGAACAAGCTCTTGCATAGAAAACAGTTTCAGAGTTCCAGTGAACAGTCCCAAGCCAGAGAATCACACCAAGTGTGCCATCACAGGACAGAGAGTTAGTCAAGAGAGGGGAAGCCAAGCAGACACATCTGAGCAGCTGCCGCTGCGGCGGCAGGGTCGCAGCGGCGACCACTGCCGCGGAGGCATACCTGAGACGCAGTCCGGGACGAAGGAGCCAGACGCAGCGGACGAGCGGATTCTACTCAACACCAGCAAGAACCGACAAGGAGCGGACAACTTCATCCTGCACTTTGCAGACCAGAGACGACCCGAGATCCAAGACTCCGCGTGAGTAGAAGCCCCACTTCCTCACTCCTCTGGGAGCAGAGGAGGGAAGGCCACCCCTCCCCCCCCAGCACCGGTGATCTCCATCTTGGATACCGACAAAGCTCGGAGGAGCGGCTAGCTCCAGCTCAGGCCTTGGAATAGAGCTAGTCATTTGGCAGGTCACAGGAACTTGGCGGCGAGGTGACCTCACAGACTCAGTTCCATCCAGGGAGGGGTCGCCCAGCTCAGGCACCAGCCACTGGAGTGGCTCTCCTCGCTGGGTGGCCAGAGCCAGAGGCTGCCCCTCCCTCTAGCAGCCACCACAATCAATTGAAAAACAGAAACCCTGAGAATGGCTCCAGGCTGGGTGCTGTGAGTTTTTTTTCACAAAATAGCCCCAGGGAAAAGCTACTGTTCGTTGAAAGGCCTCAACTCTACCCAGAACCTAGCCTCATCACTGCATCCCCCTCTTTTGTGATTCTCAAAGCAGATCACCCTCCCAGTAAACTAACCTGGGAGGGGGATCTCAAAATCTTGGGTAAAGCAGAGCATTTTCCTGCCTGTTCCAACAAACTGACTTAAGAAACCAATCAAGCCACAGGACCTCAAGCTGACCAGAGACTCCAACCAGACTCTGGTTACAGACAAAAGGGAGATACAGGACTCTTCCCACCCCTCCCAAAAAAAAAAAAAAAAAAAAAATCAAAGAACTTTTTTTTTCTTCTTCTTCTTTTCTTTTTTTCTTTTTCTTGTTTTGTTTTTTTTCGTTTTTTGTTACCTTATATATATATAAAAAATTTTTTTGCTTTTCTAAAACTTTTATTAATCTTTAATTTTTGCCTCTTCTGAAAAAATAAGTGTTTTCCATTAACTTTTTTTTTTTTTTTCTCCTCTTATAATTTTTATTTTAGGAATACGTGAATGTGTGTTTTCTTTTCTTTTCTTGTCTTCTTTCTCTTTTTCTTTCATTCTTAATTATCTTTTTGTTTTTTTTTTTTTCTAGCTCTACTGAACTTCTGATCTTTTCTTCTCACTTTCCTATCCTTTCCATCTTTTCCTCTTTGTTCATCTTTATGTGACTTAACTCTTGTCCCGCACATCCTCAGATAAACCCGTAGTTAACCAGTAGACCCTATCCCCCATTGTGTACACACTTAATCCACAAACTTATTACTCAATTCAAAACCTCTGAGACTTAAATTCACTAATAGCAGTACTTTATACCTATACAATATTTTAAGCATTTTTTTAAAGTTTTTCTCATCTCCTCTATGTCCCTCCCTTTCTCTCAACATATTCATATTCCTCTATAAATAGATAGTCTTTTAATCTCTAAAATAACATTAATTTTTACGTTTCTATTTTTTTTCTGGTCTCTTTTCATTCCCCTTCCCCTTTCTTCTTTTTCTCTCTCTCTCTACTTACATCCTACCCAACCTATTTCCTGCATTGTGATTAGGACATAGTTAACTCTCCCTGTGCCTCCCCACACCAATCTATTCCTATTTTTTACCCACATCTCTTCCTAACCCTAATAATTTCTGGCTTTCCAAATTCTTCTCTGCGGTTCGAAGTTCTTTAACATATAGTTGTTTGATGTCGAATAGATGTATCTGTTGAACTAGATTGTATCTGTAGACTATTGACTGTACAAATGCAAACTTTGGTTGATGCTTGCCTTAAGATAGTGTTCTAGCACAAAACTGGTGCTATCTTCATCTCAAATGGGCAGAGTAAGCCGGAAAAACACAAGAAAAATGGCAAATTCGGGTATCTCAATTCCCAATCCTGATAATCAGGGGTTAGAACAGATAATGAATAATCCAGAGGAGAGTTCCCAAACAGCTCTACAAACACTGGTGGCAAACATGATAAATGAAAAGTTTGACAACGTACAAAGGACTCTGTATGAGCGTGATAGGGAGAGAGAGGAGGCATCCCAGAAGTTTATACAGGAATATCATAAGCGTGAGGAAGCTACTCAAAAACTGATACAGGATTTGCGTGAACAACTTGAGAATACTCAAAGAGAAAGGGAGGAATGGCGTGAGCAGGCTGAGAACACTCAAAGAGATCTGCAGGAATCCCACGAACGGGAGGAAGCTAATCAAAGAGTAATACAGGAATTGAGAGACCAGGTAGAGAACACACAAAGATCACTAAAGGCATTCATGGAATCCATTAACAAAGAGCTGAAGGAAGTCAGGGAGACCACAAAGGGAATGCTGAATGGAACCCAACAGAAGGAATGGGAGCCCAAAGAAACCATAACCAATCAACTAAGTGATTTGAGGACAAACACTGAACACCAAATTAAGGAAGTAAAGAAATTCATACAAGACCTAAAACAGAGCTTCAACAAAGAACTTGAAGCCATCAAAGCTGACCAACTAGAAGGAAAAGAGATAAAAAACAAAGTAGAGAGTCTTGACAGCAGGTTAGACCATGCAGAAGATCGAATCTCAGGGATTGAAGACAGCCTAGATATTATAGAGAAAGAACATACAACCATACAAGACAAGTCCAAGAAATATGATAGATCTATCCAACACCTGGAAGACACCATCAGAAGGCCTAATCTAAGGATAATGGGTGTAGAGGAACACCTAGAAACAGAAGTTAATGGTCTAGGAAATCTGTTTAACAGGATCCTAGCAGAGAACTTCCCAAACATGCAAAAAGATAGGCCTGTCCAGATACAAGAAGCCTTTAGAACCCCAAATAGACCAGACCAGAATAGGACATCCCACCGCCATATTATAATCCACACAGGATCAACTCAGAACAAGGAAAAGATCCTTAAAGCTGTCAGGGAGAAAAGGGTAATCACTTATAAAGGGAAACCAATTAGAATCACCTCAGATTTCTCAGCAGAGACAATCAAAGCAAGAAGAGCCTGGAATGATGTATGCCATGCCCTAAAAACAAACAACTATCAACCAAGAATACTGTACCCAGCTAAACTCTCCTTCATAACTGAAGGCCAAATAAAAACCTTCCATAGCAAAGAAAAATTGAAACAATACATCTCCACCAAACCAGCCCTACAAAAGATTCTTAAAGATGTCCTACACATAGAAAACCAACAAGACCGCAATAAAGGCCAAGAAACTGCACCCAAACTGAGAATCCAAGAACCATAGGAAGAACCCAGTTTTCGCAGCCCCCAAGAAGGTAGATAACATGGCAGGAACTCCCAAATACCTCTCAGTCCTATCTCTTAATGTTAACGGACTGAACTCTCCAATTAAGCGACATAGACTGTCTAGTTGGATTAAAAAACAAGACCCTTCTATCTGCTGCCTGCAGGAGTCACATCTTGCCCATAAAAACAAACACATTTTCAATGTTAAAGGCTGGAACAAAATCTACCAAGCAAACGGACCGCATAAACAGGCGGGAGTTGCAATCCTAATATCAGATAAAATAGACTTCAAATTAAAATTCATGAAAAGAGATAAAGAAGGTCGCTACATACTAATTAAAGGATCTCTCCTTCAGGAGGATATTACAATTCTAAATATCTATTCGCCAAACAATGGAGCACCCAAATTTATCAAAGAAACACTACTTTCCCTCAAATCCCATATAGATCCAAAGACATTAATCGTTGGGGATTTTAACATACCACTCTCCCCACTAGATAGATCAACTCGGCAAAAACTCAACAGAGAAACCGCAGATCTAAACAGCTGCATAGATCAACTAGACTTAACAGACATTTACCGAACATTTCACCCAGCAGCATCAGAATACACGTTTTTCTCAGCAGCACATGGAACGTTTTCTAAAATAGACCACATTTTAGGCCACAAAGCAAACTTGTCTAAATTCAGAAACATTGAAGTTATACCTTGCATTCTCTCTGACCACAAGGGAATAAAGTTAGAACTCAACACCAAAAGCCACCAAAGAAAGTCCGGTATCACATGGAGGCTGAACAACACACTGCTGAATCATGAGTGGGTCATGGAAGAGATTAGAAAGGAAATTCAAATGTTCATGCTATTCAACAAAAATGAACACACAAAATACCAGCTCCTCTGGGACACAGCAAAGGCAGTACTCAGAGGAAAGTTTATAGCTCTGAGCTCCTACATCAACAAATTGGAGAGATCTGAAACTAACAATTTAATGACACATCTAAACCTCCTTGAAAAAGAGCAGCAAGATAAACCCCAATCCAGTAGACGGAAAGAAATAATCAAAATTAAATCAGAATTAAATGAATTAGAATCCAAAAAAACTATAGAAAGAATCAACAAAACAAAGAGTTGGTTCTTCGAAAAACTTAACAAAATTGACAGACCCTTAGCAAATCTTATCAGAAAAAGAAGAGAACACACCCAAATTAATAAACTCAGAGATGAGAATGGAAACATCACCACGGAAACAAGCAAGATTCAGAACATTATAAGGGAATACTTCTCAAAACTTTATGCTAATAAGTTTGAGAACTTGACAGAAATGGACCTCTTCCTAGCAAATATTGACATGCCAAAACTAAACCAAGATGAGGTAAACTATCTTAACAGGCCCATATCAAGCATTGAAATAGAAACAGCAATAAGAGACCTCCCAGCTAAGAAAAGTCCAGGACCAGATGGTTTTACAGCGGAATTTTACAAGGCCTTCAAAGCAGAGCTCACACCAATTCTCCTCCAACTCTTCAATGAAATTGAAAGAGAAAGCTCACTACCGAACACATTCTATGAAGCCATCATAACCCTCATCCCAAAACCAGGTAGGGACTCATCAAAGAAAGAGAACTATAGACCCATTTCTTTGATGAACATTGATGCGAAACTTCTCAACAAAATTTTGGCCAATCGACTTCAACAATTCATCCAAAAAATCATACACCACGATCAAACAGGATTCATTTCAGGGATGCAAAGCTGGTTCAATATACGCAAATCAATTAATATTATTCATCACATCAACAGGAGCAAGAATAAGAACCACATGGTTATCTCAATAGACGCAGAAAAAGCATTTGACAAGATCCAACACCCCTTTATGATGAAGGTTTTGGAAAAATTAGGAATCCATGGAACATTCCTCAATACAATAAAGGCTGTATATGACAAACCTACAGCCAGCATTATACTCAATGGTGAAAAACTAAAGCCATTTCCTCTTAGCTCAGGAACAAGACAAGGATGCCCACTCTCTCCACTTCTCTTCAATCTAGTATTAGAATGCCTAGCTACAGCAATAAGACAAGATGCAGACATAAAGGGGATCCAAATAGGGAAAGAAGAAATAAAACTCTCCCTCTTTGCAGATGACATGATCTTGTATTTAAAGAATCCCATAGACTCCACTCCCAAATTACTCAAGCTGATTCAAAACTTTGGCAAAGTAGCAGGTTATAAAATTAACCCCCAAAAATCAATGGCTTTTCTGTATGCCAACAATGAGAAAAGTGTGGCTGAAATTAGGAAAGCAACTCCATTTGTAATAGCCTCACAAAAAATAAAATACCTAGGAATTAACTTAACTAAAGAAGTGAAGGACCTCTATGATGAAAACTTTAAAATCTTGAAAAAGGAAATCAACACAGAACTTAAAAAATGGCAAAACCTCCCATGCTCCTGGATTGGAAAGATTAACATCGTGAAAATGGCAATACTGCCCAAGGCTATCTACAAATTCAACGCAATACCTATCAAAATTCCACCCTCATTCTTCAAGGAAATAGAAGAGGCAATCCAAAAATTCATATGGAACAATAAAAGACCCCGAATAGCAAAAACGCTCCTCAACGGAAAGAATACTGCTGGAGGAATATCAATACCAAATTTCAAACTCTACTATAAAGCCATAGTAATCAAAACAGCTTGGTATTGGCATAAGAACAGACCTCAGGACCAATGGAATAGAATTGAAAACCCAGAAATGAACCTACAGACCTATAGCCATCTAATCTTCGATAAGGGAGCTAAAACAATAGAATGGAAGACAGACAGCCTCTTCAGTAAATGGTGCTGGCAAAACTGGTTAACTACATGTAGAAAACTAAAGCTAGATCCTTATATATCACCCTGCACCAGAATCAACTCCAAATGGATCAAAGACCTTGAACTCAAAGCAGACACTCTGAAAACATTACAGGATGGAATAGGAGAAACCCTGGGTCTCCTTGGCTCAGGCCGAAATTTTCTGAATAGAGACCCGGAAACACAACAAATCAAAGAAAGGCTGGACAAATGGGATTGTATAAGGTTGCAGAGCTTCTGCAGGGCAAATGACATAGCTAGCAAGATCAATAGAAAGCCCACGGACTGGGAGAAGATCTTTACTAGCCATACAACGGACAAGGGTCTCATATCTAAAATATACTTGGAACTCAAAAAATTAAACCACCCAACAACAAATCCTCAAAGAAACAACTGCCCAATAAGTAAGTGGGCGAAAGACTTAAAGAGAAGCTTCTCTGAAGAAGAAAGAAGGATGGCCAATAGACACATGAAGAAATGTTCAACATCCCTAGCCATAAAAGAAATGCAAATCAAAACAACATTGAGATATCACCTCACTCCAGTTAGAACAGCAAAAATCAAGAACCCTAACAACAACAGATGCTGGAGGGGATGTGGACAGAAAGGAACCTTACTTCATTGTTGGTGGGAATGTAAACTTGTTCAACCACTTTGGAAAGCAGTATGGAGGTTCCTCAAAAGACTCCACATAGAGCTCCCCAACGACCCAGCAATCCCACTTTTGGGCATTTACCCAAATGATCACAAACAAGGCCACACTAAAGCTACCAGCACAACTATGTTTATTGCAGCATTATTTACCATAGCTAAGACATGGAACCAACCCAGATGCCCCTCAGTAGATGAATGGATCAAGAAGATGTGGTATATATACACAATGGAATTCTATGCCTCCATCAGAAAGAATGACATTGCCCCATTTGTTAGGAAATGGAAAGGCTTGGAAAAAATTATATTAAGTGAAGTAAGCCAGGCCCAAAGAAACATAGGTCCCATGGTTTCCCTTATTTGCAATATCTAGTATAGGTATGAGTCAAGCGGAAAAAGTCAGATAATGTGATGTTAGGAAAACAAAACCTCAAATATGTATTTTAATGTTTTTGTTTCTTTCATGCATGTGTTTCTAATGCATTTATAAGATTATTTCTTTGTTGCTTTGTGTGTCCCTCCCCCACAGTGTAACCCCTGTTTTCACTATATTTGATGTCAGTATAACATGTGGAGGAGACGGGGACAAACAAGTCGTTTAAGGATTCAGGTGGACCTGTTGCAACAATGAAAAGTACAAAATGTCATGTCAAAACCAGCTTTACAATGTCGGTGGGGGGGGGGGGGGAGGGGGGGTATGATTGGGTGGGAGGGAGGGGGGAGGCTGGGAAGGGAGGTGAAGGGTAAACAAAGGAGGAGGATGCAATGCTTGGTAAGAAATGTATGCATTATCCTGCCCATGTAATTGTAACCCCTCTGTACTGTATGTTCTCAAATAAAATAAAATAAAATTTAAAAAAAAAAAAAAAAAAAAAAAAAAAGACTAATACAGGAATTGAGAGAGCAGGATGAGAATACACAAAGATCACTAAAGGCATTCATGGAATCCATTAAAAAAGAGATGAAGGAAGTCAGGGAGACCACAAAAGGAATGCTGAATGGAACCCAAAAGAAGGAATGGGAGTCCAAGGAAACCAAAACCAATCAACTAAGTGATTTGAGAATAAACACTGAACACCAAATTAAGGAAGTAAAGAAGTTCATATAAGATCTAAAAAAAAGCTTCAACAAAGAATTTGAAGCCAACAAAGCTGACCAACTAGAAGGAAAAGAAATAAAAAACAAAGTAGAAAGTCTCGACAGCAGGTTAGAACATGCAGAAGATCAAATCTCGGGGATTGAAGACAGCCTAGATATTATAGAGAAAGAACATACAAACATCCAAGACAAATCCAAGAAATATGAGAGATATATCCAACACTTGGAAGACACCACCAGAAAGCCTAATCTAAGGATAATGGGTGTAAAGAACCACCTAGAAACAGAAGTTAATGGTCTAGGAAATTTGTTTAACAGGATCCTAGCAGAGAACTTCCCAAACATGCAAAAAGACAGGCTTATTCAGATACAAGAAGCTTTTAGAACTCCAAATAGACCAAGCCAGAATAGTACATCCCACCATCACATTATAATCCACACAGGATCAACTCAGACCAAGGAAAAGATCCTTAAAGCTGTCAAGGAGAAAAGATTAATCAACTATAAAGGGAAACCAATTAGAATCACCTCAGATTTCTCAGCAGAGACAATCAAAGCAAGAAGAGCCTGGAATAATGTATGCCATGCCCTAAAAACAAACAACTATCAACCAAGAATACTGTACCCAACTAAATTCTACTTCATAACTGAAGGCCAAATAAAAACCTTCCATAGCAAAGAAAAATTGAGACAATACATCTCCACAAACTAGCCCTACAAAAGATTCTTAAAGATGTCCTACACATAGAAAACAAACAAGACCACAATAAAGGCTAAGAATCTGCACCCAAACGGGGAATCCAAGAACCATAGGAAGAACCCAGTTTTCACAGCGGCAAGAAGGTGGATAACATGGCAGGAACTTCCAAATACCTTTCAGTCCTATCTCTTAACATTAACGGATTTAACTCTCTAGTTGGATTTAATCCAACTGTCTAGTTGGATTAAAATACAAGATCCTTCTATCTGCTGCCTTCAGGAGTCACATCTTGCCCATAAAAACAAACACATTTTCAATGTTAAAGGCTGGAACAAAATCTATCAAGAAAATGGACCCCATTAACAGGCGGGAGTTGCAATCCTAATATCAGATAAAATAAACTTCAAATTAAAATTTGTGAGAAGAGATAAAGAAGGTTGCTACATACTAATTAAAGGATCTCTCCTTCAGGAGGATATTACAATTCTAAATATCTATTCGCCAAACAAACAGAGCACCCATATTTATCCAAGAAACACTACTTTCCTCACATCCCACATAGATCCAAAGACATTAATTGTTGGGGATTTTAACACACCACTCTTGCCATTAGATAGATCAACTCCGCAAAAACTCAACAGAGAAACTGCATATCTAAACAACCACGTAGATCAACTATATTTAACAGACATCTACCGAATATTTCACCCAACAGCATCAGAATACACATTTTTCTCAGCAGCATATGGAACATTTTCTAAAATAGACCACATTATAGGCCACAAAGCAAACTTGTCCAAGTTCAGAAACATTGAAGTTATACCTTTCATTCTCTCAGACAACAAGAGAATAAAATTAGAACTAAACACCAAAAGCCACCAAAGAAAGTCAGGTAACACATAGAGGCTGAACAAGACACTGCTGAATCATGAGTGGGTCAAGGACAAGATTAGAAAGGAAATTCAAATGTTCATGCTATTCAACAAAAATGAGCACACAAATTACCAGCTCCTCTGGGACACAGCAAAGGCAGTACTCAGAGGCAAGTTTACAGCTCTGAGTTCCTACATCAACAAATTGGAGAGATCTGATACCAACAATTTAATGAGACACTTGAACCTCCTTGACAAAGAGCAGCAAGATAAACCCCAAACCAGTAGACCGAAAGAAATAATTAAAATTAAATCAGAACTCAATGAATTAGACTCCAAAAAAACTATAGAAAAATCAACAAAACAAAGAGTTGGTTCTTTGAAAAAATTAACAAAATTGACAGACCCTTAGCAAATCTTATCAGAAAACGAAGAGAACACACCCAATAAATAAACTCAGAAATGATAATGGAAACATCATCACGGAAAAAAGAAAGATTCAGAACATTTTAAGAGAATACTTCTCAAAACTTTATGCTAATAAGTTTGAGAACTTGGCAGAAATGGACCTTTTCCTATGGACCTTTTCCTAGCAAATATTGACATGCCAAAACTAAACCAAGATGAGTTAAACCATCTTAGTAGGCCCATATCAAGCATTGAAATAGAAAGAGCAATAAGAGACCTCCCAGTCAAGAAAAGTCCTGGACCAGATGGTTTTACAGTGGAATTCGACAAGGCCTTCAAAGCAGAGCTCACACCAATATTCCTCCAACTCTTCAATGAAATTGAAAGAGAAAGTTCACTACCGAACACATTCTATGAAGACATCATAACCCTCATCCCAACACCAGGCAGGGACTCATCAATAAAAGAGGACTATAGACCCATTTCTTTGATGAACATTGATGCAAAACTTCTCAACAAAATTTTGACCAATCGACAACAATTCATCCAAAAAATCATACACCATGATCAAACAGAATTCATTTCAGGGATGCAAAGCTGGATCAATATACGAAAATTAATTAATATAATTCATCACATCAACAGGAGCAAGGAAAAGAACCACATGGTTATCTCAATAGATGCAGAAAAAGCATTCGACAAGATCCAACAACCCTTTATGATGAAGGTTTTGGAAAAATTAGGAATCCATGGAACATTCCTCAATACAATAATGGCTGTATATGAGAAACTTACAACCAGCATTATATTTAATGGTGAAAAACTAAAGCCATTTCCTCTTAACTCAGACAAGGATGTCCACTCTCTCCACTTCTCTTCAACCTAGTATTAGAATGCCTAGCTACAGCAATAAGACAATATGCAGACATAAAAAGAATCCAAATAGGGAAAGAAGAAATAAAAGTCTCCCTCTTTGCAGATGACATGATCTTTATTTAAAGAATCCCATAGACTCCACTCCCAAATTACTCAAGCTGATTCAAAACTTTGGCAAAGTAGGAGGGTATAAAATTAACCCTCAAAAATCAATGGCTTTTCTGTATGCCAACAATGAGAAAAGTGTGGCTGAAATTAGGAAAGCAACTTCATTTGTAACAGCCCCACAAAAAATAAACTGCCTCGGAATTAACTTAACCAAAGAAGTGAAGGAACTCTATGATGAAAACTTTAAAATCTTGAAAAAGGAAAACAAAACAGAACTTAGAAAATGGGAAAACCTGCATGCTCCTGAATTGGAAAGATTAACATCGTGAAAATGGCAATACTTCCCAAGGCTGTCTACAAATTCAGTGTGATACCTATCAAAATTCCAACCTCATTCTTGTAGGAAATAGAAGAGGCAATCCAAAAATTCATATGGAACAATAAAAAATCACGAATAGCAAAAACGCTCCTCAACGGAAAGAACACTGCTGGAGGAATATCAACACCAAATTTCAAACTCTACTATAAAGCCATAGTAATCAAAACAGCTTGGTTCTGGCAAAAGAATAGATCTCAGGACCAATGGAATAGAATTGAAAACCCAGAAATGAACCTACAGACCTATAGCCATCTAATCTTTGATAAACGACCTACAAAAATAGAATGGAAGAAAAACAGCCTCTTCAGTAAATGGTGCTGGCAAAATTGGTTAACTACTTGTAGGAAACTAAAGCTAGATCCTTATATATGACCCTACACCAGAATCAACTCCAAATGGATCAAAGACGTCGGAGTCAAAGCAGACACTCTGAAAACATTACAGGATGGAATAGGAGAAACCCTAGGTCTCCTTGGCGCAGGCCGAAATTTTCTTAATCGAGACCCTGAAACACAACAAATCAAAGAAAGGTTGGACAGATGGTATTGCATGAAGTTGCAGAGCTTTTGCATGGCAAAGGCCATAGCTAGCAAGATCAATAGAAAGCCCACGGAATGGGAGAGGATCTTCAATAGCCATACAACGGGTAAGGTTCTCATATCTAAAATATACTTGGAACTCAAAAAATTAAATCCCCAACAAAAAATCCTCAAAGAAACAACTGCCTAATAAATAAGTGGGCTAATGACTTAAAGAGAAACTTCTCTGAGAAGAAAGAAGGATGGCGAATAGACACGTGAAGAAATGCTCAACCTCCCTAGCCATAAAAGAAATGCAAATCAAAACAACATTGAGATACCACCTCACTCCAGTTAGAATGGCAAAAATCAAGGACTCTAACAACAACAGATGCTGGAGGGGATGTGGACAGAAGGAAATCTTACTTCATTGTTGGTGGGAGTGTAAACTTGTTCAACCACTTTGGAAAGCAGTATGGAGGTTGCACATAGGGCTCCCCTATGACCCAGCACTCCCACATTTGGGCATTTACCCAAATGTTTACAAACAAGACCACACTAAAGCTACCAGCACAACTATGTTTATTGCAGCATTATTTACCATAGCTAAGATCTGGAACAAACCCAGATGCCCCTCAGTAGATGAATGAATGAAGAAAATGTGGTTTATATACAAAATGGAATTCTATGCCTCTATCAGAAAGAATGATATTGCCCCATTTGTTAGGAAATTGAAAGGCTTGGAAAAATTATATTAAGTGAAGTAATGCAAGCCCAAAGAAACATAGGTCCCATGATTTCCCTTTTTTGCATTATCTAGTTTATGTATGAGTCAAGTAGAAAAGGTCAATAAGGTGATGTTAGGAAAATGAACCCTAAGATATGTATTTTAAATGTTTTTTTTCTTTCATGCATTTGTTTCTATCGCAATTATAAGATTATTTCTTTGTTGTTTAATATGTCCCTCTCCCACAGTATAATCCCTGCTTTCACTGTATTGGATGTTGGTATAATTTGTGTTGGAGAAGGGGAAAAACAAGTCGTTTAAATAAGCATACAGGTGGACCTTTTGAATCAATGAGATGTACAAGTTATCATGTCAAAAACGAACTTTACAACTTTTGGGGGGGGGAGATAAGTGGAGGGGGAGGAGGATGGGAAGGGATGGGAAGGGTAAACAAAGGAGGAAGCTACAATGCTTGATAAGAAATGTACTCACTATATTGCTCATGTAATTGTAACCCCTCTGTACAGTATTGTCATAATAAAAAAATTAAAATTAAAAAAGAGAATTAATGTAAGGAGGAATTCATCACATGGCATATTAAAATGGAAATATGTCAATATAAATAGATTATTTCTGCCCTTCCAGACATTTGGAATACAAATAAAAGAACATATCCTTTATTTTTAATTTTCGATTTTTCCATAAATGTTCATGCCTGGAAAATAGATTCTTGTATGTGATGAGTGGAGCAATTATGAATAACATTTACTGACTGTGCTAGCTGTTGTCAATGCACAAACTAATGGACTATAAACTTAAAGTATAATTGCTCACAAATATATGCACTAATATATTTTTGAGAGACCAGAAATTTTCTATCACCAATTGGCTTATCGATATTTACTTCTGAAAACTATGATTGAGGAGAATCCATTCTGAGACAGATATTCAGCTATGTCCCCGTCATTCTGACTCTAGCATTTCCATGAAAGCAAAAGTTCATTAAATCATTTATCCTATCATTAAGCCTGTGTGCACATATTGCCAGAATTGTCATAGAACAAATTCTAAATGTTCATAAATCTTTGAAGGTCACTGTCTAAAATACAAGTTCAGTGCTTTTTTTTCCTATTTCTTCATGGCTTACACTATCATATAAAATTTAAATTTCCTAATACATACAATATGCACTATTTGTAGCTGTCTAATTAGGCAACACCTATGAAGAAAAGCAGTTGAAGTATTCTTCATCTGGACAATGTACTTAATTCTTTCGAACTTGGTATCTATATATACATATACTACTTGCATTGAAAAATGTTGTTAACAGAAGTAATTTGTGTGTCATAGCCTACTGGAAAACAATGCAAGAAATAGAAAACACCAGATGTCTTATCTGAAAGGATGAGAATGAGGATGAGGTTGCATGCTGTTTATTAACAGAAAGAATCACATCTGGAGATCAAATGTTCCGAATTTTGTATGATTGAAATTAAATGTATTTCATTTAAATATAGGAAATTGGTTATTTTCCTACAGTTTGACTCAATTGAGAGAAGCAAAATTTGGGCAGAAACTCCTAAAATCATGATTGTTACATGAACTGAATTTGTCAAATCAAAGAAATGATGATTACACTCACAGAAGACACTTATAAAACCTGACCATTGCTTCTGAGAAGCCTTCTGATGGCCTTCCTTCCTATCTACTTCAGAGACGTTCCTTCTCTGCTTTGGTGTGTCTGATTAATTTCCTGAGACATTAAACACTTCCATATCATCCTCTCTTTTTATCAGGAACTAAGTTTCCAAGTTCTTTGTATCACTGAGGTATTGTCAGTTTTTCATTTATAGACAAATCATGGCTTTCTAATTCTTCTCTCCCATGTTGGTCTTGTTAAAATTGTCTCAAAATTCCCAGAGCATTATTTAAATGCTTCAACTCCTCAGTAAATCCATTAAGGGAAATTTGTCAACCCACATTACCTTCTCCTTATGAATGTGGTAACAACTACTTTCATTTTCCGTACTTAGTTCATATTTCAACAAAGGAATTTGCCACTGAATATTACACAAATCCAATATCAATACTGAAGTCTCAATACCTCCAAAGATGCTTCTATAAGTTTCTATAAGTTTCCTATGTGAATAAGACAGAGAAGTCAATGTATTTTAATTCAAGTATGTCTAGATACAAAAAGATTTAGAGATTAATGTGTTCTAGATGGTTACTTTTCCTTTCACTGAAGAAATCACAATATTTAAGATATCTAATTTTGAAATATTTAATCATCTTTCCTCTAAAAAAGGAATTTTGACATTTGCCTGCCTGTCACAATGAAAGGAAGTACACGTGTATACCTTTGTTTTGAGAAATAATTTCAACTGATCTAGTTTACCTTATTTCATATTAACAGGAATAATTAGAACAACATAGATTGAATTTCTCATGAAGGAGTCTGAAATTTTAGACATGATGATAACATTGATTTTGTTGTTGTTGTGGTGATGGTGGTATTTGTCCTTCGGTCCTGAAATCGGGGACTGGATGTTCTCCCTCTGCTTGTCACCTCACACTAATGCTGTGCTAGTTGAACCACAGTGCCACTTTGGACTTTTTTGTATATAGGTTACTGAGGAATTGAACTCAGATCCTCATGCAAGCTAGTTAATCACTCTTTTACCAAGATATCTTCCCAGCCCATGAGTTTAGATATGCTAGATTGAGATGTAAGCAAGCAAGTAAATTATGGACCATTTCTAGATTGAAATGTAAAAAAGCAGACCTTCAATGGATGTAGCATCTCAAAAGATAACAGAGGCTAACTGTTCCAATTGACAAAAATAAGAAATTGTTTAGTTAGAATTAACATTTTTCATAGTACTAAAAGTAAGAACTATCTAATGGGAAGTGGGAGTATTTCAGAAGGTAATTTCCACAGTAATACTCTCAAATTTTGTCTTCATTCTAAGAGGGATTTCGAAGGTAATGTGTAGGTCATAAAGGAAGAACAGTGAAGAATTATATATTCCCCAGACTATTGCTTGTTCCAGAGGTAATGTCTTTTTCAGAATTCTGTGGATCCTGAGAGATTATTGCAGTGTCACTATGATAAAAATCACAAGATCATATAGTGCAGTTTACCTACATATGGTGAAATACAGAAACGTAATATTTTCTTGGAAAATGTTGGCACCACAAAACTATTATTCATGATAAATTTCAGTATCATTTTTAAGTAAATTTTTGAAAATGTATTCAAATGACGTGAGACAGCGTGTGGGCAGAAATGACATGGACAGATTTTTGCATTTCTTTTTGTAATCTCAGAGGCATGTAATATAAACTATAACAGTGGAATTCCAAGTTGTATATTCCTAGAGTTGTATTACTAGAGCTCTATTCCAAGCACAGTGTAGGCAAGGTGTTTTATGTGGGCAAATATGTCACACTGTGTGTGCCATATTTCCCAAACACTAGAGATAGTTTCCTTTTACTCACTATTTCATAATGGCCAAATGTAAATTAATTGTATTCTTAAATGTTAAATTAATATATTGATACATCAATTGTATTACCCTATGTCCTGGAATTTATCTTGAATATTTAAACTTTCTTGCAGTGGTAATAAACTGATAAGTGATTCAATGTGTCCCTTTTCTATATATAGGGTATTGATAACAAAATTCTTCCTCTCAGATCATGGAAAACTTCACAATATTTGAAGGTTGATAGAATTTAATCCAGTGTAAGTGTTAGTGCAGCAGGAGAGACAGTTCTGCTGTTGTATTTTGGGAAGAAGACACATATGATGACCCGTCATTTTGTATGATTCAAATATCTTTTCAATCACCCTTTGTATACATTCATCAATTACGTATGAGTAATAAATATTTCAGGAAACACAGGCCAAATTTTTGAGTACATGTAAGTTTCTTAACTTTGATAAAATACTCATAGAGCCTACAACTTGTTCTTCACGCAAGAATTGTACCAATGCAGGTGTTTGAGACCTGTCTAACACTTTTTGACACCAGGCAGGCTTTAAGAGTCATAGACACTCTTATCTTTAGTAGCAAATGAAAATGGCAGAAGAGGTATTATCGCCAAAATTTTAGAAGGCTACCCCACAGAAAAACAACGCATAAGTACTGAACACAAACCCTTGTATGTCTCTTACATTGGTCAATCTTCTTGTGTTTTGTTTAAATCCATGTATAAGGTTAGTGCCACTCTCATCTAGCACCTCAACCAAGTATGTATTTTGCCCTTTGTCAAAAATTGTCGGAACATCCTATATCAAGTTGTGTTTGGGACACAATCAAATCCTCTGGCAACAACACCTAAAGTTCAATTCTACTGAACCACAGCACAGTTCTCAGAAAGTCTAAAAGGGATAAGATAGGGCATGGGGGATTCTTTGCTTTTTGAAATGTGTTCTTTCTAGGAGTCATTCACGTGCCATAATGTGAGGTGTTGTTCAATAAACAGTAATCTTGACAAAGACATTATGTTTATATCTATACTCTATTATAGAGTAACTGGAGCCCCAGCCCGAAGGCACACTGGAAGCAAGGGACAACAGCAGTTCACATACCTGCTTGACGTTAGTATTCTTTCTCCAGAGGGTAAGGTTACCTACTCTGCTTGGTGAGACTCATTTATACTGGCACATATCCAATAGGTTCAGTTTATTTTCAATCTTGTATTATGTACTAGTTTATTTTCTTCATTTCTCTCTTGGATCTAAATAACATATATTGTCTTCCATTTATCTAAAATTCAGTGGTTTGGTTTCTTACATATTAATTGTCCTATAATCTTTACTGTATTTAGTATAACACCAAACAACTACACACTTAAGTCAAGATATTTTCTACCTATGGAACTGCAGTTGAAATCTTCCAATATAAGCCTCAAAATTCCCTTGCTTTCCTCATATTTTTACTTAAATCTTTTGTCAGGACTTGTTAAGTCATAATTCCTAGCTGTTGGTCATTAAAAGACCATAGTATATTTTGGGTAAATAACATGATTCTGGTAAAGGAATCTTCATAGGTCTACTGGGCCACAGTGGGTTACTGATAATTTTGTGAAATATTTTTTAGTTGTTTAATGTTGTCATCAATAATCTAGAAATATTCTACAAACGGCAGTCATCAGAATATAAAAGCTCAAATATTTTTCTGTATGAGACATTGGTTACATGGAACCAAGCCCACCTTTCTGTCAATTTGACTGTGTCCTCAAAATAGTCACCAATGAGTTCTATGGAATCAAATCAATAAGCATATACTAATTTTGATGGAACCAAAATCTAAAGAGGAATTTATAGCTAAGCTTCATTTACAGCACAAGTCCTACAAAAACATAGGCCTTTTAGAACTTTACTATTCTGGATATCCAATCTCTCTGATTGTGTAGTCAATATTTCTTGGTAATATGGCACTTTGGTTTCTCATAGAATGACTGAGTTTAGTAAAAAGATCTCCTTCAGTTTTACATTCTATCATACATAAATCTCTCTTTAAGGATGACACCCTTTTCTGTCATTTTCATACACCAAATAATTTGCTCAATGCTTTCTTCCTTGCAATTGAAAATCTTTAAAATCTATCCATCCTGTTACATGAATTATGGCAATTGAACTGAAGTGAACAAAACGTATAAAAAAGTGGCATAATTTTTTATTTTATCCTTGAGGCTTTACAATCATTTGCTTGTAATTATTTTCTAATTCGTTATTTTATGGAAATAGTTTAGTGTCTTCTTATATCTTGCTCACAGTAAAATATGATATCATAGGACCTGAATTCAAATAATATCTTGCACCTAAAATGAGTATCTCTATTTCTCCTATACATTATGGTTGAGTACATCGTAGTCCACTATTTGGGTATACAATCACATACTGTCACAACAACAGGCAACAAAAATGCAGTTTTCATCGGGAACTCATTTATATATGTGGAATGAAAAAGAAAATATACAATGACCAAAAAAGTGAACTTTTTCTTTTCTAAATACAAGTCATAATTTGAACTGAACTGTGACTATGTAATTACAGATAAAAGAATACATGAGATGATAATCTGTACTTATAATCAGAAGATTTTAAATGGAATGACTAGACCAATATCCTACACAAAATATTTTTAGGGTATTAGTCAAGTGCTATTTACAAATTCTGATGTCTATAGCAATCCCTATGATTATCCTTGTTATTTATTTCCAGATAACAGAATGTGTATAAAGTTCTTTTGCACAGAAAGTGTACAAATATTCTTTTGTCGTATTCCTTTGGAAAACTGCTCCAGTCCAAAGGTAATCTTGATTTTAAAACACATCTCCTTTGCAAAAATGTTTTAGTATAAATAGATGATGATTAAGATGAGAAAAGTTTTATATATCCTATTCATTAAATCTAAGCAATTCTTTGAAAGGGTACACTTCTTATTTGCAAGGAATCAGAGAATTGGTCTTCATAATTGCTTCAAGGCCAAAACGAAATTACTTCTCTGAAGAGGAAATGAGAATAGTCAATAGAAACATGAAGACATGATCAAATTCGCTGGCCATAAAAGAAATGTATATCAGGGCTGAGAAGGTGCTCAGTGGTAGAGTGCTTGCCTTTCATGCATGAGGCCCTGGGCTCAATTCCTCAGCACCACATAAGCAAAAAGAAAAGCCGGAAGTGGTGGTAAAGCGCTAGCCTTGAGCTGATGAGCTGAGGGACAGTGCCCAGGCCCAGAGTTCAGACCCCACAACTGGACCCCCCCCCCAAAAAAAGAAATATATATAAAAAAATTAAGATTCCACCTTACCCTAGTTAGAATGGCTATAATTAAAAAATGTAATAATGACAGATGCTTGGGTGGGAGTAGTGGCTCAAAAGGAACCCTACTGCACTGTTAGTGGGAGGGTAAACATTCAAACATTCTAAAAAGCAGTGTACATGTTACTCACAAGATTAGGCATAAAGCTCTCCTATGATTCAGCAATCCTACGTTTGTGCATTTAAATACATGATCACCAACAAGGCCTTTGTAAAGCTACCTGGACAACTATATTTATTGCAGTATTATTCACAATAACTAAGATATAGAACCAACCCCGACGACCCTCAGTAGTTGAGATAGATGAGTGGATAAAAAAATATGGCAAATATATACATTTATATGTACGTATATATGTATATGCATACATATATACATACATACATACATACATATATACTATGTACATATGTATATATATATATACATACATATGTATGTGTATGTATATATACATATATATGTGTATGTATATATACATATATATGTATATGTATATATATGTATGTATATGTATATGTGTGTATATATATATATATATATATATATATATATATATATATATATATATATATATATATATATATGGAGAGATAGGAATCTTATGCTTCCAACAGAAAGAATGACACAGTTCCTTTGGTTAGGAAATGGAAAGACTTGGAAAACATCATATTAAGTTGTGTAACCTAAATTTAGGTCCCATGTGTTCCATAAATATATGTATAAAATAATCTTATTAGGTGAGCTGAAAAACTCAAAATGGATGTAGATATGATCATATAATATAATGCTAAGTGAAATGAACTCCAAAATATGAACACAACAGAACTGTCTTTGTAATTATTGTTTTAAATGTCCTCTGTGATTCTTTCTTGTTGTTGTTTCCTTTGTTTGATCTTTTGCCTATGGTATATCCTCTGTTGACACTGTACTCAATTTTGGTTCCATTCATATTGTATATATACTTGTCTGATCTGGGGAAGCAAAGGGTGTAATAAAAACCTGAAATAAGGAACAGGATGACATATTGAAACTAGACAAGACAGTATATTGGAAACAAACTTTACAACTTTGAAAGGGGTATGAGGAAGAGTGAGTAAGGTAGAGTGGGAAGGGATAGTGGGACATCAATAAGTTAAAGTGTAAAATTGATCAAAAAGTACTGTCTTATTCATGTAATTGTAATCCGTCTGTACAGCACCTTTACAATAAAACATTTTTTTAAAGGAACACATACTGAACATTTTAAGGTTGTGATTTTTTAATATCCGTGTTGGACATAGAAATACATATAATTATACTACCTGGTGAAATTTGTGAAATCACAAAATTTAGAAATATTCCACAGCCTGTTTCAGCTCTTGGAAAGTTGCCCCATTCAACACTCGCACCCCTCCAAAAAAACATGTTGTACAAACCAAAATTGCTGAGAAGTTTGTTTACTCAAGTATGAATCCTACTTTCAACTATATTTCTCTCTAAATTACTTGCTCTCATTTTCTTATCCCTTGAATGAATTACCACCAATATTAGTGTTGATAAACTGTCCCTTCCCTTGGCTGGACATTGCAATATAATAGAGGAATAGTATTTAATTTTGGTTTTGGTTTTGGCCTTGTGTTTTTTCTTTTTGCCTTAGGGTACTTTCAATTTAAAATCCCCTTGTATGCTTCTTATTTCATGACGTTTGTCCTCTCATTTCAAATCAGAATGTATTTGACAACATTTTCTGGAGGTGATTGAGTTATTCTGGGTATCAATAAATATGTCAACATTAAGATTTGATTTCAGATTACTTTTTACTTTTCTGCTTAAATAAATCAAATTCCATACTTGAGAACAGAAAAAAGTTGATACTTCTTTAAAACAGTGTATTCGTTTTAGCCCTGAGGAAGTAGTGCAATCTAATATCCAGAGACATATTGTATATATCGAAAATTACATCATGGTCATATTTTCAGTATTTTTCAGGAAAAATTATGAGAACTTAAAGAGAGAAAATAATTTGCAATGCAAAGTTGTTATATACGATAAAGCTACCTCTATCACATACAGAATACTGAGACATTTGGAAGTTCCAATCAGTTTTGTGTCATCATTTGGAAGGGACAAAACAAGTAAGTGTGAACACAGAAGATATGAAGAGGATTTTGAAATTTACTACACTAATAGCACTACCAACATTTAAAACTTGCCTCGAGAAATACATTCAGGTGATACTGCTCAAGCATAGTTAACTCACATAAAATTATTACCTTCCCAAATACAACCATCATGCAATTGGGTTGAAGATTGCAAGTTCATTTATCTAACATATTTTCATGTATTTTGATATCATTTCTTTCCTGGATTTGGGATGATTAAAAATTGAGGACCTGAACTTTTGTTTAAATCTTTTTGGATCAAAATCAATTGACTAACAGAACACAAATACTATTTGACTGATTGATTGTAGTATGAGGTGACGAATGAGACAATGTACTAACAGGCATGAATTCAAATATAAACACCTATATTAAAAGTTCAAATACTCTTTCCCAATATACTTTGCTATGCTTAATTTCCAGTGATTGTTATCAAGGACAATACTTTGTGATTTCCACAAAGTATTTCCTTGAAGAAGGGAAGTACATTACTTCTGTAATACTAACCAAATATGCCAATAAAAAATGCATGAACTATGAAGAAGAAAGAAAGAAGTCAAGGAAGGCTCTCTACCTTCCTATCTCTTTTTTTTTTCTTTTTTTTATTGTGAAAATACTGTACAGAGTAATTACAATTACATGCGCAAGATAATGAGTACATTTCTTATCAAGCATTGTAGCCTCTTCCTTTGTTTCCCCTTCCCATCCTCCCATCGCCCCCCACCCAATCCTCCCTGCACCCCTCCCCCCTGCACAAAAGTTGTAAAGTTCGTTTTCGACATAACGACTTGTATATCTCATTGTTGCAATGGGTCCACCTGTATCCTTATTTGAACGATTTGTTTTTCCCCTTCCTCTCCACACATTATACTGACATCAAATACAGTGAAAGCAGGGGTTATACTGTGGTGGAGGGACACACAAAGCAACAAAAAAATAATATTTTAAAAGTGTTACAAACAATCGTATGAAAGAAATGTACTCACTATATTACCCATGTAATTGTAACCCCTCTGCACAGTAGTTTCACAATAAAAATGAATAAAAAAATAAAATAAAAAATAAAAAAAGATATTTTGGAATGTGGTGATAAGCCACAAAAAGTTCCTACCAGAAATTATGGACCTTTACCTGATGGGACATTTGGCCTATTGACTGGTAGATCTAGTCTTAATGCAAAAGGAATTTTAGTACATTTAGGAATTATTGATGCTGACTATATTGGGGAAATAAAAATTTTAATGTCAGCTGCTGCAGATATTTCCTTTAAGAAGGGAAAACGAATTGCTCAAATTTTATTATTATCATATATATCTATTGGAAAGTCATTTACACCCCACATTGGGGTATTTGAAAGTACTAACCAACAAAATGTGTTTTGGACTACTCATATTACTAAAATGCAGCCTAAGATTAAAATTAATATTCAGGGAAAAATATTGACAGGAATAATAGATACTGGCTCAGATATTACAATTATTAACACTCATGAATGATCTAATCATTTATTATATGAAATAATCCCCTGTAGTATTAAAGGAGTCAGCAATATTTCTGTAAATTCTATAGGACAAGCACTGTCTTATGTTACTATAACCTCAGAAGACAGACAGAGAGGGACTGGGAAGGTGGCTCAGTGGTAGAACGCTTGCCTTGCATGCTCGAGGCCCTGGGTTCGATTTCTTAGCACCACATAAGAAAAAAGAAAAAAGCCGGAAGTGGTGCTGTGGCTCAAGTTGTAGAGCGCTAGCCTTGAGCTGAAGAGCTGAGGGACAGCGCCAAGGCCCAGAGTTCAGGCCCCACTAATTGGTAGAAATGTACTGGAATAATTGGGAGCTCATATTCAATTTTAACATTTTTAGATGGAGCCGATAAAAATTTTATGGAAATCTGAGGAACCTCTTTGGATTGAACAATGGCCTTTATCTAAAGAAAAATTAGAAGCAGCTAATCAATTAGTTGAAGAACAGTTAACCAAAGGACATATTGAGCCGTCTATGTCACTTTGGAAATCTCCAATATATGTTATTAAAAATAAGTCAGGGAAATGGAGATTGCTGACTGATTTATGAGGAGTTAATGCATCCACATACCCTATGGGGGCTTGACAACCTGGTATACCGTCGACTGTCATGCTTCCAAAAAATTGGCCAAAAATAGTAATAGATTTACAGGATTGCTTTTTTACCATTCCTGTACATGTAAAAGATTGTAAAAGATTTGCCTTTTCTTTACCACAAATAAATCATCAAGCCCCTTATCAGCACTTCCAATGGAAGGTGTTGCCTCAAGGAATGATGAACTCTCCAACTATGTGTCAGATATATGTTGATAAGGCCTTAAAACCAGTTAGACAAAAGTGGCATCACATTTATATTTCTCATTATACGGTTGATATTTTATTTGCAGGACCAAATATGATAGAATTAGAAATGGTGTTACAGTGCTTACCCTCTATACTTAAAAATTTTGAATTAATAATAGCACCTGAAAAAATACAAAAAGATACGTGGTAAAATATTTAGGATATGTTGTTTCTAGACAAACAGTAGCACCTCAAAAAATGTCTTTACAACGTGATCAATTACATACGTTAAATGATATTCAAAAGCTATTAGGAGATATTAATTGGATGCGACCGGACTTAGAAATTCCTACTTATCAGTTACATAATTTGTTTGCTTTGTTACAAGGGGAGCCTGATTTACATAGCAAAAGAATTTTAACTAAGGAAGCTGAAAGAGAATTACAATTTGTAGAACAGAGAATAAAAGAAATGTTTTTACATCGAGTAACGGTAAATCAACCCATTAATTTATATATTTTAGATACATGGAAATACCCAACAGGAATTTTAGGACAAAATGAGCTACCATTAGAATGGATTTATACTCGGCATAGATTTACAAAAATATTATATCTTATGAACAACAGTTGGCAATTATTATTCTACAGGACAGGCAATGGGTATTTACCCTATCAGGGTATGATTTATTTGAAATTATTTTTCCTTTGCCAAAAGACCAAGTAGAATATTTATTCAACATGTCTGAAATGCTACAAATAACATTAGTAAATTTTACTGGGCAATTTTCATATCATATTCCCAAAGGTAGATTGTGGGATTGCTTGTGTAAACAACAATTTGTCACTAATGATATAATTACCAAGGTCCCTATTCCCACCACTTTTAATGTTTTTACAGATGGTCCAAAACAAAGAGTGCTTATTGGACAACAAATAAATATTGGGTACAAACAACTACTTAAGCATCAGTTCAACAAAATGAATTTTTTGCTATTAAAGTGTTGCAAGGTTTTGTGGGAGATATTAATATTGTTACTGATTCTGCCTGTGCTGTAGGAGTTGTGACTAATATAGTCACTGCTGTTACTTATTCATCTAAACCCCAGCTAAACCAATTATTTGAACAATTACAAGCATTATTACAACAACATAATGCCAAAGTGTTTGTAACTCACATTAGGGCTCACTCTTCATTACATGGGTACCTTGTATATGGCAATAATCAGGTTGATAAATTAGTTAGTTTTGCTTCTGCTCAACAGGATCATGCTCATTCACATACAAATGCTGGCCATTTACATATGCATTATAAAATACCTTATTCTCAAGCTAAACAAATTATAAAAAGTTGCCCTATCTACAGGCCAGTGCATTTGAGAGTTGTACCTGCTGGAGTAAATCCTCGAGGATAACAACCTAACGAGCTCTGGCAAATGGATATAACCCATGTGCAAGCCTTTGGCCGTTTTTCCTTTGTACATGTTACAATACTTATTCTAAATTTGTTTGGGCATGTGCCCTTACGGGAGAAACTGTTAACCTTGTAATAAAACACTTATTGGAAGCTTTTGCCATTATGGGAGTGCCTGCCAAAATAAAGACTAATAATGGACCAGCCTATAAAAGTATCAAATTTAAAAGATTTTGTAAACTTTATGATGTGGTATATAATACAGGAATAGAATGTAACCCCCAAGGACAAACCATTATTGAACGAGTTCATGGCACACTAAAACAACAAATTAAAAAATTACAAAGGAGGAAAAGGTTGGATGAAAGTATTGATATTTTGTGGTTTTTCATGCAAAATCCTAAAATAATTTTACATCAAGCTCTTTTTGTTCTTAATTTTTTAAACTTACCACATGGAGATATTTTAACTAGAGCTGAGCGCCATTTTGAACAAATTTCAGAAAAACCTTATTTAAATGCTCCCGTATGGATTAAGATTGCATTGGATGCAGAATGGCAGCCAGGAACATTATTACATAAGGGGCGAGGGTATGGTTTTGTGTCTACACAGGATGGCAAACAATGCTGGCTTCCTGCACGATGGACACAGACGCGGCCCAGTGAGGACAGCCCAATATCCTGCAAGGAATCAGCCACTTGTTCAGGAAGAAGAAATTCCCATGCAGGCCATGGCTCACTTTCAGTGGGACGACGTCGCCATGAGCTTCAGTTGGCCGCCCCACTGACCATATGGGGGCAGGTTAAAAAGTTGACTGGAGAAGGACAAAAGATGTTACAAATTTCTGGTAAACCTGTTATGGCTGAGAACCTGTTCCTGGCCATGTGTGCCCTGCTTACTGTGAACTCTGTCCATGCTAATGCTAATGTAAGTTATTGGGCCTTTGTTCCTAACCCTCCTTTATTGGAACCTGTTTTTTGGGGAGACATAGATATAACCGACTATACTGTTCCTGCTATTTTATCTCCTCCTTGGAATGATTTGACATTTTATAATAAGGATGACGGTAGCTTTTTAAAATTTACTTACTATACTCATTCCTTGCCTGTTTGTTTGGTGCCTCCTCCATGTTTAGTTATGGATTAGCAACTTTGGGTTTTACCTGGGAAACTCACTTCCAATTCTAGAACACAGCTACAGCGACTTGGTCCATTAATAGTAGCTGGGAAAGTGTCACCTTTAATGGTGAGTAATCCTTACCTATGTGCCCTGATTTTACTTATATTGATTTAAAATACCAGCCTTTTGTGTGGCAAGAGTGTAGAGGAACATTTCGAAAAATGTTCAATAATTTCATTAATTGGGGACCTTTTAGACAGTTTATTAACACATCTTCAAAATGGAATATTACCAGATTTGATTTATCAAATGTTACTAGGATGCCAGATGCCATTAATGGATCACTTACTGGAGCTCGATTGATGGCCTGGGGAGATGGAGGCATTGCAGATGCTCGATGGGCTTTAATGGCTGCACCCACTGCTGTTCAGACTCATCTGTGAAAGGTCCCAGCGGCGCTGAAACCCATGATGCTATCAAATGGATCATTTTCGGGGATGGCGAACTCCGCGTCCAGTTATAATTTCACTTTGTATAAATCTTTTAATGTAACTGCTTGTGTACCCCTGCCTTATGTATTTTTGGTGGGAAACTTTACATTTTCTCCCACTATTTCTTGTTTCAATTGTCGCCGGTTTTCTTGTGTTAATTCCTCTCTTAATTTTAATGACAGCGATAGTATTATGATTTTACAACAAAGAATTTATATTTGGATACCTGTTAAATTAGGAAGAGAATGGTCCCAAAATCCTTTGGATAGTGTTGTTATTGAATTTTTTACCAAACTACTAAAATGTACAAAACGTATGATTGGAGCCATTGTGGCTGTGATTTTAAGCTTAATTACTATTACCACTGTTGCTGCAGTGGCTGGAATTGCCCTGCACACTTCCTTACAAACTAAACACTTTGTGGACGAATGGCACCGGGATTCACATGAATTGTGGGTCTCACAGGTAGAAATTGATGCTCGATTACAAACACAGATTAATATTCTTAAACAGACAGTGGGATGGTTAGGAAAAAAGTTATTGGTTGTGGAAAAACAATTATTGTTAAAATGTGATTGGAATTCGACTACCTTTTGCATTACTAATGTAAAATATAATGAATCTCTATATGATTGGAATGTAATTCAGCAGTATTTATTTGGAAATTCTACTGCTGCTCAATGGATTGCTCAGTTACAATTTAATGTACATGATATTTTTGGTAAACAATTTGCAAATTATGATGCTTCTAATATTGCTGATACATTTATTAAACAGTTGGAAGGGTTGGATATGAAAGGAATAGTACAAAGCATTTCCCATACTGCTAGTGCTGTGGGAATTATGATTGTTATTATTCTGTTTGCGCTTGTGCTGCAATATGATTTTTATGAAACCAATGCAAGCTTCTATGATAACCCTGTGGAAAGCTTTACTTTTAAAACAAAAGAAAAAAGAAGGAGATTGTGAAGACTCAGGGTCTGTGTTGAGGGGGCAGAATGATGTAGGCTCCAGCCTCGGGAATATCTGAGGACTGTGTTTGGGATTAGGAAAGCTCTTGCAACACCAGGCTAGAGAGGGAAAACATTCTCTCTCCCTATCTCCAGACACATGTCACAGACTCCTGAGAGCTGAGGTAGCTCTTCTGCTTAAGTATAGATGAACAGCTGGTCAAGCATTTTCCTGAGTTTGGAGAAGTGGTTTGAGCTTGCTCTAATATAGTTTAGATAATAATATACCTAGACATTGTTTCATAGGTTAAGTAAAAATGTATCTATGGAAATTTTTTGTGTGAATGTTTTCTAACCAAATCTTGGCAAAGATTATGCTTGCTTGTCTTTAAACACCCACTAACAATAAAACACAGCATGCAGTGGCAATTGCTGTTTGCACGCTGCATCCCCTGTGTCCTGGTGATTTCATGACCCTTACCCAGGGACCCCAAAACACTAGACGTTGACAATTGTGTATATTCATTATATACATACTCTAAGGAACCTAAGTAATTTATGATATATCTATATCTATCTATGTATGAGTGATCTGAGAAAAGTTGATATAGTGGACATAGCAATGAAGATTACATCTTGTTCTAATGTTTATTAATATTTCAATATCTCTCACAAAAATATAAGAATGAACAAATTTCAATTTTTTTAGTGTATCTCTAATTTTAGAATATTAAAGTGTTAATATTTATTTCATGTTACCTAGTAAACTGATATCTTCAAAGGGAAGTTTTCAATTTTTATGTATTGTTTTAGAAGAGTAACATAGGGGGAAAAACATGCTTTACTTTCCTTTTGTTCCTATTAATTTATAGACTTATAAAACATCAATTAGAATTTGGAAGCATTTTGTATATTTATTTATGTGGCCAGATATAAGCAGACATATTCCTAGTTAAAAAAAACACTTTACTTGAAAATTCTTTAAAATAATTAAGTTAAAACAGCAAGTTTGATATTAATTAGGCTCATAAGTTCCAATGTCACTCATTAAATCTTGTAAATGTTGACTTTTCCTCTTTGTAAGAAGGATTTCGGTAAAAAAACTCTACTGCATAATTTTTGGCAGCCTTTGCCTTATAGGTTTACAGGCTCTCACATTATGTCCATCTGCCTAGAAAACAATTAAGATGTGGAGCAAAACCCTTTACAGCAATTAATTTATGATGAATAATGGGGAAAAAAAAGTTTTGTGTTTGATCACTTACCTGTTATTACACATTTAATGGGAGCAATACTAGTATGTGGCCATCTGTGTATACGAACATTCAATAGATACAATTTATGAGAGAAATATTTGGTATTACTGTTACTAATGCTTTCAATTATAGGTTTGAAAGATAATGCTTTTGTATATTATATGAAGATAATTTTGCAAAATGTATCAACAATTATGTTCTTAGGTTTTGCACTTAGGGCAACACCATTTGACCTGAAAATACTACAGTTCTGATAATATCTCAAGAATAAGAGTCATATATTGACAATATCTGAAGTTAGGCCTCGAATTATAAATCCTTTTCTTACCTTTGTGAAGATTACCAGAGCTCAGAAATAATGTCAATACATGAAAACTCACACTAATTCACAACTTTTCCTTGTTTTTTTCCTCCATTATTTTCCCACTACTATCCCTTCCCTCCCTACATTCCCCGAGGTTCTTTTTTTAAAAATGTGATTAAATGATTACATAATTTCCCAAATTTCACAGTATTGTGGAATAATGATGCTCATTTAAAGTTACAAGTTCATTCTAACTTTCCTAATTGTCTGTCACGGTCTATAACATATAATGGTGTACACATATACACCATACATGTGATCAGCAGCATGGAAATACTAAGTAGTAGTTCGTCCATATGAATGGAAGTTCTTTGTTTCATAAGTCCTGTTAAGTTTGTTATATCACCTAACGTTTTGGATTTAACATCCACTTATCAGGGAGACCATGTACCGTTTGTCTCTTTGCTCTTGGCTTACCTCGCTCAACATGATTTCTTCTAGCTCCATCAATTTCCCTGCAAATGCCATTATTTTGTCATTTCTAATGGCTGCATAATATTTCATTGTGTATAGACACTACAATTTTTGGATCCATTCATCTGTGGTGGGGCATCTGGGTTGTTTCCATATCCTAGCTATTGTGAACAGTGCTGCAATAAACTTGGAGGTGCACGTGTCCTTGCGTCTTGATTCCTGTTGTTCAGGGTAGATACCTAGAAGTGGTATGACTGGTTGTAAGGGAGGTCAATCTTTAGCTTTCTAAGGAACCTCCAGACTGATTTCCAAAGTGGTTGTAAAAGTGTACATTCCCACCAGCAGTGTAATAGGGTTCCTCTTTCTCCACATCCCCTCCAGCATTTGTCATTGGCTGATTTGTGGATGTGGGACATTCTGACTGGGGTAAGGTGGTATCTCAGGGTTGTCTTTATTTGTATTTCCTTCACCACCAGGGATGATGAACATTTCCTCATGTGTTTCTTTGCCATTTTTATTTCTTCATCTGAGAAGTCCCTCTTTAGTTCCGTTGCCCATTTAGTACTTGGTTTGTTAGGTTTTCTAGGGATTAGTTTCTTGAGTTCCCTGTATATACTGGATGTTAATCCCTTCTCTGATATATTGCTGGTATATATTTTTTCCCAGTTAGTTGGTTGTCTTTCTAGCTTGGTTGTGATAGATTTAGCTGTGCAAAAGCTTTTTATTTCAAAGTAGTCCCATTTGTCGAGTCTCTCTCCAATTTGTTGTGACCCTGGGACTCTGTTCAGGAAGTTCCTTCCTGTGCCTATTAGTTCAAGTGTCTCTCCTACTCTGTCCTGTAGTAGTTTCAGAGATTCAGGTTTAATGTTAAGGTCTTTAATTCATTTTGAGTTGATGTTGGTGCATGGTGATAGGCTGGGGTCCACTTTTAGTTTTCTGCATGTGGCTGCCCAGTTTTCCCAGCACCAGCGGTTGAAGAGGCTGTGTTTCTTCCATTGTATGTCTTTGGCTCCTTTGTCGAATATCAGCTGGCTGTAGGCCTGTGGATTTATTTCTGGATCTTCTATTCTATTCCATTGGTCTTCGGGTCTGTTTTTGTGCCAGTACCATGCTGTCTTTGTTATTATAGCTCTGTAATAGAGTTTGAAGTTTGGCATGAATAGCCCTCACATGCTGTCTTTTTTCCCTAGAATTTTTTTGGCTATTCAAGGTCTATTGTTGTTCCATACACATTTTTGGACTGTTTTCTGTATTTCAGTGATGTACGTCATTGGAATGTTAATAGGAATTGCATTGAATTTGTATATTAAGTTCGGTAGTATTACCATCTTCACTATTTTAAGTCTGCCTATTGAAGAGCATGGGAGGTCTTTCCATTTCCTAGTGTCTTCTGCAATTTCTTTCTTTAATTTTTTATGGTTTTCATTGAATAGTTCTTTTACATCTTTGGTTAGGTTAATTCCTAAATATTTTATTTTTTGGGAGGTTATCGTGAATGGGGTTGCTCCCTTTATTTCCCTCTTTTTTTGTACATTGTCAGTGTACAGGAAGGCAACTGATTTTTGTGGGTTTATTTTATATCCTGCTACTTTGCCGAATTGATTTATGATTTCTAAGAGTTTGGAGATGGAGTTTTTGGTATCGTGAATGTTTAGTATCATGTCATCTGCAAAAAGTGATAGTTTAGTTCTTCTTTCCCTATGCGGATCCCTTTAATGTCTTTTTCTTGCCTTATTGCCCTGGCTAAGGGTTCCAGGACTATATTGAAGAGGAGTGGAGACAGTGGGCATCCTTGCCTTGTTCCTGATTTTAGGAGAATTGGTTGTAGCTTTTCCTCATTAAGTATAATATTGGCTATTGGTCTGTCATAAATGGATTTTATTGTTTTAAGAAATGTTCCTTCTATTCCTATTTTCTCCAGAGTTTTAGCATGAATGAGTGTTGAATTTTATCAAAGGCCTTTTCTGCATCTGTGTCGATAATCATGTGATTCTTGAGGTTGACTGTGTTGATGTGTTGGATTACATTTATTGATTTACGTATGTTAAACCATCCTGCATCTCTTAGATGAAGCCTACCTGGTCATAGTGTATAATTTTTTATGTGTTTCTGGATTCTGTTAGCTAGAATCTTGTTAAGGATCTTTACATCTGTGTTCATCAAGGAAATTGGCCTGTAATTCCCTTTTTTGGTTGGGTCTTTGCCTGGTTTAGGGATGAGTGTGAGAATGAGTTTGGAATAGCTCCCTCCTTTTCTGTTTCTCTGAAGAGCTTGAGGAGTATGGGTATGAGTTCTTTAAAGGTCTTATAGAATTCTGCTGTGAATCCATCTGGTCCTGGGCTTTTTTTTTGTTAGAAGACTTTTGATAGCTTCCTGTATCTTGTTGTAGGATATTGGCTTATTTAATTGGTTTACTTCTTCTTTGCTCAGTTTGGGCAACTTGTATTTTTCTAAAAATGCTTCCATTCCTGCCAGGTTTTCTTCGTTTAGAGAGTATAACTTTTGAATGTAGTCTGTTAGGATTGTTTGGATATCTTGGATACGTATTGTTGTTTTTCCCGTGGCATCCCTAATCCTATTAACATGGGTTTCCTCTCTTCTTTTTTTAATTAATCTTGCCAACAGTCCATCAATTTTATTTATTTTTTCAAAGAACCAGCTTTTTGTTTGGTTAAGTTTGGCTATAATTTTCTGATTTTCTAATTGGTTAATCTCTGTGCTTAATGTGGTTATCTGGCTCTGTCTAGTAACTTTAGGTTCCATTTTTTTCTTGTTTTTCTAGCTGTTTTAATTTCAACAAGAGATTATTTACTTCGGCTGTTTCCATTTTCTTGATGTGGGCACTGAAGGCAATAAATTTGCCCCTCAGGACTGCTTTTGCTGTGTCCCACAAGTTTCTTTGCAAGATGTTTTCATTTTCATTGAGTTGTAGGAAATGTTTTATTTCTTCTCTGATCTCTTCTGTTACCTAGGTATTGCTAAGAAGTGTGCTGTTCAATTTCCATGTATTACAGAAATTTCTGTGGTATTTTTTGTTATTGTGAACTAGCTTGATTCCACTGTGGTCAGATAGGATACAGGGGATTATGTCGATCACTTTGTATTTGCTTAAGTTCCTTGCATGAACTACGATATGGTCTATTTTGGAGAAAATTCCATGAGCTGCTGAGAAGAATGTGTACTGTGTTGTTTTAGGATGAAGTACTCAGTAGATGTCAGTTTATTCCACTTGAAGTATGGCCTCACTTAATTCGGTAGAGTCTTTCCAATCCTCTGTTTGGTAGACCTGTCCTTTGATGAGAGTGGTGTGTTAAAGTCTCCTAGTATTATCATATTGGGATCTATTTTATTCTGTAAGTTTGAGAGTATTTGTTTAACATATCTGGGTGCACCAATATTTGAGGCATATAAGTTGATTATGTTAATATCTTTCTCATGGATTGTTCCCTGTATTAATGTGTAGTGTCCGTCCTTGTCTTTCTGTACTGATTTTAATGAAAAGTTTATTTTGCCAGATATCAGGATAGCTACACCTGCTTCCTTGCTGGGGAAATTTGATTGGTAAATCCTTTTCAACCCTTTACTCTGAATTTGTTTGCAGGTTTGGCTGAGAGGTGGGTCTCCTGAAGGCAACAGATGGATGGGTCATGTTTCTGATCCAATCTGCAGTTCTTTTTAGTTTGATTGGCGAATTAAGCCCAATAATATTAAGAGATTGTATAGAGAGATTCATTGTGGTCCCTGTCATTCCCTGTTTTCCTCAGTTTTACTTCTTTCCTTTCCTCCTGTGCTTGCTCAGACTTTGATTAATGCCTTTCTGGGTGCAGAACCCACTTCCTGGTTGCTTTCTTCAAGTTATGTCCCCCCTCTTAGTATTCTTTATAGTGCTGGCTTAATGTTTATGTATTCATTTAGCTTCTCTTTGCTATTAAAAATTTTCAGTTCTCCATTGAATGTGAATGCTAGCTTTGCCGGGTATATCAGTCTGGGTTGGCAGTTATTGGCTCTCAGGGCTCATATGGTACTTTCCGAGGCCTTTCTTGCATTCAGTGTTTGTGTGGACAGATCTTCAGTGACTCCATTTTTTTCCCATTGTAATATAGCACCTTCATTTTTGCTGCATGCAAGATTGTTTCCTTACTATTCAGATCTATCATGTTTACTATAATGTTTCTAGAAGTGTTTCTCCAGGGATCTTGCTTTTTGGGTGTTTTATATGCTTCTGTTATGTAGTTAAGATGTTCTTTTTTAAGGTGGGGAAAATTATCACTGATTATCTTGTTGAATAGGTGTTGCATTCCCTTGCTTTGAAATTCCTAACCTTCGTCCACTACAATTATATGAAGGTTAAATTTCTTGGCATTATCTGCTTGCTCTTGAATTTCCCTTTGGCTTAATTTGAGTGCTTTTTCCATACCTGTCACTTTTTGGTCCAGTTCGTGTATTCTGTCTTCTGTATCTGACACTACATTCCATTACATTAACTCTGTTAACTGTGGTTTCTATTGTGGTTTGCATGGAGGAAATGGACTCCTTTATGGATTCGATGTTGATTCTCAAAGTTCTGATCTCACTTCTTAATGAGGTATGTACTGCCTCTAGTTTGGCATTTATCTCACTTCTTACTGAGGTTTGTGCAGCCTCTCTTTTTGCATGTATCTCCTCTTTGATATCCTGTGTCTCTTTTGATAGTTCATCCTTATGCTCTTTCCATTTCTGGTCTATTTCTTGCTTTATTTCTTGAGTCGTTGCCTCCAGCATCCCTTGGATGTAGCTTTTGTCTTCCATTCCTGCTTTGCTCCCACTGGGGCTCTCCCCTGCCTGGCTGCTGGCTATTGAGGATAGCTTGCTATCCCAGGTGCTGATAAACCTTGTAATTTTTCTCTGTGATTTTCACATGGGAGTTCTGGGATTATTAGAGACTAATCTGCAATTTTGTTTTGGTGTGTCTGTCTTTGCTTGGTTGCTGATTCTGTATTGGTAGAGAGAGTCTGTGCCTGATCTGGGTTCTGTTGGGGGCCTACCTCCAGCTGCTGGTCTGACCTACATAGGAATCTCGGCTCTCTGCTGTAGATCACTGGCAATTTCCACCTTTGGAAGGGTTGAGCAGCCTAGACTGCTCTGCTTGTTCCTACAGGTGCTCTTGGCAAGATCAGCTGCTCTGGATGCACTCTCCCAGATGCTGGAGTCTGCTTTGGGCTCCTGATGTTTTTTTTTTTTTTTTTGGATGGTTGTAGGCTTGAACTCTAGGTTTGAGTGCTGTCCCTCAGCTCTTCAGCTCAAGGCTGGCACCCTACCATTTGAGCCACAGCACAACTTCTGACCCTTTCTGCTTATGTGATGCTGAGGCATCAGATCCAGGACCTCATGCACTCTACTGCTGAGCCACCTTACCAGCCTGAGCTCCTGCCTACTATCAGGTGCTGGCAGCCTGTGTTGCCCAATTCCCAGCCTAGAGTATATGGGTCCGGTTTTGGTGGGGTTTGGGCTTCTCTTGTCCTCAGCCTCCAGGTCTTTTGTTGTCACTGGCATGCTTCCCAGGGGGTGCAGTTCCCTGTTTTTCTCCCCTCTGCTGAGGCATATTGCTCAGCTTTTGACTTCAGTTGGGGAGAGTTGGTTGTGTTGTTCAGGCGCCGGATCCCCAGGCCTGGTCCCAACCCCCACCTGGGGCAAGCTGGTTGGGCCTGTGCTGCTGTGTATACCACCTACGTTGTGCAGCCTGGGGTACAGGTACACAGTTTAAATTTCTTCTCCTGTTGGTTGTCTTGTCTCAGGGGCACTGTTCCTGGCTTGGGAGTTTAAGCTCCTTTCCAGGAGTGCTCTTGCTCTAGCCTGGCCAGTGGAGTGTGCTCCAAAGGCTGGTGGAGCTCTCGAACAGTTCCCAGTTTTAGTGGGTCCTGTGGTCTGGGTGTTGGTGTAGGGAGTCTGGGTCAGGGTCTGGCGATTCCTTCCAGCTCTGGTCTCCCTTGAGGGATACACTGTTCCCTGTGGGGTACTCACCCTAGAGCAGGTTGTTTCTGTGTGGTGTAGGTCATCAGTTGCTTTTGCTATCCGAGTTCAGTTGGGGTGGTTGTGGGCTGAGCTGGGTGGTGGTGGCTCTGTGTGATTCTCTTCTGTCTCTGCCTCTGTCCAAGTTGTTGGCTCCACAGTGTCCACACTGCAGGCGAGGGGTGGGGGCTGGGCCTCCGTACAGTTTCTGAGCACTGGAGTCTGCACTCCATATCAGCACCATTTCCTTGTAGGTCTTTTGCTTTGGTGTTCTGTGGGCATCCCGTGTAGCTCTGGGGGCTCCAGTCGTGAAGCCGAGTTCCAGGCACAGGGGTTTCTCCATTTATCACAATTGGCGGGTCTGACACCTGTACCTCAGGTGGCTTCTGCGTGGGTGATCTGCAGGCAGCCCCCTGTGTCTCTGGGGCTCCGGCAGCCCCCGCCAGGCCAGATGGCCACGGCTTGGCATGCTGCCGCATGGCCAGTAAATGTTGGGAGAGGGGTCTTCCATCTTGTCTATTCTGAAATTCTTCTTTTCCTCTCTTTCTTTTTTTGTTATTTTCCATCTCCTGTTTTTCTCTGAGTGTTTATCTTTTTGTTGTTGTTGGTCTCTTGGGGCGATTAAGTGTTGGTACTTGAACTCTCTTTTTGGTTGGGGAGAGCTGTGGCATTTCCCTACTGCCTCGTCGCCATCTTGGTCCCCCCTCCCACCTTTTCCTTATTTTATACATGGAAATATTGTCTTAATTCAATGGGTTGCTTATGTTCATTCAAATTGAGTTGTGAAAATGTATAGGCTGGGAGTCAGCAGCTCTAATCTTACCTATTCAGGAAGATGAGAAATAAGGATCTGTGTTCAAAACCAGTCCACACAGGAAAGTTAGAGAGACTTTTATTTTGAATTAACACAAAAAAGTTGAAAGTGAAACCGGCTCAAGTGGTAGAAATCTAGCCTTTAGCAGAAAAATCACACAGATTGTGCTTAGGCCCTTATTTCCAGTCTCAGGACCAGCAAACATGCACACACACACACACACACACACACACACACACATACACACACACACACACACACACACAATATAGCGTCTGTTAAAACTAGATACACAGTGCCCCAAATGTTATGTCATTCTTGGTAAATCATGCCTTCATCAAGTCTGTTCCACTTAGTAGACATCAACTCTAAATATTTCCTTAGCTTTCATCCTATGTTAGAGGGAAAACTGTTCATCATCTTATTAGAAATGAAAAGGATCAGGTCATGAGGTATTTTTATGAATAACATAGTTAATTGTGGATGTGAATAGGCAGTGGTCAGCAAAGACTGTGCTACAAATTTTAGAGGTTAGAAAAGTCATAGTTTGTGAGCAGCAGCTAACCTGATTTTTGGATTGCCTTCTTCATCATTTATTTTCTGAGCATATGAAGAGAAGTTAGGCATGTAAACAATACCAATCATTTTTACTGTAGGATTTGTGGCCACTGGAGATAGCTAAAATACATCATTTATATAAATTAAGATGTGAGTTTGTATGTGTGTGTCTGTGTGTGCATGTGTGTATTTAAATTTATTTTTGTATCAGGCCTTAGGGCCTGGGGCTTGAACTCATGGTCATTTCTGTTTTCCTTTTTTAATTAGACATATAGTCTTACAGATTTTACTGCCAAGCTAGGTTTGAACCATGATTCTTAGCTCTTAACCACCTCCATAGCTAGAATTAGAAATGTAAGCCACTAATGACAGAAAGCTACATTTAATTTTATAGTCAAGGGATAGCTTCTATAAAGATTTTGTCTATAGAAAGAGCCTTAACAAATTCCTTTCCACACTCTGATATCCAATCTGTTTTTTAAGAATTCTCCTTGAAGTGCAGCCTTCAAAATATAAAGTGGCCAAAATTGGCAAAACACTATATAGTTGTCTGGTACAAGTTCATTAAGCTACATTCCTCTGTCTTGACCCCAGAGGAGTGAGGATTCAGAGATCAGCGTTGAAATTGGATTTTATAACTGTTGATATTCTCAAACCTAATTACAATTAAACACATACAACCAATTATCTCTGGTTTTAAAAGTTTAAGTAAATATTGAAGAAGATATGTTGTTAACACTGAACTTTTGAAATGATTGTTGATTTTTGGGGGGGTCCAGTCGTGGGGCTTGAACTCTGGGCCTGGGCACTGTCCCAGCTCAAGGCTAGCACTCTACCACTTGAGCTACAGGTACACTTCTGGCTTTTTTTTTCTGTTTATGTGGTACTGAGGAATCGAACCTCATGCATGCAAGGCAAGCGCTCTACCACGGAGCCACCTTCCCATCCTTGATTGTTGATTCTTATTGTTATACACTAAAACTTAGTTATATTATGCAAAATATATCATAGAGGGGATCTTAAAATGTTAAGGATGTATTCGAGTCTTCCCCATGAATTTCCTAATATTTCCAGTCTGCTGGCTCACGTTATTTTCTTTGCTTGTGAAGCATAGATCTCATGTAATATTCTTTGTTGAGCAGTAAATGGATGAAATACTTTATAGAAGGCATAATGCTTTGTCATACTCACTAGAAAGAATTTCTCAGTGCAGTTCTCATAAATTCTAAGAGCAGAGAATTCAGAATACATCTTGAAGGGTCCAATGAATGATCATCTACATTTCTACAGCAAAATATAAAACCCAGTGACGTTTGCTACACTACTCCCCTGATGACATTCTTTTCTAAATAACTGGAAATAATATCCATCTTCACTACTGTTATACTTTAAATCATTTTTTTCTCAAATCTAGAGTATTGCTTCTCAAATTTAGACTATTTCTTGCAATTATCAATGATTTAAAAAAAAATCTGTAGAGCAAGTAGATTCTTTCCATATACATGCCATCCTTTGACACTTCTTGGATATGAGCCCTACGTTCATTTGTGTAATTCCTTTTACACCTCAAGTTTTAACCACCATCTTGTTCTCTTTTATGCTCAACTCTACAGCAGCCTTTGAGTTCTCATTATACATTAGAATTCTATGCTCATATACTTTCATGATTATATCTCCCAAAGCACTTATCTGAACAATTTTTCCATAAAGTGGTATTGGCAAATCAATTTCTTTATTAACCAAGATACCTCATTGTAAACTTATTTTGTATGCTGGGGATTGTTCTACATGGAATGGTGTACTTACAACCAAAAAATAATGAATGTCTCTTTGTATGTCTCCTTTTTATGACATAGAGAATTTTACATTGAGTCAATACCTGAGTACTAATTTTCCAAAGGCTGACATTCTTTGTCTCATACCATTTGTATTGCTACCCTCAAGGAAACATAAGAGAAAAATAAGGCTATTTAACACTTACTAAGTAATAAAAAGTTAGATTATTCAAATGTTAATCCTAATTGATATCAAGTTTAAAAAAAACAATGATATAGTAATCATTTTCTTACGGGTTATTTTCTGAATTTCAATGTAAGAGAAGGATCAACAGATACATCTTGTCCCAAGCTGGAAGATATAATGCTTGTAGCCTACAGGTTTTTATTTTCTTTTAAAGCCGTTGAGTTTTTTGCATTAAAATTTTCACAGACAACACACCCAGAAGGATCCCATCCCTCATCAAGTTCTTAAAGCTCATCAGCTCATAAAGCTGAAATCATCAAGATTAGGCAGTGCGAGACACAAGGTATGCTTTAGAATGATGTCTCCTTTTGAAAAGAGGAGAAAAACACTTTACCTTAACTATATGAATCTCAAACCATTGCTTATCTTCAAGGTTTTGGATTTAGATATTGAATAGAAAAACTCAGAAACATTTTGAAATTGATCCTGTAATTCTGTTCTCTCAGGATCATCAGAATTTTCACCTTCTAGAAAAAGATAAAATGCTTTCAAACACACAAGAAAACAGGTGGATTTATTTTTATGTGTGTTTAAGACACTCCACACTTGAAACTGTGACAATTCAAGTATATATCTACCTCTAAATACTTGGGTGACTTTAAGTGAAAGGTAAAATGATCACAACAATTTATTTCAAGCCTTTCCTTACCTACTTCTTTCTAATATATTATTGATGGCTTACAAAGAAAATTGATTCCAAATGACTACCTTAACAATAAGGCAGACGTGTAGATATAAGGAAGATTGTATCATTTCTTAGCAGGGCACAAATGCATTATTTCCTACTTATAAATAATTTCATAATAGTTTGTCTTTAACCACAGGCAGAGCAGGAATGCTAAATGAAATTAATGCAAGCAACTTCTTATTGCCTTATAAATAACAAAATAAACATAAAAATATTTTGTCTCATAATTAGGTAAGAATTGAACTCCCTGTCAGAAGGTCTCCAGAAACCAGTTCTGTCCTTTAGAATGACCACTTAAATATAAATATTTTGCGTTTATAACATATATAAACGTAATGAAGACAGAATATATGATGTGTAC
The DNA here is from genome assembly GCF_019054845.1 of Dipodomys spectabilis. Classification (NCBI taxonomy): domain Eukaryota; kingdom Metazoa; phylum Chordata; class Mammalia; order Rodentia; family Heteromyidae; genus Dipodomys; species Dipodomys spectabilis. The sequence goes on along the minus strand of NW_024871409.1, from coordinate 429,455 downwards.
TTGGGGCTAAAACAGACCCAATGTTATTATTTAATTGACAGTATTTGCATCTTTCATATTATAAAATTTACTCATTTTCCAAATGTAACTATGGCTTATGTTTACAGTCATGGAGTTATTCACACAATCTAAATGTTCTAATAATATTTTGAAATGTTATTCATCTCCAATGGCCTTGTGCATACAAAGTTACGCATGAATACCACAGCTAATATGTTGTGTATAATTATGAATCTTCACATAATTAAGCTTTTTAACAAAAAGAACAGCTTGTCAGTTGTGTTGCAAAAAGTGAAGCAGCCTTCTAAAGATAAATAACTGACAAATCAATATTTCATATGTGCAAATGCTGATGACCAATTCTAAACAATAGTTATTTCCAAATTAACATCTGGTAAATGAATCTGAAACTGCTTTCCCAAAGTTGCACAGGTAGAAAATAGCCAGAGCAGATGTAGTTCCTCAGAGAAAGAGCTACTTCAACTGATCTTGAAAGATCAAGAAAACAAAACAAAACAAAATCTCTTTGAAAATCATTTTACCGATTCCCAATTAAACTTAGTGGTAAAATTGCCTAGGGCAATTTCTGTGGTACTGCATATTGGACTTGAGGTACTGTGTACTGTGATACTGGGTATTGAACTTCCTTGCTAGCCACAAGCTTAATCACTTAGGCCACTCGAGTCCCTTTTGCATTGATGATTTTCAAGGTAAAGCCATGTGTTTCATTCCAGGCTGGCCTGGGCTATCCTCATTGAGCTGCTCAGTGGGAATGACGGCCAATGCCACTGTACCTAGCCATTGTGCTTTCCTCATAACTGGAAAAACATGTATTGGACAACTTCCTTAGTTGAGATGAGAATTAAGAGCTTATTTATGCTAGACTGTCTTCTATTCTGTATCCCTTGATTTCTTCCTCCAGAATTGAAGCCACGAAACTCTATTGGATGTGAATTTTATGCTGAAACGACTGGTTTTTTAAGTAAATACATACCAAGCACTTAAATATATGTCATGTGTTGTACCAAATATTGGAGAGACATTTTCAAATACTCCGTTATTTCTCAACAGAGACAGGAAAACTAGAAAGATAATCACTAGACTGGCAGAGGAAAAATACAAGGCAGGTGGCTCCCCCAAAGAATATACAGAAACTATAAGGCAGGAAAGTGGCAGACTGGACAAGGGAGAACAGGAAAGTAGTTTCGAATATTAAAAAAAAAATCTTCAAAAAATAATGGATGACAAATTACTAAAGTTAAATAAAAAAGAAACATAATGGTTTACTTGAAAAGCAAAAGTACACTTCAATCTTTTTCTTTGTTGTCATTCTATGCTATCTTACTGATCAATTTGGTAAAAATCCTTTCATTTGACAAACCGTCATTGAAATAAATATGTTCACAGGTGAAAGCTGTTCTGAAGAAAAGATTGAGGCAAGAGGTCAAAGTACTTAACCATTGGACTCAGAGTAGAGAGTAGAACTGGATTACGTGTGTTCCTTGGAAAGTCTCTATGACTCTGCAGTGGGCAGATGAAGATCTTCATAGAAAGATGTGCATGAACTGGTCTTAAAAGATAAAGTAAAACAATCACAAACTTAGTTACCTTCTTTAGTCTATAATTTCCTCAATTTGTGAATTAAAATCCTGCAAACTGACATATATTATACCCTTGCCAAGAATTTTGTTAAGTGAAGGAACTGGAAAAGGCAATGGGAAGAAGATGAAGTGAATGAGAGTTAAGTTAATTTAGGAAAAAAAATCCTTGTTTTTACATGAAGAGTTCATTTCTATGCATTTTTCTTTCCTCAGCAGCATTCAATATCACTAGACACCAATATGGATGTGAGCATTCAGAAATATTTGACATCCTCCTTTGTTCCCTCATGAGTTTAGACATAAGAGAATTTGTATTCCCATTGCTTCAGAAGTGAGATTTGTCATGGTCAATGATATACTCTGTTGCTTTCATTGCCCTACCAGCTGTTTGCATGGGTATAAACACACCCTTGTTACATATGTGAAAAAAGAAATGGTTATTCCCATTCAGGCTTTCTAAATTAAAAAAAAATGGGAAAAATGGAAAAATCAAAAGTACTCAGGTAAATAAATGTGGGAGGATTTTTGTGGGAGATATTATATATACTTAGTATATTTGTATATACTATATATACTTTTGTGCATACTATATATACAATTCAAAAATGAGAACTGAAAGAAACTCAGAATTCCTGAATAGAAGCTAATTTTTCAATACTCTGAGATTATTCTGCAGATTTAAATCCAATATACTATATCTTCTGTAAAATATCCACTATGTTGTTTTTATTTCATTTTGTATTTATGAAAATAATAGTGCAAATGATTTTAAGCTTTTGTGATTAAGTAGAAATTGGAAATATATATTTTCATATGAAAAAGTTTTTTATGTCATAAGAACTTGATATTCAATATTTTGCCTATGTTGGAAGACATTTTTGTCTTAATTAAAAGAGAAAACAACAACAACTACAACAAAAAACAGTTAAGTAATTGGAGGGTATCAGTTTTTTCAACTCATAGCTTGCACATGATCTATTGTTTCTTCCTTACACTCTTGTCCATTACTCAATTATTTCACTTTAAATGTTATTTCCTTGTTACCCCATTTTCTATGCACATATAGAAGTACAGTCCAAGGGCTGGGAAGGTGGCTCAGTGGTAGAGCGCTTGCCTTGCAAGCCTGAGGCCCTGGGTTCGATTCCTCAGCACCATATAAGCAAAAAGAAAAAAAGCAGAAGTGGTGCTGTGGCTCAAGTGGTAGAGCGCTAGCCTTGAGCTGAAGAGCTGAGGGACAGCGCCCACGCCCAGAGTTCAGGCCCCACAACCGGACCCCCCCCCCAAAAAAAGTATAGCCCAAGATCTCGAAATAAAAACAGACACCCTGAAAACATTACAGGAAGGAATAGGAGAATCGCTAGGGTTCCTTGGCACAGGCAGAAATTTTCTTAATAGAGATCCAGAGCACAACAAATCAAAGAATGGTTAGTCAAATGGGATTGCATGAAACAGCAGAGCTTCTGCAAGCAAAGGACATATCTAGCAAGATAAACAGGAAGCCCAAGACCTGGGAGAAGATCTTCACTAGCCATACAGTGGACCAGGGTCTAATATCTACAATATACTTAGAACTCAAAAGAACTAAATACCCCAACAACAAATCCTCAAAGAAACAATTACACAAATAATAAATGGTCTGAAGAGAGACTTCTTCGAAGAGGAAATAAGAATGGCCAATAGACATATAAAGAAATGCTCAACTTGTCTAGCCATACAAGAAATACCTATCAAAACAAAAGATTAAGATTAAGATTCTACCTCACCCCAGTTAGTGGCTATATTCAAGAACTCTAATAAAAAGAGATGCTGGAGTGGAAATGGCCAAAAGGGAACCATACTGAGCTGTTGTGGGAGCATACACTTGTTCAAACACTTTGAAAAACAGTATGGAGGTTTCTCAAAAGACTCCACATAGAGCTCTCCTATAACCCACAAATTCCATGTTTGGTTATTTACTCAAAGCATTACAAACAAGGTCATATCAAAGCTATCAGCACAACTATGATTATCGTAGCAGTATTCACAGCAGCTAAGGTATGGAACCAATACAGATGCTCCTCAGTAGATGAATGGATCGAACATGCTTACGTAGATATACATACATATATATATATATATATATACACACACAAACATATGTATGTATATGTACATATGCATATATATACATACATATATAATTACATTATATTTATATGTATATATACATATATATAAATATATGTGTATATATATATATATATATATATATATATATATAATTCTATGCCTCCATCAGAAAGAATAAAATCGCCCCATTTGTTAGGTAATGGAAAGACTTGGAAAAAATTATATTAAGTAAAGGACGTCATGCTCACTGAAACATAGGTCCCATGTTTCCCTTATTTACAATAACTAGTATATGTCTAGGATAAGCTGAAATGGTCAAAAGCTATGTACATATGACCATATATGATGATGCTAAGAGAAATGAACCCCAAGAAAGTGATACAAGAGGTTTTATCTTTCTTGCTGTTGTTTTTAATTTACTTATACTATGTGATTTTATTACTTCATTTGTATGTTCTTCCCCATGATATAATCCCTCTTTTCATTCTACTTGATTCAGGTGCCCTGTATCTTTTATCTACAATTTTCCAATTTGTGGAGGAGAAGGGAAATAACAAAATGCTGAACTAAGGATACAGGATGACCCATTGTAACAATGAGATGTACAAGATATTATATTTAAAATGAACTTTGCTACTTCATGGGCAGGGAGCTGAGGAAGTGTGGAGGGAAGCGATGGAAGAAGAAAAACAAAGGAGAGTGAAACTGTGCTTATAGGAAATGTACTCATTACCTTTTCTTTTGGGGGGGAGGGTGTCCGGTCGTGGGGCCTGAACTCTGGCCCTGGGCACTGTTCCTCAGCTCTTCAGCTCAAGGCTAGCACTCTACCATTTGAGCCAAAGCACCATTCTGGCTTTTTTTCCATTTTGTTTATGTGGTGCTGGGGAATTGAACCCAGGTCCTCATGCATGTAAGGCAAGCGCTCTACCACTGAGCCACCTTCCCAGCCCCCTCTTACCTTTCTCATGTAACTGTAACCTCTCCATGTATTATCATGACAATAAAAATATATTTAATTTATAATAGTGCTTGGTGAACCTGAGTTTATCACAAATGTAATGATAAAATAGTTTGCTAATGATAGAACAGAGTAAGTGTGGTTTATCTGCTTGTAGTTGAGAAAAACAGCAGATATATTTCTTTTTTTCTCTTAAATGCTTACATATTGGACCTCCTGATTGATGAGGAATTATATTTTATTTTCTTTCAGTTAAAAGTACTTGCACAAGCCTGACACAAGTCGATCATACCTTTAATCCTAGTTACTCAGAAGATAAGTTCTGATTGTCACCATTCAAACCATACTCATCAGACAAATCCAGAAGAGAGTTTTATAATTGAACTAGAATAAAAAGTGGAGGTGTGGCTCAAGTAATATAGTGTTAGCCTTGAAAGCAAAAGCTGAGAAAGAACACAAAGCCTTGAATTCAAGCCCCAGTACTGAAAAAAATAAAGTAGTAAAAGTAGTCGACATATCATTGTGACAATTAATATTTAACAGCAAAGAAACCAAAGTTTTTCCTGATTATGTCCACATAAACAAGGACAAATTGAAAACTCAAATTGTTTCTGCTGTAACTTCCCAGTGAGAATCAAGGTGAAGTTTCCTCAAAATAAAAACTGCCTGCCTCCTGTTTTCATGATCCTTGATTACAGACAATTTGATATTATATCATCTTTCATAAAATCAAAAACAAAAACATAAAAAGAACACTTCCCTGCATGCATCTGAGAGAATTTCCTTATCACACTTAATGCAGTCCAATTAATTTCTTCACTCCTCAACACCGCTGAAAGAATCCTCCCTTTATGGTTAATGTCAGGTGAGAGTTTGTTCACAGATTACAACAATATTTTCCTTTCCTAATATCTACCAGTCTCCTAAGCTCCATTCTGCTTTTCTTGGTATTTTTCAAGCTTCTTTAATTGTGTGATGATTTCTCAGCCTATACAAAAGTATAAGAATTTACATGTGACAAAAGATGATTCTATGAATACATTTGTTTATGAGAATTTAAGGAAGAAAAATGTAAAATCTACAGGGTAAAGACAAAAAAAATAAACAGGACTGCAAGTTTCTTTGAAGATAAATAGTGAAACGTATATGGGCTCCAGTGACATTATTTGCAAATGCATCTCTATTCATTAAAGCCTATTTGGTATAGAAAGTAGTTAAAAATCAATATTGCTATGACTATTATTGGTTTTCTTTTAAAATTGATCTATTTAGCTTTGCTCAGCATGTCTGGAGTAAGTATTCTCTCTTGTAATCCTTAGTAATAAACAACTAGTATAGAACCATTCAAATTGCCCTTGCTAGATCAGTACTTGATTTTAATATTAAAGAGGAAAACCTTATAAGCTATTTTTTATTATATTTTATTTTGTTGTAAAGGTGTTGTAAACCTCCACTCTTGCCTGCTCCACTCTTTCTCCCTCCCAAACATGTAAAGTTTATTTTCAAAAGAGTGTCTTGTGAACATTGTGGAATTGTATCACAAGGTCAAAAGGTATACTTTTTTCAATGGAAAAAATTCAATACATATGCTACAGATCTAAGAATAGTGAGGTAAGAGTGGGTTGGGAAAGAAGGCTGAAAAAACTAAAAGGGTGACATTGATCAAGGCACACTTTGCAAACTATTTTGTTTAATGGCAACTCCTTTGTATAGCTACTTGCCGCGGACTGGCTCTGACGGGACGAAGGAGGACACCTAGTGGAGGAACTGGAATAGGTGGGGAGATAGCAAACAGACAACTCACACACAAGAGGAGTGAATGCTGAGTGCGATTTATTGCAGAGGATAACAAGCTTTTATAGCAAAAGTCTCCATGAAAAAGGGCAAAAGGTTACACAATCTTGTTGCAAGGCTTCGTTCTTGGGTAGTCACCAGCTGGTTGCCTGATCTTGATTTTTGGATGACGAGTTATGATGATAGGCACTTGTTTTCGGCTTTACCTCTATTTTTAAGAAATACAATTGGTTTCGATATTTATCACCTATAAAACATTAACCAGAGCATATGGGCAAGGTGCTGAACAGAAAGGCATGAACTCTAGTACTTTACTATTACTTTTGTTTAGTTTTGTACTTTATGTGTTTTAAATCTTTTCTAAGCAATTGTTCTTCTTTGCCATTCTTTAGAGAGTCCCCAATTTGTGGCCAAAAATCATGATATTTAGTATACTTAGTTAAATCTGGCCATATATCAAATTTAAGTTCATACTGTCTTTTCTGTAACCCTTTCACATAATCGTTTACTCTTCTCCATAGAGTCCTTAACTGTCTCATAAGATCTTTTTTGTTTCTTCTTTGATAGTAAGTACCACGGAGGCATAGATCTAGCAAGTCTCTCAATAAATGAAAGAGAGTAATAGGAAGTTCTTTGTCCTAAGTAGTTTTTCCAATGGTTGCCATCCTTATTATACACACCTGTAAAAGTCAATGGATCTGGGGGAAGTCTTTGGGGTCCTCTAGATAATGGAGGATTCCACCATTTTCATCTGATAAGCTATTGCCACCTTCCATCTCCCAACTTTTTAGGAATCTTATTTAGCTTTTGGTCTAAATATCCCTCTACATCTTTCTTATCTACAGGATATCTATATGAGTCTATTGTATATGCTTCAGGATTAAAGGAAAGTCTCCAATAGCCATACACTCTTTCTGCTCTAGCCATGCCTACAGCTTCTTGTAAATCTCTTACAAACAATTCCTTCTGCTGAAATGATATCATGAAACCTCCAATACTTTTATATTTACTTATGACTTGTTTAATAGCCTCCATAAGAGGGTCTTTTAGGGTAGTACTTAACTCTGGTGAGTTAGTCATATTCTCAGGACACTCATCAGATGTTGGAATCGTCAACACTTTTAAGAAAGAGCCTTGAATAAGGGAACATTGAGCATGAGTAAGTAAAACAAGCAGCAGGAACAGTAAAAGATTAATAGGCACTCCTATACAACGAAGACAAGAAAACCAGGAAGAGAAACGTATCTTTCCCAGGGGCTTGCCAGCCTTTCCAGGAGGTAGGCCTCTTTGAAGCCCCATTATCTGAGGTAGACTTCGGTGAAGTCCCATTCTCAGAGGTAGGCTTCTTTGAAGCCCCATTCTTAGGTCTGAAAGCAGGTGTTCCATGCTAAGCAGACTCCACCAGAGTAGGCATGGTAGCTACTTATAGATAATAGAAATAAAAATTAAAAATAAAAGCAAAACCTTTCCATTATATTTACCTCAGTGCTAAAGATTGCATATGTACACATGAACAATGCACGTGCATTACAGTTATTATATTGTCTTTATAAATTTTGTATACATAAGTATGGCTAGATATGTAAACAGGATATACAAATTATTAAAAGAATTTTAAAGAATTATTTAAAGAATTAAAGGCAAAATATGCATTTTACTTATTAATTTATATGTACAATATCCATAATTTTTGCAATTGCCTGGAATTTGTTAAATTCCAGTTAAATTTGTTAAATCTGTTGAACATATATATATATATATATATATATATATATATATATATATTAACTGTTGTATGTAGGGGTTACAGTTACATGAGTAGGGTAAAGTACTTTTTGTAGTGAGCATTGTCACCTCTTCCTAGTTTTTCCCCTACCATTACTTCCATCCAAACTTCCCCAACTCCTCTGCTCCCCCTCCCCTCCCTACATTCATTTTCAACATATTTTTCTGTACATCTGGTCATCACAATGGGTCAGCCTGCATCCATATTTAAGCGTTCCCCAATATCCCTTCCTCTCCCCAAATTACAAAAATGTATATAAAAGGTGCAGACAGCGGCATCACATCCAGTAAAGACGGGTTATATGGTGGGGAAAAGAACATACAAAAAAGCAAAAAAAAAAAAAAACCCACATAGTGCATGTATTTACATTGAAAACATGAGCAAGAAAGAAGGAAAAAAAAGGAAATACTTGTGTTCCTGTCTTAGGGTACATTTTGATTAACATTATCGTATGTGGTCATATGTACATAGACTTTGACTTACTCTGCTTGTCCTAGACATGCACTAGTCATTGCAAACAAGGGAAACCATGGGACCTATGTTTCTTTTGGCTGGGTTCCTTCACTTAATATAATTTTTTCCAAGTCTTTCCATTTCCTAATAAATGAGGTAAAGCCATTCTTTCTGATGGAGGCATAGAATTCATATATATATATATATGTATGTATATATATATATACATATATCTATTTATATGTATATATATATATATATATATATATATATATATATATATTCATTCACTAAGGGGCACCTAGGTTGGTTCCTATCTTAGCTATGGTGAATAAAGTTGCAATAAACATAGTTGTGCTAATAGCTTTAGTATGATCTTGTTTGTGATCATTTGGATAAATGCCCAAAAGTGGGATTGCTGGGTCATAGGGAAGTTCTAAGTGGAGTCTTTTGAGTTACCTCAATTCTGTTTTCCACAGTGGTTGAACATGTTTACACTCCCACCAACAATGCAGTAGGGTTCCCTTGTGTCCACATCCCCTCCATCATCTGTTGTTACTAGATTTCTTGATTATAGTCATTCTAACCGTAGTGAGGTAGACTCTTAATTTTGTTTTGATTTGCATTTCTTTTATGTCTAGAGAAGTTGAGCATTTCTTCATGTGTCTATTTGCCATTCTTATTTCCTCTTCAGAGAAGTCTTCTTTAGCCCACTTACTCTGCTAGGGCATGGAGAATCCTTATGGTAATGGAAATTGATTAACACTATAAGGGAAATAAAACTCGGTGCTGTGAAGTGCTGATTTCTCTTTTCTTTCAAAACTCAGTAAATTCTAGGTAACTAATATACCATATATTTTAGAGTAGTATTTAAGTGTTCTATTGTTGTTTATTCAGAAAGTTGGGAATGCAGCAACAATTAGATCTCATTTCAAGACTGATTAAAAGTTAGAAATAATGTATATTAGGAGATACAGGCGGGGCTGGGTAGGTGGCTCAGTGGTAGATTGCTTTCCTTGCATGAATTAGGCCTTGCTTTTGATTCTTCAGCACAACATACACAAAAAAAAAGCCAGAAACGGCGCTGTGGCTCAAGTAGTAGAACACTACCAAGAGCTGAAGAGCTGAGGAACAGTGCTTAGGCCTAAAGTTCAAGCCTGATGTCTGAAAAAAAAAAAAAAGAGAGAGACATGTTTGAAACATGATTCATTATATGAACAAAATTATTATTTTCAGGAATTTATCAGTATAACTACAACTAACAAATTGACTTGCTTTTTACACCTACTAAGCAATTGATCAAGCAAAAGACAGAATTCAATATATTATTAATTGCATAATCATACCTAAAAATATAGATGAAGAATGAGTATTGGGTATAAATTATAGTTGGTAAGGGAAAATTTATACTACAAACTGTTAAAACTAAATAAATTGCTTTATGCCAACATTTATAACTGTTATGAGAAATTTTCTTTAAAAAGCAAGCATGATCATATAAAAGGAAATATTTTTTCTAGTTTTTCTAGAATTTGAACTCAATGCTAAGCACACTACTACTTGAGATAAATTTCCAGACTATGAATTTTGTTTTCCATCCAGTGTTTCTTAGTTGTGGTAGAGCAGGCTTAGTCAAATATTCTCCCACTTCCACTTTCCACATAGCTGGGTTTATAGGCGTGCATCACTAAACTCAACCAGGAGGAATGAAGTATTTAAAATGGGAGAATTGAGATTCAAATTCATATCCAATTTTATAATAGGAAAAGAAGTTATTTAAAGTAGACATTTAATATACAATCTTGAAACAGTACTATTGATACCGTATGAGGATTGTCTATTCTTGCTTACTTCTACACAGGCATTTCTTTTTTTTAAATTTTTTTTCCTGGGTAGTATTGTAATATAAAAATGAACATCTGAATTACAGAATATCAGTAATCTTGAAAAATGAAATTCATATTCTTTTTTTTATCGATTATGAGGCTTATCTCTGGGCTTGGGCACTGTCCCTCAGCTCTTCAGCTCATGGCGAGCGCTCTACCACTTGAGCCACAGTGCCACATCCGGTTTTATTGTGGTTTATTGGAGATAGGAGTCTCACAGTCTTTCCTTCCCAGGCTGGCTTTGAAGCACGATCCTCGGATCTCAACTTCCTGAGTAGCTAGGATTACAGGCGTGAGCCAGCGGTACCCGGCCAAAATGCATCTTCTTATAGGCATAGTTTAAAAAGCAATTTTATTTAAAGAAAACTTACCACATTATTTTTATATCTAGCTATCCAGCTAGCTATTTATCTATCAATAGTGAAAGAGAAACTAAAATCTGCCTTTAGAAAACTAGGGTCAACGTAAAGACTCTCAGATATTTTTATACTTAGAGCAGGTGAGGATATTAGCATATGTCTTTATGTCCACAGAAGTAAACTGGGTCAGGACTGAAAGATATTTCATAAACTCTTTTGTTAATGGTGACTGTGGACCTGATCCTTCAGTATCACCATCTGCTTCAGTGTTATTGCTATATTTGCATGACTTTGGTTACAGAAGAAAATAGTAACGAAGAGAAATAAAATAAGAATCAATTAATACTTTTGAGACTTTCTTATTTATTTTTTGAGATCCTGTCTTTTTTATTGTAACGATCTTGTAGAGAAGGGTTACAGTTACATGAGTAAGGTAATGAGTACATTTCCTCTGGAGTATTGAGTATTCATGCCTTTAAGAATATACTACGCTAAATTTAGTGCTACCTTACTCAAAATATTTAAAAGTGCAAACAGATACATGATTACTTAGGAAAATAATCAAATATTTTCTCAATCTCAGGTATTTTTCAGGGCCTCCTGTATGCACATCTGTGCGTTCTGTCTAAGGTTTTTGGGAAGACATGTTCAGCCTCTGAAATATATTATTATGTTGAATTATGCGTTTATTGGCTACCTAAAGAATATGGAATTAGCCAGTGTAATTTTAGACTATCCTATGCAGACAAATGGCAAATTTTCATTAGTATATAAAATAATTATATTACCTGGTTTTCTGAACTACGTTTTGGAATTAGCCACATGAAATTCCTTAAAATATAGGAAGATTTTAGCTTACACCTCCAATAAAAGTAATTAATCTTTGAGTTCTAGAAAATGGACATTAATATGCCTCTCATGTTAATGTCTTTCCATTTGTATAGCCTCACATATTCTACTATCCTATAATAATGATGTATAAGGGGGGAGTTAGAGAAGGGCGAGAATGGAGAAAGAATGATTAACATTCATGTATTCATGTAGTACTTTGTTGAATGGCAATTCTTTTACACTATTTATACATTAAAAACAAAAGAAAAAGAAAATGGACTTAAACAAAAAAACTGTGTTTGCAATTATCTGAAATGAATTCTCTTTAATAACAAAAAAGTAAACTTAAAACTGTGATGAAAAAATATAAATATGCTGGTAAATCTGCTGAATGAAGAATTGGACAACCTTCATAGGGTTTTAAGAGTACATATTGATGCCAACCAGAAGCTAATAGATGACTTGATGGCCTCCACAAATAAAAGGATAAAGGAACTCCAGCAGAGTGAGAAAGACTCTAATAAAAAGTTAGAAACCCAGATAAATGAGTGGAAAGAGAATTCTGAACACCAACTCCAGGAGGTAAGGCAATCTATTCCAGACTTAAAAGAAAACCTTAAGAAAGAGCTGGCCATGATTAAGAAAGACCAGCAAGAAGGAAAGGAGATAAACAGCAAAATAAAACACCTTGAAAGCAGAATAGAGAAGGCAGAAGAAGGATTACTGGAGGCAGAAGACAGTTTAGAGGCAAAAGAAAGAGTATCGGAGACAGAAGACACTGTAGAAAGGCTGGGAAGGTATCTCAGTGGTAGGGTTTTTGCCTCACATGCATGAGACCCTGGGTTTGATTCCTCAGTACCACTTAAGCAGAAATAGCCAGAAGCAGGGCTTCAGCTGAAGAACTGAGGGACAGAGCCAAGGCCCGGAGTTCAAGCCCCATGAGCAAAAAAAAAAAGACATTTTAGAATCCCTAGAGAAAGATCATACAAACATTCATAACAAAACTAAGAAGCATGACAGATCACTGAAGGAAATACAGGATACATTCAGAAAGCATAATTTGAGATTAATAGGTACACAAGAGGTCCAGAAGAGGGAAGCTAATGGATTAGGAAATGTATTCAGCAAAATCCTAGAAGAGAACTTCCCAAATATAAAAAGGGATAGCCCATCCAGATATAAGAAGCTTTTAGAACCCCAAATAGACCAGACCAGAACAGATCTCACCATCACATTATAATCAATAGCCACTAAGGAATCAATAGCCTCTAAGGAAAGTATTCTTAAATCTTCCAGGCAGAAGAGAACAATTAAAGATTAGATAATAAGAATTACCTCAGACTTCTCAGCAGACACTGTAAAAGCAAAGATGGCCTGGAAAGAGGTATGCCATGCACACAAGTCAAATAATTACCAACCAACATCAATCTACCAGCTAAGCTCTCATTCATGGGAGAAGAAAAAAAAAAACAAACTTCCACAACAAGGAAAACCTGAAGCAATATATCACTATCAAATCAGCTCTTCAAAACATCCTCAAAGACTTTCTACATATAGTAAACCAACAATAGCAGAATATAGGAAATGAAGCAGTACACAAACAGAAAACTACATAATAGCAAAAAGAACAGTCAAGGCACAGCTCCTCCCACCAAAAAAAAGGATAAAAAGTAGGGACAGATAAATCCTCTCAGTCCTAGCCCTGAATATTAATTAAGCGACATAGATTGTCCACTTGGATCAAAAAGCAAGATCCTTCTATTTTCTCTCTTCAAGAGACATTTCTTGCCTACAAAAATAAACATATTCTGAAAGTGAAAGGCTGGAATAAAATCTACCAAGTAAACGAACCCCATAAACAGGTGGGAGTTGAAATACAAATATCAGATAAAATAGACTTCAATGAAAAATCAATGAGGAGAGATAAATATTTTATTTGAACAAAATGTATATAATTATGTTAAGTGACATCAGTTTTTCTCCGGTTTATTTTTCTTCCCCATACATATTACTACCTATACTACCTAATGTATTTAGCTTTTTTGCTGTAATTTTCTTTCTCCAATTAGAATGCAAGATCCACCATGCAACAACACCTCATATTTGACCTTTCTTTATTGCCATTTATTAGATGCTTAATAACCATTGAATAACCACATGAAAATATAAAACATACTATGTCTTTAAGATATAGACACAGATCTTATAAAGTAATATCAGAAAAATAAATACAGCTAGCCAAACAGAAACAGAGTATTATATTTTAGATCACCAGTGAAAACCTGGAAAAGGCAATTAACATGAGTCTGTACGGGGTCAAGTTCAATAGGTAAAACATTATTGCTGTTTTATTTTGAAAAAAAATTCTCTATCACAGAGCAAAAGACAATAAAATGGGTACATAAGATTTTTGCCACTATAGTCAAATAAAATGAAAACTTTTAGAGAAATCGGGTCTTAAGCCAAATATTTCTCAAAAGTACCTGCTAACTGCTATTGTTAGTACTAACATTGGAAAAAGGAGACACTGTGGTTACTCAGGAATTAAATAATTATTTTTTTATTCTAAACTCTGAGATATACCTGGAAAGTTGAGTCCCCAGGATCACTCGAGATGATTTTAATCCAGAATAAAGTTAGAATCGAATGTCCTAAATTGTTGAAATCTCTAAAATGTGAACCTTGGCTAAAAAATGATTTAAGATTAATTCCAGAAGAGTGGGAGTTATGGGACTAGATGTGACGATATTTCAAATGATAATCAAATTATCACAAACAAATACTTCCTAGCAGGCAGTATTGTAACCCAAGTTCTTCATACAGCTGCCTGGCCCTTGAGACAAACTCTTACACAGCTTACTCCTACACAGCTGCAATATGAGACCAGTAAAATTCCTGCATAATTTTTCCTTTTTAATGAACATCTGCCATATGTACTAGGATGGAATTAATACATAGGTAATTGCATTTGGCATTGAAAGTCATATTACAGAATAGAATGTTATTATAAAAATGAAAACAATCCAGATTGGTAAAAGAGGTAGAGGTATCTACTTGGTAGCCAAATAAAATCTTCACAGAGTCAGAGCTTTATAGGTCAAGAGCATTAGGAAATAAGAATATGTAAAAATTACCTGCTAACTCACCATCTCAGTCTCAAATTGTCTTTACCTCAGCTTCCATACCAAGAATGTAACTCTTGAGATTCATCTAATGACTCACGACATTTTATACATATGCTCAAGTATGAAGGATTCTGAAAAATTAGTGTCTTGTCTCTAATCCTAACCATTGGAAACAAGACATGAGCTTATTTGTTTTACCTTTGGATATCTGAGTAGTGAAGCTGAATAATAGACCAAAGAATGCATCCACAACGCAATATTTTAGTGTGTGAGCTATTCGAACATTGAACTTAACCTGTTAGAGAATAGCATTCTTTATTACTGTTTTCATCTATGGTGAAATCTTCCCCTCAGATATAAAGGAGAAATGACTCAAATAAAATAAAAATGTATGAAACTCAAACCTATCAAATTCATATAAGAATAGTTAGAAATTCAATTTCGAGAAAGTGAAGTACAGAAATACCCTGAATAGCAAAAAAGAAGAAGCTAAGAATGTAACCTATGAATGCATTTAAAATGTGGTAAAATAAGCTGCACCTTGGTGGCTCACATCTCTATTCCTAGCTACTCAGAAGGCTGAAATGTGCAAAGTGAGATTTGGAGCAAGCCTGAGCTGAGTACATCATGATATTTTATCACCAATCAACCAGCAAAAAACTAGAAGTCCTAGTTTGGCTCAAGTGGTATGGAATGCTAGCCACAGGAAACAGCCAAGAAAGAGTGCAAAGCCCAGGGGTCAAACTCCAGTACTAAAACCAAAATAAATTATAAATAAATAAACAAATGTGGTGTGAATATAGCATTAAATAATTTATATTATAATTACTGATAATTGATATAAAAATTTATATATCTTATCATTTTCTATAATTGTGACAAATCAAAATCTATGGGAAATTCTCATTCAAGGCTAAAAATAAGCTGATGATTATTGACAAAATGGCAGAGATGAAGATTAAACTTGCAGTTGATATCCATGCTATCTTCATGTAGAATATGTTGGACAACTACACCTTGGCACTACCTAGTCTACACAGATCTTTAGTTGTTATCTCTTAGACAGAGCATCATAAAATCAGGGAATTACCATTGCTGAGCTTTTATCAAGTGAATTAACAATATGAGAAAAAATATATAGAATTAGCTCTCTTCAGTAGTAGAAGTTCATGCAAAGATTATTCAGAATAGCAAGCTAATAATTGAGTTAAACAATAGGGCTGCACTCAGAGTTCCTTTTAATAAACTACAGCAACAGAAATATAAACAATCATCCTCTAAAATAAATATATAATAACAATAATAATAACAGGTGTTACAAATTGATATAATTAACTATATAAGGAAAAACACATTACAGATTATGCAAGCCATTATTAAAAATATTTCAATGTTGATTTCTTTTAGTTTTAAAACCATTTTAGACTTTTATTCATTGTATTTTAACTTCATGTTGATAAAGCATATTGAGATAACTCAATTTGTCTAAGATTGGTCACATATTCTCAAAAATGTGAATGATCTACTAAGCATTCATTATATTCCTATAAAAGTTATAATCAAAATACTTCTGAGATGGCATTCATAAATCATAATGTATTAAGAAGAATCAGATTCCATGCTCCTTTTCTTCTGAAAATGTAAATCACTTTATGCAAATTTCCATTTTTATAAAGTAGAAATTTTGAATAATTTTAGACTTGATATATCTTTAAAATTCAGTAATCTTACACAGCTTAAAGAGGACATATATCATGTAGTGAAACAAAAGCTGAACTCAGGGAGAATATTTAAGTGTTCCTCACCCTTACGCAAAAATACATAGGATATTTTTCTGATATTTTCCACAAAATGAAGCTAATAAGTTGTATTTCAGATTATTTGTTAAATAATATTTATTCCATAAGACTTCTATTTTTAATAAGTAAATTTTTTTAGCTGAGATATTTTATAATACTCTTATAGGAAGTTAAGTTCCAATTAAGCCTAGCACCAAATTATAAGAAAATAAATCACATAAAACTTCTTGAAGTGGGAGGAAAAACTAGGATGAGATTTTCTTATGATTAACATTTGTTACTGTGATATTTACCAATCATATGAGCTTTTCTTATGGTGATCATTTGTTACTGCAATATTTACCAATCATATGCAGTTAATTGATATCTATTTTTAAAATGCTAACAGAAGAGCTAAAATGTTAATGTTTTCAATGACTTTTTGGATAAGTCAAGTAATAATTTCACGCGTCATTTTTTCTTAGCCTGAGACAAGAAAATAACCACAAAACATACGTAGAATGAAAAACCTTAGGAAAATTCAACAATACTGTTAATAATATTGCCTTATCATTTGTAATAATTACTAAATGAATTTTGCCTCTAGATTAAAAATTAACATGGAAATGCCAAGTAATAGAGACTTAGAAAATTGATTTTTTTCTGATTTGTGTAAAGTATTTTTGTTTTACTGAAGCTAATGTGTCTAGAATTTAATAAAATGCTAATATTCCTTCACATTTTATAGGAATTAAATGAAAAAATTTTGTTTTCTGATGACATAGGTGTCTACTGTAACTTACATCAGGAAACTGCAACCTTGTAGTTACCAACTAAAATGGACATTTACTAGGTGCTTTGCTTTCCAGACAACCAAAAAAGCAAGAAAGTAAAATTGAAATGAACTTGTAGAAGAGTTAAAATGCTTAAATCCAGGAATTAAATAGAAAATATATGACCAACCTTGATCTAGATTCTAATCCAAATGTAATTAAACTTCCAGAACAAATGAAGATTTCACACACTAGAAGGCTTATTTAATTTTTTAGTCTTGTTCTGTTACTTTATTTTACACACAGGCTGAAAATAAATTATAATTAAATTGTTAGTCATTAAATATTCATAGTGGTTAAGGAAAGCCTTTCCCCAAACTGTGATACACAAGTAAGCATTTGCAGAACTGTGGAGCAGAATGTTCCAGTTATGAGGAAGCCAAGGAAAGTCCCTAAGGTAGAAGATTGAATGAGCACAGTATTCCAAAAGGGGAAGTAATTTTATATTAAATACTGATTCTAAGCACTCTTGTTTTTATTGTAGCATACTGAAAGTGAATTGAAAAGTTTGAGAAGAGTAGCACCAATGACTGATACAAGGCTAAAGACACATTCTTTGGGTTTTGATGAGGGTTTGTTCTAGTGTGGAAAGTTAGAGCTGAAAATCACACGAATGTCTATGATAACGTTTCATTCATCTCTCCAGCAATGGTATAACCAAACCAACTCAGTGTCAAATAGCTTCTCTGATTAATTCAATAAAATATTAAGGAACAGAAGTTATCATAATTCTATAGAAATATCTACTCACCACTCTAGAAATTAAATCTGAAATAATAAAGGATTAGAATTAATAATTAGCCTGCACTAAGTTGCCAAGAAGAGGGAGTGAACCCTTTCAAGTGGTACAGTTGTAAAGATTTGGTCACTGAGAATTTATAATCAAAGAGGATATTAAGATGAAAGTCCTTTCCTCCTCTCCCTTCTTTTACTTTTCCCTCTCTTTTGCCATCATCCTCTTGTTCTCACTCTCCCTCTCCCTCTTCTCCCCTTTTTCCTCTTCCACTCTTAATCCTCCTCTTCTTTACTTCCTGGGCTTCCATGACTACACATACTCCATCACATGTTCCTGAGTTAGGGAAAGGTGCCACCACCAACCCAAAGTCATGAGGATAAGCATGAACTGAAATGGATGAAATGAAATGGATGAAATAGGAAGCCCAGACGAATCTTTCCTCCTTTTAAGTTGATTTTATGAATTATTTTGTGACATTAATAGGAGACTGACACAACATGCACTCATTTATTGTAAGCAATAAGACTTACTGGAAAAAATCTGAACAACAGCACTCTAATGAAAGATTGATTAAATTAATATTATAGTAGGACAAATATATTTTAAGATAATAGATAAAATTCAACAGAGGAGAGTTCCGGGAAGATGGCAGAGGAGAAGTTGGAGGCTAAACAAGGTCTTGCACAGAAAGCAGTTTTAAAGTTCCAGTAAACAGTCCTAAGCCAGAGAATCACACCAAGTGTGCCATCACAGAACAGAGAGTTAGGCCAGAGAGGGAAAATCCAGGCAATGAGACAGATCTGAGCACTTGCCAGCAGTTGCAGCTGCGGCGGCAGCGGTGATAGTGGTGGCCGTATCCAGACACCTGAAACACAGAGTCCAGGACAATGGAGCCAGACACGGTGGGTGAGAGGTTTCTACTCAACACCAGCAAGAACTGACAAGGAGTAGACATCTTCATCCTGCAGTTCACAGACCGCAAGACGATCCAGGAATCAAGACTTGACTTGAGTAGAAGCCTAATGTCCTCACTCCTTCTCAGAGAGCAGAGGAGGGAAGGCCATTCCTCCCCCCCCCCCAGTACCAGAGATCTCCAACTTGGATATTGACAAAGCTTGGCAGAGCTGCTAGCTCCAATTCAGGCCTTGGAAGAAAACTAGGGTCATTTAGCAGGTCACAGGAACCTTAGCTGACCTGCCAGACTCAGCTCCACCCAGGGAAAAGTCAACCAGCTCAGGCACAAGCCACAGGAGGGGCTTTCTTCACTGGGTAATCAGAGCCAGAGTCTGACCCTCCCTTTAGCAGACTTGACAATCGATTGAAATTCAGTAAACATAAACACTGAGAGTGGCTCCAGGCTCGGCTCTGTGAGTTTCTCACAAGCTAGTCCCTGGAAAAGCTACTGTTTGCTGAAAGGCCTCAACTCTACCCAGAACCTAGCTTTATTACAGCATCTCCAAACTTGAGGAAAAAGCCATCTCCCTCTTTTGTGATACTCAAAGCAGATCTCCCTCCCATTGAACTAACCTGGGAGGAGGATCACACAATCCTGGGTAAAGCAGAGCATTTTTCTGCCTGATCAAACAAAATAACTAAAGACACCAACCAAGCCACAGGAAAATCAAACACCACAAGCAGACCAGAGACTCCAAGAGGCTGGTTATGAACACAAGGGATATACAGGTTTTTTCCCACCCTTCCCCAAAAAATCAAAGAACTTTTTTTCCTTTTTTTGGTACATTTTATAAAAATAATTTTTTCTAAAACTTTTAATTTTTAATTTTTACCTTTTTTGAAAAAAATTGTTTTCTAGTAACTTTTTTTCCTCTTATAATTTTTATTTTAGGGGTATATGTGTGTGTGTGCATTTTTCTTTCTTTTTTTCTATTTAAATTTTTTTTGTTTTTTGTTTAGCTCTACTGAACTTCTGATCTTTTCTTTCTTTCTTATCCTTTTCACCTTTTCTTCTTTTCCATTTTTCTTTATGTGACTTAATTGTTGTTCTGTACATCCTCAGATAAACCCGTAGTCGATTATTAGACCTTATCCCCCATTGTGGACACACTTAATCCACAAATTTATTACTCAATTCAAAACCTCTTAGACTTAAATTCCTTAATAGCCATACTACCTCTTTATACCTATATAATATTTTAAGTATTTTTATTTTAAAATTTTTCACATTTCCTCTATATCCCTCCCCTTCTTTCATTATATTCACATTCTTCTCTGATTATTTTGTGTTTTGGATTGCATATTTTGTTATTTTTTACTTCTCTATTTTTTCTGGTCTCTTTTTCCCCCTTTCTCTTTCTTCTTTTTCTCTCTCTCTCTCTACTTTCATCCTATCCTTCCTATTTCCTGCTCTGAGATTAGGACTTACTTAAGTTAAATCTCCCTGTGCCTTCCCACATCACTCTATTCCTATTTTTTTATCCACAATTCCCCTAAACCTAATAATTTCTGGTTTACTAAATTCTTCTTTGCAGTTTGTAGCCCATTAATATATAGTTGTTTGATGTTGAATACATGTATCTGTTGAACTAGATTGTGTGTGCAGCCTATTGTCTGTGCAAATGAAGACTTTGGTTTATGCTTGCATTAAGAAACAGTTCTAGCACAAAACTGGTGTTATTTTCATCCCAACTGGGCAGAGTAAGCCGGAAAAACACAAGAAAAATGGCAAGACTTGTTACCTCAACTCCCACTCATGATAATCAGGGGCAGAACACATAATGAATAATCCAGAGGAGAGTTCCAAAATAGTTCTACAAACACTGCCGGCAAACAGGATAAATGAAAAGATTGAAAACATACAAACAACTCTGTATGAGCATGATAGGAAGAGAGAGGAGACAAACAAAAAGTCTGGAGGCAAACAAAATGTCATTGCAGGAACAGATTGAAAACCTACATAGGACTATGTATGAGCGTGATAGGGACAGAGAGGAGGCAATCCAAAGGTTTATACAGAAATATCATGAGCGTGAGGAAGCTACTCAAAACCTGATACAGGATTTGTGAGAGCAACTTGACAATACTCAAAGAGAAAGGCAGGAATGGCGTGAGCAGGCTGAGAACACTCAAAGAGAACTATAAGAATGGCATGAACATGAGGAAGCTAAGCAAAGAGTAATACAGGAATTGAGAGAGCAGGATGAGAATACACAAAGATTACTAAAGACATTCATGGAATCCATTAACAGACAGCTGAGGGAAGTAAGGGAGTCCACAAAGGAAATGCTGAATGGACCCCAACAGAAGGAATGAGAGTCCAAGGAAACCATAACCAATCAACTAAGTGATTTGAGAATAAATACTGAACACCAAATTAAGGAAGTAAAGAAGTTCATACAAGATCTAAAACAAAGCTTCGACAAAGAATTTGAAGCCATCAAAGCTGACCAATTCCAAGGAAAAGAAATAAAAAACAAAGTAAAAGGTCTTGACAGCAGGTTAGACCATGCAGAAGATCGAAATTAGGGCATTGAAGACAGCCTAGATATTACAGAGAAAGAACATACAACCATCCAAGACAAGTCCAAGAAATATGATAGATCAATCCAACACTTGGAAGACACCATCAGAAGGCCTAATCTAAGGATAATGGGTGTAGAGGAGCACCTAGAAACAGAAGTTAATGGTCTAGGAAATTTGTTTAACAGGATCCTAGCAGAGAACTTCCCAAACATGCAAAAGATAGGCCTATTCAGATACAAGAAGCTTTTAGAACTCCAAACAGACCAGACCAGAATAGGAAATCCCACTGTCACATTATAATCCACACAGGATCAATTCAGACCAAGGAAAAGATCCTTAAAGCTGTCAAAGAGAAAAGATTAATCAAAAGGGAAACCAATTAGAATCACCTCAGATTTCTCAGCAGAGACAATCAAAGCAAGAAGAGCCTGGAATGATGTATACCATGCTCTAAAAACAAACAACAATCAACCAAGAATACTGTACCCAGCTAAACTCTCCTTCATAACTGAAGGCCAAATAAAAACCTTCCATAGCAAAGAAAAATTGAAACAATACATCTCCACCAAACCAGCCCTACAAAAGATTCTTAAAGTTGTCCTATACACAGAAAATCAACAAGACCACAATAAAGGCCAAGAAACTGTACCCAAACTGAGAATCCAAGAACCATAGGATAGAAGGTGGATAACATGGCAGGAACACCCAAACACCTCTCAGTCTTATCTCTCAACATTAACGGACCTAATTCTCCAATTAAGCGACATAGACTGTCTAGTTGGATTAAAAAGCAAGATGCTTCTATCTGCTGCCTTCAGGAGTCAGATCTTGTCCATAAAAACAAACACATTTTCAATGTTAAAGGCTGGAACAAAATCTACCAAGCAAACGGGCCCCCATAAACAGGCAGGAGTTGCAATCCTAATATTAGATAAAATAGACTTGAAATTAAAATTCGTGAGAAGAGATAAAGAAGGTCGCTACATACTAATTAAGGGATTTCTCCTTCAGGACGATATTACAATTCTAAATATCTATTCGCAAACAGTGGAGCACCCAAATTTATCCAAGAAACTCTACTTTCCCTCAAATCCAACATAGATCCAAACACATTAATTGTTGGAGATTTTAACATACCACTCTCCCCACTAGATAGATCAACTCAGCAAAAACTCAACAGAGAAACCGCAGATCTAAACAACTGCATAGATCAACTAGACTTAACAGACAGATATCTACCGAACATTTCACCCAGCAGCATCAGAATACATGTTTTTCTCAGCAGCACAGGGAACATTTTCTAAAATAGACCATATTTTAGTCCACAAAGCAAACTTGTCCAAATTCAGAAACATTGAAGTAATACCTTGCATTCTCTCTGACCACAAGGGAATAATATTAGAAATCAACACCAAAAGCCACCAAAGAAAGTGCGGTAACACATGGAGGCTGAACAACACACTGCTGAATCACGATTGAGTCAAGGAAGAGATTAGAAAGGATATTCAAAAGTTCATGCTCCAACAAAAATGATCACCAGCAGCAAGATAAACCCCAATCCAGTATGTGGAAAGAAATAATTAAGATTAAATCAGAATTAAATGAATTAGAATCCAAATAAACTATAGAAAGAATCAACCCCTATGACATAGTTATCCCACTTTTGGGCATTTACCCAAATGTTTACAAACTAGACCACACTAAACCTACCAGCACAACTGTGTTTATTGCAGCATTATATACTATAGCTAAGATATGGAACCAACCCAGATCCCCCTCAGTAGATGAATGAATCAAGAAAATGTGGTATATATACACAATGGAATTGTATGCCTCCATCAGAAAGAATGGCATTGCCTCATTTGTTAGGAAATGGAAAGGCTTGGATAAAATTATATTAAGTGAAGTAAGCCAAGCCCAAAGAAACATAGGTCCCATGGTTTCCCTTATTTGCAATATCTAATATATGTATGATTCAAGCTGAAACAGTCAGATAAGGTGATGTTAGGAAAATGAACCCTAAGATATGTATTCAAATGTTTTTTTTTCTTTCATGCATTTGTTTCTAATGCATTTATAAAATTATTTCTTTGTTACTTTGAATGTTCAAACCCAAAGTATAACCCCTGTTTTCACTGTATTTGATGTCGGTATAATTTGTGGAGGGGAAGGGAAAAACAAGTTTTTTAAATAAGAATACAGGTGGACCCGTTGCAACAATTAGAAGTACAAGTTTTCATGTTGAAAACGTACTTTATAACTTTGGTGGGCTGGCGGCAATATTCGGTAGGTGGTTGGTGGAGGCTTGAAAGGGATGGGAAAAGGAAACAAAGGAGGAGGCTAAAATGCTTGATAAGAAATATACTCATTATCTTGCCCAAGTAATTGTAACCCCTCTGTACAGTATTTTCACAATAAATATAAATAAAAATTAAAAAAAAAATCAACATATGCAACCAGGACTCCTCGGCTCACAATTGTAATCCTAGCTACTCAGTAGGCTGAGATCTGAGGATCGTGGTTCAAATCCAGCCGGGCAGGAAAGTCTGTAAGACTCTTATTTCCAATAAAAAAAAAAACCCACTAGAAAAACGGAAGTGGCGCTGTAGCTCACGTGTTAGTGTTTGCCTTGAGCTGAAGAGCGCAGAGATACCACCCAATCCCAGACTTCAAGCCCCACAACTGACCAAAATAAAAAAAATTCAAGAAGAGATCAAACAATCACCTGTACGATTTCCTATGAAAAGAAAGCAGAATTCAATCTGTTCCTCAAGGAAATTGAGCTATAATGGCAATACTGATAATTTCATAAATGATTTAAGAAGACAGAAGAACAAATTTCATCTCAAACTGTGTGGCATAAAATTTACTTTCTCCGTTGTTAATAATCTTTATATTCTATTTTTGGTCCCCAAAAGTACTTGTATTTTATTCTAATCAAATTTTATTTAAGTTTAAGAAGTTGTATGATAGTTGCTGTTTGAGAAAACAGTTTATCAGTAGTGTTTAGTGTTTTTTTTTTCTTTTTCCCTGATTAGGTTTGAACTATGGGCCTGAGAATTATCTCTGAGCTCCTTTTGAGGAAGGCTAGATTTCTATCACTTGAGACACAGCAGCACTTCCAGATTTTTTGGTGATTTAATTGGAGCTGTGAATCTCACAGTCTTTCCTCCTGGGGCTGGCTTCAAACCCTCAGCCTCCTGAGAATTTAGGATTACAGGCGTGAGCCACCAGTGCCAGCCTTAATATCATGCATCAATTTTTGCCAGTCCTGGAGTTTGAACTCAGGGCCTTGGCACTGTCCTTGAGCTTCTTTTGCTCAAGCTAGCACTCTACCACTTGTGTCACAGTGCCAATTCTGTTTTTATTTTCTGTTTATGTGGTACTGAGGAAACAAACCCAGGGCTTCACACATGCAAGGCAAACAATGTACCACTCATCCCTCTCAACTCTATCTCAACCCTCAATGAATATTTGTAGAATATTCATTGACTAGCAATGTCATATATAGTCACTCAGAAGATATATCACCAATCATATTTTATTGATAGTCTTATTCATCAACATACGAAACTTATGCATTGCAGAATTCTGTGATTTTAAATTCTAAAATATCACTCAGATTCACCCACTACTAGTCTAAAATTTTGCCTGTTTAATGCAAATGCAACCTATAATTCTTCAATAAAGTACAATCATTCCTAGAATGTTAAAGAGTTGTACTATGAACATCACCTTCATTTCTCAAACATTTTGTCATCCCAACCCTGTCAAAATACTCCAATATTTATTAGTAGTCACTTCCTATCATCATTTCAACCTACCCTCCCCTTGAGCAACTATTATTTAATATTCTACCTCTACAGATATACCTATTTTAAAAAGCTCACACAATTTAAGATGTAGTTCATTTTACCCATTTCTTTCATGTAATATTACTGCTTTCAAAGTACATCTATGTAACTTTTTCTTATTGAGAGAGCACATTCTGTTGTATGCATGTGTATAATGGTATAACTTCTCAAAGAACATCTCAATATTTTATTATATGTTACTGTAAAAGTTTTTGCTATGTTTATTCTTGTACACGTGTTTCATTGGACATACATTTAACAATATTTCATACACAAAACTATTATTCAAAATGCTGGATCATAGAGACAACTATATATGCAATATCTTAAATATCGCCAATATGTTTAGCAAACTGACTATATCCCTTTAAGTGCCAAGTACCAAGATATAAAGATTCTAATTTCTTCATGATAGTTGTGCAGTGTTATCTTATTGTTTTTGTTTCCTCTAATCTCTATATGTATGCAATGTGTAGGCATGTTATGCTCTTTTCATATGTTACTTTATTTTGGTATATTGCTATAAAGTTATGTATTTGGATTTTTTTCATAACATTCATGATGGTTAATGTTTTTCATTGGCATTAATATGCTCTTAATATATATCTTATTCAAATCTCTTCAAATAAATATATATGTACATACATTATATGTACATATATGAATGTACAAACTTAAAGGTGTATATATGTATACATACATATTTATACACATGTGTATCTACATGTATAAAGATATATATGTATATTATTACTTTCATTCATCCATAAATTTTCATTTTACTTTATTTGCCAAATATTTAATTCATTTAATTTATTTTGTTTTATTGATAAATCTGGGTTACACTTACATGTGTAAATCAATGAGCACATTACTTGTTGATCATTGTTACCTCTTCCTTTCCTTGTTGTTATTCCACTATCCCTTCCCTCCACCAGCTCCCACACCCCTATCCTCCCCTCCCTGGAAGCCCAAAGTGATAAAGTTTATTTTCAATATACTATCCTGTGGGCATCTTTGTGGCAATGGGTAATCGTGTGTGTGTGTGTGTG
This sequence comes from Dipodomys spectabilis, assembly GCF_019054845.1. NCBI lineage: Eukaryota > Metazoa > Chordata > Mammalia > Rodentia > Heteromyidae > Dipodomys > Dipodomys spectabilis. The sequence goes on along the minus strand of NW_024871409.1, from coordinate 402,820 downwards.
TGTGTGTGTGAGTGAGTGAGTGTATAAGGCAGGGTATCAACAGTATAGTGACAATAGAGGATATGTCATAGGGGATATGTCATAGGGAAAAGAATATGCAAAGAAAGAGCAACAAAAAAAATCACAGAGTACATTTAAAAAAGTAACAATAAAGATAGAACACTCAAACTTGTCCTTTATTACCTAGGAAATTACTACAGTTCATGTTCTTATCATTTTTTGAACTTTGCTAAATTGTTTTGTAGAATTCCAAGTTCATTTTTCCCAAAACTATCGCTTCACAATATATCTGCCAGCTGTCTTCTGAAGCCAAAAAGGCAGTCTTCTATAGCTTGCTTCAAACCAGTTTTATTTCTTCTTTGTATTAAGCATATTGGCTCTAGCCCGCACTGGTGGCTCACGCCTATAATGCTAACTTCTCAGGACCATGAGATCTGATAATCGCTGTTCCAAGCCAGCCAGGGCAGGTAAAGTCGATCAGACACTTAGGTTCAACAAACCACCAGAAAACCGGCAGTGGCTCAAGTTGTACAGCTCTAATCTTAAGCTGAAGAGCGCAGGCCCAGAGTTCAAGCTTAATGACCACTACCATTAACAACAACAATAAAAACAAAATAATACTGACTAAAAATGCAATAGCATTAAGGGGTCTTAAACACAGGATCAATTCTAACATTTTAGTATTATCTTAGATACCAGTGGCCTTCTACTCTAAAAAGCAATGAGCCCTCAGAATGTTGACCAAATTTCTTAGTTTATTTACACCATTACTATAGTTACGTATTTTCTCATCTGTCTTTCATTTTACTACAGAATTTGCATTTATTCTTTATGGCACACCAATTGAATACCAATGCCTTTGGAAGATATTTATTAAATGATGTATATTAATTGTAGAAAGAAATCTTATAGAAATATTTTACACACTCCTATATTGATTAAGGACCTGCTTAACCCTTTTGTTTCTCCATTCCCATTGCCCCTTATTTTTCAACTCTTTTCTGTTAATTTCTTTTTGCTGTCTTCACACCTCATCAAAATATATTTCAGTGTTGTTCACCCACCATCATTAAAAATTATACAACAATTGGTTATAACTACCATAGATTTGAAAGCAATTCTAAATGCTTCTTTATTGCATGATCAAGAAGTCAGAGAAAGTGTCGGTTACAAGGATGGAACAAGTTTCTGATGGGACAAAGAGAAGTAGCTGGTTTAGTTATAAAAGGGAAGCATGAGAGAGAATTATTTTTGGAAAAGGTAAAAAAATTACGGCATTTTTACATAGAGTTGATAAAGTTATATAGGACTTAATATGTGAACAAAATAATTAAAACTGAAATCTGCATAAGGTATGTGTGAAATATTAATGTCCTACTTGTGATATCATAATATAAATATTTAAAGAAACGGAAAAATCATTCAAAGGATTTACATTGAAAAATAGTCTGGGTCCAAGCTTGAGATGAAATATACCTTGCTAATTAGAAGGCAGAAATTTAGAAGAGTGGGATCCAGGGCTAGTTCTGACAAAAAAAAATTGTGAGAGTCTACAACAACAGAGAAAGCTATATATAGTGTAATTCCCCCCCCCCACACACACACCATTTTTACATTTTTGGAAGCCATAGGTAAGAGATCATTGTTCAAAGAGGCTTGGCCAAAAGTAGGACATCATCTAAAAATAATATAAAGTGGTCAGAGCCTTAGCAACTTCAAGCATCAGTAGTGCCTAAGGAAAAAAAGAAAAGAAGAAAACAGAAAATGAAAGGAAAGGATAGAAAAGGAAAACTATTTCCTCTTGATTCTTGTAGTATCATGTCATTGGTTACAAGCATTGATAGTATTATGTTTACTGTTTTAGGATTCAGGCCAGTCTAATATGAAAGCATTTCTCTCAAGTAATTATTTTATTTATTATTGCTACTTATTAACTTATTATTAGGCCTTCTTTGATTGAAACCATGGCTTCATACATATTAGTCTACTTTTATAACAGCTATATCGCAGCTCTTGATATAGTTTTGGAAATTGTTTATGAATTCTTCAATAGTTAGCTATTATACTTTTCATGTGTTCTCTTCCATGTTTGCCTCTAGTTATTTTAGTTTTTGTTGAAAAGTTTCCTCAATTTTATCTTCTAAACAGAAATTTGCTTTTGAGTTCACAGGGAATTTGCTTATTTTTATTACATCATTTAAAATTATATAGATATATGTATTTCATGTATATGATTGAATCTTAGAGTTCATTGCAATAAGCATCATTTTATTTGGTCATATGCACATAGCTATTGAGCCTTTGTGATCCTCTCCTAAGAGTATCTTCCCTTGTTCCTGCCATGTGAATGATTAGAGTGCTGTTAGTTAATCATGTCCAATTGTAAGTCATGCAGCATATATTTCTTTGGATCTGGCTTGTTTGACATAATATCAAATCTTTCCATTTCCACAAGAATGGGATAATGTCATTCTTTGTGATGACAATAAAACAGAATTGAAGACCCAAAAACGAATCTACTCCTGTACACACATAATCTGATAAGTAAGCCAGAAACACAGGATGGAAGAAAGACAGCCTCTTCAAAAATTTTGTTGGTAGAATTGACTGTACGCAGAAAATTGAAGTTAGATCATTATAAATCCCCCTGCATCAGGATCGGTTCCAAACAGATCTAAGAACTTAATGTAAAAATAGATGGCGTGAAAACATTACAGGAAGGCATAGGGGAAACAGATGGCTCCTTGGCACAATTTAAGACTTACAAAGATCCTGAATCACAACAAATCAGGTCTGGATAAATGGGATTACATCAAACCAAATAAATCATTTGTGAAACTCACAAGACATGAAGAAAAAAGAGATAGTGTAGGATAGATTTATTATGTAGCAAACTTATCAATGGGAGCCTCAGCCAATTCTAAACCCTCACACCCTTTTATAACTAGGATATTTATAATGAGTTTATATGAATAGAAGAGTTTTCTAGGGGAGATTAGTAAGAAAACAACTAATGCTAAAACAAAGACAGCGCGTGAAATGAGTGGTAGCTGGAGAAACAGAGAATAAGGCAGGGGTGTAGTTCAAAGCCTTGCTTGGTGCCAGCAAAAGAAGGTATAGCTGCACAAAGGAAGGGAGGTAAAGCAGGAGTGGTTATAAACAAAACACTGGTCTGAAGCCTCAGAATAAGGACCCCTGTCCATGTGGACCGAACAGTGTCTAACATGAAGTTTTCTTTAAATTATGAAGCATGATTTTAGATTTTGCAGAATGGGATGATGCAAAGTTACAGGCAATCTAGGCTATGTCAGCTAATCCAATCTATTCATTCACTTGTTATCCAATAGCCAGGTTTCAACACAAACAAGTGCAATGAGATTGTAGAAATGAGACTGTGACTTTTCCCTCTCATGAGTCAAAATTCTGTCAAGTGATTCCAGATGTTTATAAATCATTTCTCATGATCTTTTCTATTATGTTGTCTTCATTTTTATTGCTGTCTTGTGTGAAAAAGCTATTTTTAGTGCTTGAACTCAGTGTTTGGTGGTCTCCCTTGGATTTTTTGCTCATGAATGATTACACTCTATTCTTTAAGCCACATCCTTACATTCTCTGTCTTGCTGGATAATTGGAGATATGTTTTCACATTTCTGTCTGTTTAGACTGACATTGAACCAAAATCTTCATGTCTTAGCCTCCCGAGTTTCTAGGATTCTACACATGAGCCATGAACAACAAGTTTTACTTTACTGTAATTTTAATTATGTGGTAGGAGAAAGTGCAATTATGTTTGTGGTAAGTGTGCAATTTTCAAATACAAGTTTGAATCTACTTCTATAATGTAAGTTGTCAATTTTAACTCTTAAATAAATGAATTTACACATTCCTACAGAAATATAATTGAAAACAAAGGCAGAATTATTTTCTTAAAACAAGTAATGGAAACATGAATTTCTTTTACTTTACAATCCATGTTTTATATACCTTTAATTAGCTGTCTTCCATGAATAAAAGTAAATATGTTAATTGTATACCACAATAAGCAAAGTGATTATAGTTAAGAAGAGATATTTCAGCACAGCCAAAAATTAAGTTTTTGAGCAGTCTCACTAATAAGTAGTTACATAAGAAACTAATGGATATTAGTTTGATCATTACACAACATATAAATACATGGGAATGCCACTCAATTCATAACTATGTAAAAAATAATATGTAGCCAGGCACCAGTAGTTCATGCTTGTAAACCTAACTAGTAGAGTCTGAGATCTGAAAATCATGGATCAAAGCAAGCCTCGGCAGGAAAATCTGTGAGACTCTTATCTCCAATACACCACCAAAATCTGGCAGTGGCTCAAGTGGTAGAGCACTAGCCTTGATCTGAAGAGCTGAGGAACAATGTCCAGGCCCAGATTCCAAGCTCCACAATCGACAAATATTAAAAATAAACAGTTAAATATAAACAAATATTTTGACATAAATGTTAAAATATATATTCTAAAAAAATTTAAATCCTCACTAGATATACTAGTTTATATAAATGTAGAGAAGGTTTTCTGTTTTAAGTTGCCATTGAATGAATTGTGTAAATCTCTCATTTCTCACTTAATTCATATTTATATGTTTATATTTCATAAGTATAATTAAGTGTTAGGTGAGAGGCAGTGCTGTTTTAGGAATCTCTCTGTGCTTTCTAACATTAACCCTTCTACCCTAAAATCGATATGCCCTCCAACTTGGTCAAAGGTTTCATTGACAGTAAAGTCACTCATCTCAGTGGAGCAGAAAAATATAAGCCAAAGTCATTGCTTGGAACAACTGTCACATTTTACATGCATTTCACTTAGTTCAAAAGCCAAAATATTCAAGTCACCTTAACTATGACAGTAACAGCAAAATGTCTTCTGAGCTTTAAACCTTTTCAACCTCTTTAATGGTACATCTATTTTTTTCTAGCTAATATCTTATTCCTCAGGAATATCTTTTTATGTAACCCTGTATTCCTGATTAGAAGACTGGCACAAATGGAATAATGAAAATAGCCAAGGAATATATTTGAAAAAAATTGAAAAGCAATTACACACTCCTGATTTCACTGTTTTCAACTACAATATTGGTTAAAGTATCATTTTTTCTTTCATTTGAAAGAGCAACAATTAAATTTTAACAGTGAAGAAGGGATCAGAAAACTTTGAAGACAGCTTGACTTTGAAAAATTCAACATAAGAATAATGGATTTATCTTCTTTTTCTATGTAGTTGCCAACATAAAAGATAGCAACACCCAAAGAGTGTGATGGTCTGACTCTTTCAAAGTCAGGCTTGCAAAGAGGAAAATTGTATTTGCTTTAATATGAACAATAAAAATATAAAAAATCCTTTTTTAATGGTTTACATAACTTGATTAGGACTTCTCATGTTGGACAAGAGGAAAGGTATGAAAAAGTTCGAGACTGACTACTCCCCAAGATCACTCTTATTTATCAGCTATAGCAACAGAAGTAGTGTTGGTTGCTCTTAGTATCATGCTTGTTTATATTTAGAAGCATTATTTGTTGCTGGGGTATAGGGTGCAAATCCTTGCATATTAATAAACAGTCATTTCCTAAGAGAGAAAAATTGCTGTGTAAACGAACCTAAAACATCAGAGACTTAGCATAGTAGGAACTATTTTCTAGCTGTATCGGTCTGCAAGTGTAGATTTTGTTTCCCTTTGTTTTAGCGACCCATTTTTGTTATCTTCGTTTGTGCCAAGTAGAGCTCGTGTAAAACTTCATACAACATCCTGGGATTCCTTACTTTTACTTGATTCTCTCATTTCTGTGGGAAAGTTAGGAAAGATAGAAAATTGTGTTTCTTTTTCTGTTTTACCTTTTTTTTGTTTTATAAACTGTAATTTAAAATGACATAAATTATATTTATAATATTAGGAGACATTTCATTTCCATATGATTACCCGAGGCTTCTACATAACATTGGTACTTAGTGATCTTCAAATGTGAAAATAAAGACAGGGAGCTTCTTATTTAGATATTATTTAGAATTTCAAGACTTCATTAATGCAAAGCCCTGAGTAGTATGTACATCATACATGTGTACGAAACTTGCGGCAACATTTTCTTATTCTCAGAAACTAGAACGTGTGGTTTCCCTATAGTTGCATCAAGAAAAGGCTGTAGTTGAATTGAGTTTACTAAATCAAGTCTTCTGTAACACATGTCTACAAGTTTAGTGGCTTGAGTAATCCATATTTATCATTTTACAATTTTAAAGAACAGAAAACTAAAAGAAGTTTCACTATTTTCAATAACTAGTATATGTCTGAGACAAGCAGAAATGTGTAAGTAGATGTTAGGTTAAATGAACTCCAAGATAAAGATTCAAATGTTTTTTTATTCTTGCTATTGTTTCTAACATATTTATAAGATTATTTATTTGTTGCTTTGTATGTTCCTTCCCCACGGTTTAACCCCTGTTTTCACTGTATTTGATGTTGGTATAATTTGTGGAGGGGAAGTGAAATAACAAATTGTTTAAATAGGGATGAGATGTACAGGATGTTATGTAGACTTATTGGACTTAGTATTGTTTTCTACTTCCTTTTCTAGCCCTGGCCAAAATTATGATATGTAATAATGGAACGAAAATTTAAAGCAGTATAAATCATTTAGGACTCTGGGAATGTGGCTTCATGTACAGTGATTGCCTAGCATGCATGAAACCCTGGGCTCAATTCCTAAGTACAACATAAACAGAAAAAGGAACACTGGAAATGGATGTTGTGGCTCAAGTGGTAGAATGCTAGCCTTGAGAAAACCAAAAAAAGCTCTAGGACAGTTACCTGGCCTTAAATTCAAGTTCCAGGCCTGCAAAAGTTTCATTTAGTAATTAGTAAACATAAAATAAGGAACCCATACTTGGAATATATGATTGCTCCATCCATACTGATACCTGACAATAGTCCCTAATTCATGTACTTTACCTTTATTAGGATACTGTGTTGAAAAAAAAAGTTTTGTTCCTTCGGTCATGGCAATTAATGCCAAGAATGTGCTTAGACAAAAGGTGAAGATTAATCCTGGAAATTCAAAGATTATAGGCTTTTGAGTGGTCACTGCTAATCAAAATGATAAGGGCAGTCTAAGTGAGATTTGGAATTTTTTTGGTCAATCATGGCACCAAAAAGGCAGAGGCTAATTAATAGTCCTGACAAAAAAGAAGGAAGAACTACAGAAGGAATAAATGATAGTAACCCAAGGTATACCAGAAACTGTTCCATGGAACCATTTTTGGTTATTGAAGAATTAATTATCTAGGCTTATTCCTCATTGTCTTTAGCATTCTAAATATCTTAGGCTAGTTCTTAATCTCTGTGTGCTAAGTTATATCTTCTTCTGTGCTGTTCTTTCACATATGATCTCCTTTGCTTTCTAAAATCTTAGTCTTTCTCTAATTTTCTATCAACATTTTCTGATACAAAGTCTACCTACCAAGTAGGAAAAAGTTGATAATGTATGGGTCTCCTAGCTCATGAGTCATTAATGTAATAACATGGAAAAGGAGGACATATTTATTGCTACCTCAATTATTCTGAAAAGTTGCAATGTCAATATTTGATTCAAATTTCCATTATTTGTCTATATAGAGATTAAATGCACATAAATGCAAATTTTAGCCAGCCCAAGCCTGTAATACTAGTTACTCAGGAGGCTGAGACCAGAAGATGGAGTTTCAAAGCCAGCCTGGCCAGGAAAGTTTATGAGACTTTCATCTTCAGTTAAGCACCAGCAAACTGAATGTGGTGCTGTATGTCAAGTGGTAGATCACTCACCATATGCTGAGGGACAGCACCCAGCATTCAAGCCCTACGACCAAAAAAAGAAAAAAATCAAATATGACTGTGGGTTTCCTTAAGAGAAACTATGAAGTCAATAGTAATCTTCCCAAGCAAATAAAAATGATTACAGAATAAATCAGTGCACCTACTTTTGCTGAGTTATTTAAATTATGGCTTCTTTGGTGGACATATTCTCTGTTAAAAATTGTCAAATGTTAGCTTTATAATAAATTTCACCTAATATTTCTTGGTTCAAAATAGAAGTCTTGATACAGTTGATGTCATTTGTCTTTCTTACTATCTCAGTTCAAAGCCAAACCAGAAGGAGAGTCTCTCAAACTCTTACCTGTAATTAAAGCCAAAAAAGCCAAAGTGGAGTTTTGGCTCAGGCAGTAGAGTACTAGATTTTTGGGCAGCTGGGCAGAGAAGTCAACTGTTCAGAGACAGTGTCCAGCATCTGAGTCAAGCTCCAGAATCAGCACAAACTAAAAAACAATAACAACAACAACATAAATCCCTCTGAATATATCTTTGGTACCCTCCTTAAAGCAGCCCTGGTCTGAGGAGAATCTCCTTTTGCTAATCATACTCACTGAATCCTGCTTTTCTGAATCCTTATTGTTATGGAGAACCCAGAACCAGACTCAAGGAATTAACAACTGACTTCTGCAACAAGAGAATCATCGCAAGAGTGAAATATCTGTCCGTAAGGCACTTTAAAACCTCCATGTCTATTTCTCTGCAGTAGAACACTTTGAAAACAAAGTTATTTCCTTTTTTTTCTATGCTAGCCTTCAAATTGCACAATGTTTCCTTTTGTAATACTCTAAACTAGAAGTTTACAGACAAGTTTTATATGAGTAAAGAACACAGTCAAACAAGTCAGGAACAGAGTTTCTTTCAAGCATTGGATTCTTTTCTTGTACAGTAAAATGAAAAGCACAAATTACCGTGAAGTTTGTCATCCTCTGTGTTTAATTCCTCTCCTTGATCAGCTTCCACTTCCGGTAACAGTTTCTTCCAGTTAATTCCAATAACAATCTTTAGTGCTACTCTAATGAGGTGATGAGGCAAAATGAATCTTTTCTGGGTTCATTGAAATAGCACAAGGACATCTTTGTACATGAGGTAACACCTGTTTCAGAGACAACTTAGTAAATGACATATAAAACCATTATCCAGGAGTTTATTGAGTTCAAACTTTATAAGTGCTGTGAAAATTAAGGCCAATTTTAAATGGCAGAAATTCTCAGAAACGTGTGTGCATGCGTGCGTGCATGTGTGTGTGTGTGTGTGTGTGCATGTGTGTGTGTGTGTGTGTGTGTGCGTGTGGTGTAATAGTTCAAAAGTATACATGAGTTAACAGTAGGAAAAACAATAGGAATGATAAGAGAAAGAGAAGTTTTGTGTTTAAGTATATAGAATACTGTACAAATAAGATCACGTTGAAACAGTGAAGCCAAGGCCAGTATGTACATTTATGGGAGTGATATAGTGAAAGCATTTCTAAGTGAAACATGAAGGATGAGGCCATTTTCATTCATCTACTAGCTCTAAATCACGGTTGCTAATCACAGAAATGGGTAAAAATAGAAAGGAAGAAGAATTCTGGTTCCAGAATACTTATAAAAGGATGGACTAAAGTGGAATAAAAGGATGGACCAAAGTGGAATAAAAGGTCATTTTGAAAGAGCAGGGGTTATAGTAGCAATGAACTGGAGACAAAGATTACATCTCCTTTTCTTTTCTTTTCTTTTGTTTGTCCTGGGGCTTGAACTATGAGGATGGATGTTGTCCCTCAGTTCTTAAGCTGAAGGCTACTGCCATACCACTTGAGCCACAGTGCCACTTCCAGTTTTCTATCAGTTAATTAGAGATAAGAGTCTCACAGACTTTCCTATCCGGTCTGGGTTTGAACTGCAATCTTAAAATCTCTGCCTCCTGAGTAGCTAGGATTAAAGGCATGAGCCAGAGGCACCAGTTTAATATCACATTTTTAACAGTGAACACTCAGGATATATAATGTGTATGTTCATCTATATTTATATGAATTCTTGAGTTAAAAATATGGGGCTACAGCTTTGACTTCACACACAAAAAATGTTTAAAATTTAAAAGTCGATACTCCTGGAAAAATAAAGCTTAAGAATGTAAAGGTGGATGGGAAGTGCAGTTTGCAGCCAGCCTGGGCATAATAGTCTTTCAGACACTATCTATAATTAACCAGCCAAAAATTGGATTCGAAGAATGGCTCAAGTGATTGAATTCTAGTCATAAGCAAGATTGCTGAATACAAGCTTGAGGCTTTTGCTTACATATATACAAGCATACACCTACACACAGACACACTTATATGTGCAAACATACATATACAAATGAAACAACTCTCAGAATGTGTAGAAACGTTAGAAAACATGTTCTGAGTAAGAGTAGAAACAAGTGATATACCTTCATATACATAGACAGATATATATATAGATATATATATATAGATATATATATATATATATATATATATTATTTTTTTGTCAGTCGTGAGGTTTGAAATCTGGGCTTGGGCAATATCCTTAAGCTCTTCAGCTCAAAGTGAGCACTCTACAGCTTGAGCCACAGTGCCACTTCTGGTTTTCTAGTGGTTTATTGGCGATAAGAGTCTCATAATCTTTCCTGCCTAGGCTGGCTTTGAACCTTGATCCTCAGATCTCAGCCTCCTGAATAGATAGTATTACAGGCGTGAGCCACCGGCACCCAGAATAAGTGATAATTTTTTTAATATTAGAAAGTCCTCAAGAGAACTCTCCCTCAAAAAGTTTGAGAATTTTACATAGGTAGGGACCAGAGATACTAAGAAATTCAAGTAATTGTTATTAAAGGTATTGGATCCATGGAGGAATGTATCAGAAACATCTGCAGTTGCTTCTGATAATGTTCATATCCTGTGTCAAATGTTAGAACATTTTAGAAAATAGTTCATAAACAATCTGAGCAGTCAGTCTAGTGGAAAAGATCACTGGAGAAGTTCAGAATTGCTACCATGTATCTAGATTAAATAAACCATCAAAATATGGTAGGGCAATGTGATATAAGCCTGGAATTCTAGCAGTCAGCCTGACATTAGAGATTGGAATTACATAGTGATACCTTCCCTGGACCAGGTAGCATAATTTTGTCTCAACAAAACAAACCAAAAAACAAGAAAGGAATACAGAGTTGGAAGTTTGAGCTACTATTGTCATATTTTGAGAAGTCAAGTTGCCTATTGAAATGCAATTCATATCTAAACCTCATTTGTGTTTTAAATAATCTCTTCATTAGCAAACATTTCTAGGTACAAAATGGCTCATGATTCTCAATCAAAAATGGGAAAACCTAAGCATCATTCCATTGGATTCCAAAGAAATGAAGGATTACAAAAGCATAAACCTAGAGAAATAGCAGAGTTCATGTAGTCCATACTAAATTAGAATTTAGATTTAAAATAAATATTGTGGTTTTGTTTGTAATTGTATATTCTATAGAATACTACAAAATTCTTTTTAAGTACAAGATTAACAATTCACAAATGCTTCTGGCATTCTATTTGCCTAGACATTCTTTTAAGAGGGGGAATTAGAACTTAATTTATAGATAATTCCACAGTTCATGTATAAAATGATAATGAAAATAATATAGACAGCGTTTCTAACAAATGGATGATATTAATTTATAAATTTAGAAAAAGAGCAATTTTTGTGGGTTTGGTATAACATTGTATGGAGAATAATTGTGTGAAATCTTGGTTCTTCTATCTATATGTAACACAGGAAGAAATTTCCTTAATTGTATGTTTCTGTATATAATGAGAAAAATGCTAGGTATGGGGTTTCTTTTTATCTTTGTGGTTGTTTCTTGGCTTGAACTTGGCCTGGACATTGTCCCTGAGCCCGTTTGTGCTCTAGGCTAGTGCTCTACCACTTGAACCAAATTGCAACTTCTGTGTGGCTTTTTCTGGGCAGTTTACTGGAGATAAAAGTCTCAGGAACCTTCCAGTCTGGTGGACTTTGAACCATAATCTTCAAACTGTAGTCCCTGAATATTTATGATATTTTAAAAAACTATAAATAGAAGTAATATTTTTGAGTGTTCTGATCTCAAGAATACCACTTGGGGAAACGTGATGCAGCAAAGTTTAGTGTAGTTTTCTTTCCACAATAGGGAGGGCATCACATTAGGAGAGGTGTAGTATTTTTTAACAATAGTGATAAGCTAGTCATGATGAGAATTAAGGGAACTTCAAGTTGCAGCTTACAAGTTGGAAACTGTTGAGTTAGGATGACGTTATCACATAAAAGCTTGGTAGTCATAGAATAGTAGCTTACTCTGACAACAAATGCTTACTCTTGAGGAATTATTACAGATGCTTCAGAGTTTTATCCTCTACAGAATTTTTCTGTTGACTTCTCAATATGTAATGCCCCATGGGAAACAGCATCTATTACAGAATTACATTACATTACATGCAAACAGGAACTATTTTGAATCTCTTGGTAAAGAATGTTCAGAATTTGAAAATGAGTAGTTAGTAGTTATAGGAATTTTGAAGAACATATATATATATATATTCTATCCTCAACAACCTATTTACTTTTAAAAGTTACGAATTTCCATAGAATTAAGCTGTTTTCCGGTTTACTATAAGACAATACTAATTTTTTTTCAAAATAATGACAAGTATATTGTGAAAATATTGTATAGTTTGATACCATTCAAGTTGATGACCTGATAAAGAAGCCGTGATTAACTCAAATTAGATGGCAGAAGTATTAATACTTACAATACCAATACAATGAAATTATATTTTATGTAGCTTATTTTTAAAATTTAATTTTATTGTCAGGGTGATGTACAGAGTGGTTACAATAACTAAGTTAGTGAATACATAACTTGTACATAACTTGTTACCCCCCACCCTCATTTTTCTCACACTTTTCCTTCACTCCAATATCCCTTATAAGCTTTACAGTGTATTTCCAACATATTATCTTGTGAGTGTTTCTATTGCATTGGTTTACTCTTTTCTTGTTCCTCCTCTCTTCCCTAATTCAGATAAATATATATGTATATACAATATACCAAAACCAAATACCAAAATCAAATCAAGCAGGGAATAAAACAGGGGAAAAACAAAAAATCACATTAAAAACATCAACCACAAGGAAATACATCTGTTCCATAGCCTGGAGTTCATTTTGCTCAGCATCATCTTATAATGTCACATATACATAACTATTGAGCCATTCTGCTCATCTGCTAGGATTGTCTTAGACATTTCGTAATTATTACAAATGAGGGAAACCATAGAATCTGTTTCTTTGTGTCTTGCTTATTTTACTCAAGAGGATTTTTTCCATGTCTTTCCATTTCCTTATGAATGGCTTGATGTCATTCTTTCTGATGGAAGCATAGAATTCCACTGTGAATATATGCCACATTTCTCAATTCATTCATGTACTAAGGGGCATATGGATTTTAAAGACGATTACATGTAAATATTATTTAGGAACATTCAAAAATGACAGATGTCACTTCCACAGAAATTTTGAGATCATGATTTCTAAGTACGATAGGATTATGTGGTGGTAGAAGCATTGAGATATCTATATGAGTCTAATGTATATCTTGCACTGAATTAGGCAGAAAGATATACAATATAATATAGAATAAAATGGTTGCCAGAAGTATGGAGGCTGCCAGAAGTATGAAGAAGTCCAGATAATTTTGAAGAATTCAGAAATTCAAGTTTAAGTATGTCTCTTTACATAAAAATTATATACGTGGAAGGGCAAAAGAAGAGGAGGAGAAGAAAATAACTGACAGCAGATCATTGTTCCAAGTTTGAGTATAAAAAGACATAATCTATATCTTCCAGGCTAAAAACAGACCAATATAAATGTCCCACTTAATTTAAGTTATGCAAAATATTTACTTCGTTTTCCTAATTTACTGCTCCAAAATAAATGAAGATATAAGAAAAGTTGTGATTATCATTACTTCAACCTGAAGACTAACTGTGATGAGCCCTCTTTTTTCTCACTTTGCTCTTGGAAATTAATGCCTGACTTGATGATGGTGTGGCTGATTACAAAGTCAGAGTTGTATCATTATCCCAGAATATTTTAAAGCAGTTTTGCTCCAAGGTATCCAATTATATTGGCTGAAGCTATGTTTGGAATACACCCTCACACCTGAGCACATTATTTGAAAGTATACTTGAGCATTTCCTTGCCATATTCTACTTTGTGCCTTTGTCGTTTTTGCATGTTCTTTTTGAGTTCACACTTGTGCTATTCCCATTTCATCTGTACAAACTAATAAGAACATTGTTCAACTACCACATCTTTTTTGGACATGCCCAGTGTATGTTTTAAGGTACTTTGTCAATGTTAAGAAATAGGTTAGAACCCACTATCTGAGGAGGAAAGTTCCACAGTATATTCCTAAGCTCACATTAGAGGATGTAGAATTTAAAGCATTTTGAGACAAATAGTATTATTAGAATTGAAAGGCTTCTTAGTTTACTCAGGAGAAATATAAATATCCACAAATTTTGGAATTAATTAGTAAGTAACAGAATTAACACTGGATCCTATATATTGTGTTATTCAAAGTCGTTATTGTATTATTATCACATCAGAATCCTTCCTTACTTGCAAATGTGTATGAGAAAATGAAAGAAAGGAATTAATGGAAAATGTCTTATCTTTCTAGGCATTTAGTTATATTTTGAGGGTAAAGTCTGAATGATCCCATTCAATGAAAGCTTGAAGTTTATAAGAGCATTTCCTACATATATAAAAGCCATAGTAATCAAAACGGTATGATAATGGCACAAGAACAAACGTGAGGAACAATGGAATAGAACTGAAGACCCAGAAATGAACCGACAGACCTATAAGCACCTAATCTTCGATAAGGGAGCTAAAAATAGAATGGAAGAAAGCCTCTTCAGTAAATTGTGCTCGCAAAATTGGTTAATTATCTGTAGAAAACTAACGCTAGATTTGTATATATCACCCTGCACCAGAATCAACTCCTAATGGATCAAAGACATTGGAATCAAAGCAGACATTGGAATCAAAGCAGCAGGAAGGAATAGGAGAAACCCTAGGTCTCCTTGGCCCAGGCAACATTTTCTTAATAAGGACCCAGAAACACAACAAATTAAAGAAAGTTTGGACAAATGGGATTACTTGAAGCTGAAAAGCTCCAGCATGGCAAAGAACATAGCAAGCAAGACCAATAGAAAGCCCAAGGATTGGGAAAAGATCTTCACAAGCCATTCAATGGACAAGGTTATCATATCTAAAATATATCTGGCACTGTAAAAATTAAATTCCCCAACAACAAATTCTCAAAGAAACATCTGTCCGATAAATAAGTGGGCAAAAGACTTGAAGAGAAACTTAACTGATGAGGAAATAAGAACGACCAATAGACACATGAAGAAATGCTAGACTTTTCTAGCCATAAAGGAAATGCAAATCAAGACAATGCTGATATTCCACCTCACCCCAGCTAGAATGGCAATAATCAAGAAATCTAGTGACAACAGATGCTCGAGGGGATGTGGTCAAGAGGGAACCCCATTGCATTGTTGGTGGGACTGTAAACTTGTTCAACCATTCTGGAAAGCAGTATGGAGGTTTCTCAAAAGACTCCACATAGAGCTCCCTTATAAGCCCTCAATACCACTTTTGGACATGTACCCAAATGATCACAAACAAGGTCATACCAAAGCTACCACCACAACTATGTTTATCGCAGCATTATTTACCATAGCTAAGATATGGAACCAACCCAGATGCCCCTCAGTAGATGAATGGATCAAGAAAATGTGGTATATATACACAATGGAATTCTATGCCTCCATCAGAAAGAATAACGTTGCCCCATTTCTTAGGAAATGGAAATACTTGGAAAAATTATATTAAGTGAAGTAAGCAAGGCCAGTTACAAATAACTAGTTATATGTAATATGTAATATGTCTTGGACGAACAGAAAAGGTCAGATAAGATGATGTTGAGTGAAATGAAGTGTTTTTTTTCTTTCTTGCTATGTTTCTAACGTATTTATAAGGTACTATATGATCTTCTGTTGCTTTGTAAGTCCCTACCCCACAGTATAACCCCTGTTTTCACTGTATGTGATGTTGGTATAATCTGGGGAGGGGAAGGGAATAAATTGTTTAAATAGGGATACAGATTGACCCATTTAAAAAAAAGAATTTGTGGCAGGTTGATTGAGAGGGTTATTATAGCATAAAGATATCCCTAAGAGGAACTACACTTAAATGAGTAATGAGGCGTTTAAAATTCTAAAGAAGAATCAATTCTAGGAGTCTTCAGTAACATCAGTAAAACTGTATGTTCAACCTAATACTTGGTGTTACTTGTCCTTCATTTATAATGATAGGCTGATAAGATATCCAAACATATCTAAAATCCTAAACTGATGTGTGGATACATTGGTCACTCTTTGGAACTGTAGGATGAATTAGTCTTGTCTGTGCTGTGGTTCAGTCTATAATCTGGCTGAACAAAGATTTCAAAAATATTCACAGAATAACTGTAAATAAAGTTCAAGACAATTATATCAGGATAAAAAGCATTTGTTCCCAACTTTTATAATCAACAGGGCCCACTGAATTCATGAATCCAGAATTTTATGGCTTCATTTTAACATCTCAAAATTTTATCACTGTGACTTACACCTATCTCTCTATCAGTTCACCGAAACACTCTTCTTATTGACCTTGTCTATGTCCTTTTATTTTTCAAATCCAAATAGCATATTTCCTTCAATATCTCTGTAACAGTTTTTACGTTTGCTTCTTTCAAATTCTTCCCTTTCTTGCCTTCTGTAAATTTCTTTTTATTACTTAGAGCTTCTGTATTTATCTCTTTCTTCCAACCATGTCTACACTAGTTAAAACAGTGCTCACCATGGTGTCAGAACTTTCCTTTTCCTCTTCTCTTTAATAATACCCTCTATTTCATTTCATTTTTTTTAATTTTGTGGTGAATATTTTGATGTCTATACAGACTGGTCTTTGCATCTGTTTAATATAAAGTTTAGAACTAGAAGAGAGTTTTTCCCCTTAAATGCATCATTTCCACCTTTAATGCTTACTACCAAGAATCTCGGTAACACAGCTGCCTAGCCAGAGATATAGAAGCATTTTAGATTTCTCATTACCCTTCTACGCAAGCCCATTAGATAAGATGGATGATCAAGATTTCCAGCCCCTAATATGATTTTTTTCTGCCACTAGTATTATTTGCATGTACTCCTTTCTATGCTCCTGACACCAACCTGTTTCAAGTACTCATCATTGGTCACCTATTCCTAAAATAACCTTTTATAAATTATGATTTTTCCCTTGTATTCTCATATTGGTCTTCTCTAACACCAAATCATTCTGCTTGTAAGCACAAAGAGTGAAGAGCTCAAACACAAGTTCTAGTATTATTTCTTTCTTTCTTTTTTTGGGGGGGGGGTATGGTTGTGGGGCCTGAACTCTGGGCCTGGGTGCTGTCCCTCAGCTCTTCAGTTTAAGGCTAGCACTCTACCACTTGAGCCACAGCACCACTTCCAGCTTTTTTCTTTTTGCTTATGCTGTGCTGAAGAATAGAATCCAGGGCCTCAGTCAAGCAAGGCAAGCACTCTACCACCTTCCCAGCCCCAAATTCTAGTATTATTATTCACTACATTAACTGTTGACCTTACATTTCTCATTGTAAATGGATAATTAATCTACCAGAAATATTCAAGTATATATTTGTTGACTTCTAGAGCAAGAAAAAGAAAAGTGAAGAGTCCTTCCATTAACTAACAAAAAAGGAAAGAGTCAAATTTAGTTTGTTGGTACAAAGTCACAAATTGTTTCATGCAGAAATAAAAATAATTTTTACTTCCTGGCTCCAAGGCTGTTATACTTTTAAGGCAACTACAGATATTTAATTGGCATTTTGTAAATTGTTTTATATGGTTACAGCTGTATTGAAGAAGTTACTCCTAACATAACATTGGAAAAAATTATTTTTTGTTTTTTGTTTTTTGTGTTTTTTTTTGTCAGTCGTGGGGCTTGAACTCTGGGCCTGGGTGCTGTCCCTGCACTCTTACCTCAAGATGAGTGGTCTACCACTTGAGCAACAGAGCCACTTTTAGTTTTCTAGTTGTATTTTGGAGAAAAGAGTCTCACAGACTTTCCTGCCCGGGCTTACTCAGATCTCAGCTTTCTGAGTAGCTAGGATTATAGGCGTGAGCCACAGGCACCCAGCTGGTCATTGAATAGTATCTACATGAGTATATTATTTTAATTAATGATATTTAGTTGAAAACTAAATATTAGTCCATCAGAATTTTTCTTATTGCTCTATTTGTAGCCAAGTGTTCTTCATAAATTTATAGATTTTTTATATATAACTTTTCTGCAATGAACTGGATAGAAACTCATACTGATAAGGCTTTCTGCCTAATGAGTGCAGCATGCCGAGGCATGTGTGGTTACCATCTAGGGATATATAACGTAGCCAATGACTACGTGGGTAGTGAAAGCCTTTCTCCTAAATTCCCAGGGCTAAACAAACAAGATTATTTGACAACAGAAAACATTCAGCTTATTATATTTTATCAATGTGGAATAATCAACATGTGAACATAAACCATTTTACTTATAAGGAAACAGTGCCACCAAGAAGAATGAGTATACATTAGAAAAATTGCAGGAATAGCATTAGAGTTTTTACTGTCTCTACCTTCTTGTGTGTGTTTGTGTGTGTGTGTGTGTGTTTCCAGTCTTGGGGCCTGAACTCTGGTCCTGGGCGCTGTCCCTTAGCTCTTCAGCTCAAGGCTAGTGCTCTACCACTTGACCCACAGTACCACTTCTGGCTTTTTCCTTTTTGCTTATGTGATCCTGAGGAATCAGGCCTGAGGGCCTCAGGCATGCAAGGCAAGCGCTCTACCACTGAGCCACCTTTCCAGCCCCTATCTCTACCTTCTTATGTGAATGTATTTTTTAATTTTGAATCTCTCCTATTGATATTGTTATGCAATCCAGACCTGTTTATTACCATGTATTCAATGAGGGAAATCTAGCTGCAAAGATTTTTTTTTCCTTTTCAATCACAATATTGACAACATCAGAGTAGTAACTGTGGTCATCATCATGATCATTAAAATTATTAGTATCATAAGTGCCATTTATTGAGTCTGGTATGTGTCTATGATTTTGCTATTCTTTAATTTTGATTAATAATTTCAATGTTACCACTGTGCATGAATCCATGTTAAAATTTTGAATAAACAAAGAAAACAATGACTAAACCATATCAAGTAGCTTGAATATGTGCTTGTATTCAATTATTGAATAGATTTTTGGAAGCATTGTAAATTCTTAACCAGTATGAATTAGCTTCCTCTCTTTCCTGTCACTACACACAAATATTTAAGAGATGAATAGATTTTTTCATGTAATATACTATAAATGTTACTACAACATCATGTGTATATCTAAAATTCCCTGGAAAGTAATAAACTCTAATATCTATTTTACTCTAGCAAACGTTTAGAAAAATATATTGTATATCTTTGAAATGAAAATAGTCAAAAATAGTAGCATAAAAAGTTTAGAGGGAAAAAACCAGTTGTTTAAGGATATAGGTGGACCTGTTGCAACAATGAGAAGTACAAGTTATCATGTCCAAAACGAGCTTTACAACTTTGGTGTGGGGGGGGAGCGGGGGGAGGGGGGGAAGGAGAAGGATTGGGATTAGGGGGGGAGGGGGGAGGCTGGGAAGGGATGTGAAGGGTAAACAAAGGAGGAGGCTGCAATGCTTGGTAAGAAATGTACGCATTATCCTGCCCATGTAACTGTAACTCCTCTGTACAGTATGTTCACAAATAAAATTAAATTAAATTTAATAAAAAAAATTAAAAAAAGGTTTAGAGGGAGTCTGTCTTGAGAAATATATATACGTAGATATACACATACATATACACATAGATATATACATAGATATATATATACATAGATATCTATGTATATATATATCTATGTATATATATATATAAAGACATACATTTTTAGAGAGAATTTGTGATCTGGAATATATACACATATCTAAATTTAACCATAGAAAGATGTACATTATATTGAAACTAAAATCTTAGAACGTAATTAAAATTTTAAAAGTACATCAAACCAAGTGCAGGTGATTCAACCTATAATTCTAGCTACTCAGTAGGCTGAGATATGAGAATCAAGTTTGAAACTAGCCCACTCAAAACTAGAATTACCTCTGTGGCTCAATGTTAGAGTTCTCTCCTTGAACATAAAAACTTTTAGGGACAATGCCCAGGTCCTGCAAGCAACATCAAAAACAGCATCTACAAAAAAATGTGTATCCTTAATTTCACAAAATCATCTTTTAACTGCTGCAAACAATTCTTAGAAACATGAATACATGCTCTTGGAAAATGTTAAGTAAAAGCATAGTGTATTTATGAATATGTTGAAGACATGACTATTTAGATTGTTTCAGATAATTAGGTAATACTTAGGAACTAAGAATAATGATATATAGGTAATACATTGGGACTGGTTTTTTATTCTATCTTATGATAGTATTAAAATGATATTTGTAATGATTATATTAAATTACTCTTGATTGGTATTTGAATTATTATAAATGATAAACATTGTTAAATGATTTCCAATGATCATTTTCTAAATGGTATCAATTTTTTCTTAATTTCAAAAAAAATAAGAAAATTATTTCAAGGCTAGTTTGCGCTAAGACTATATTTGTATTCTTATTCTAGTTTTCATATGCTTGCAGAAATTAAAATTCTAAAATATTAGTGCATGTTGGCATTCAGGAACATCTTCATATATACTAGTACTGGAGTCCCTTAAGTAGAATTGATTTTTTTCATTGCTTATTTTCACAAATAAATCAAGGCTATTGTTTTTTGTTTTGTTATTGTATTTTGTTTGTTTTCACTGCTATTGGCTCTTATCTTGAGAACGTTTTTCCTAGCAAAGTAGGGAAAAGCAATTAGATTGATCAAATAGCATATGGCTTTCATAAAATGCAGAAGCATATATTTGGATCTTCTGTCATTTATTAAATATTTCTTCCAGAAAACGTTATTAATTACTTATAAGTGATATATAATCCGACGGTATTTCAGTTATCATGTACACTTTTTGATTGAGTTATCTCTGGATGAATTCAAACAGTAATCACATCTTTCCTTTAAAAGCCGTAGTTGGGAAGACAGCAGCACGCTCACAGTAGCCCCACTAAGTGTCTCTGACTAAAAGAAGATCTAGGAGCACAGACACACTTTACCTCAAGAGACCCACTCTAATCAAACTCTAAATAGTTAAAGACATTTTCTTCTACAAGAGGACTATCCTAGCAGCCACATAAGGAAAGAAAAAGAGAAACAGTGATTGGGACTCTTTGGAGCAGCTACACTGCTCAGCTCTGCACTGCTCGGCTCCATACTCCATGGCAAGTGCATGGACTCTGCATATTTGAAGCAGAGGAGCAACCAAAACAACTGAAGAAATTGCTCAACACTAGACCCCTAGAAAGGTAGATGGGAATCTGCTGAAGATCCCCGAGTCAGTGAAAGGCTCCCACCCCAAACTCTCCTGCCCCCCAGGGCAGCTATAGGGAACGAACAAGCTCAGCAATACCTCCATTATAATTGCCAGAAAATAGCACCACCGGGTAAGCCCTCAAAGTCAGCTAGTGCCTGAAGCATTGACCCTGTAGCCCCACACCAAACCTCCACAAGCCTCCCAAGAAACCCCTGTCACAGACAATCCATCACTCTGCACTCTATAGGCTATCCACCCTGCTGACTGGCTACTATCCTAGGACCTGCTCCCTTCCTGCTGCCACCCTGCCTAGACCCCAGGCTCTCACAGCTGATGCACCGTCAAGCTGCTGAGTCACCTCCACTGACACACCTTGCAGCCTCAGGAAGCCATTTCCAAGGTTGCCTGCCACTACCCACCGTCTACACCATCTCTGCTGTAGATCAGCATGGACCACAGTAATCCACACCAAACTCCAACCTGTCCTCCCAGCACCAGGATACCCATGCCATCACAGAGGAGACTCTTCAGCATCAGCAGAGCCACGCCCCCAACTTGGGCCTGCCAACACCCAGACCCTCTGACTGAGAACCTGCCAGCTCCATTTTACCCGCCACAGCACAGGCTCTATGCCAACTACATACCTCATGAGAAACCTAGCTGGATCGACTCTTTGGGTTTGGCAATTCCCTGAGGGATCCCAAAGCCGTAAAACCCAATCCCCCTTTCCAAAGGGAGGGGTGACACCAGAACAGAATAAGGACATAAGCTCTGTTTCTAGGGCTACTATGGCTACCTGGGAAAGCCTGTGAACACAACTCCGGGCCTATTATAGCAGTCTACAAACCTGAAACCCCCAAAACTCCCTGCCACCAGGCCTGAGCGGGGGAGCCACCAGGCCTGAGCGGGGGACTCCCCCATCAAAAGGCCATCTGCTCCCAACCAAGCCCCAAGGAAAGTGGACTACAGCAAGGCATACAAGATTCCATCAAGAATCTGCTCTGAGGACTACGGGAAGAGCAAAGCTCCCCCAAAGAACACAAAAAAAAATACTCTTTAGTTTTTTTCATTTTTTTTTTTATTAGTTTTTATGTCTGATTTTGTTGCTGGTTTTCATTTCTGTGTGTTATGCATATTTTGATTTAGGCTTTGCTATTCCACTTAAAGCTTCTATTTTTCTTATTTGGTTTCTTTTTCCACTTTCCAATTTCCTAATTCATACGTTTTTTTTTGTTCCTTTGTTTTCCCCTAACCCTCCTTTCTCCTCTCACTCCACATTTACTACTACTCCATCAGAGCTATCCTGTATAGTTCTATGCACAAAGTAAGGCTATCTTCTATGTGTTAAACAATAATTACAGGAATTAACTTAGATGAAGCAACTTTCCAATAATATCTGCATAATCTGTCTCTAATCTCAGCAAGTCTCCCAAATGCACATATATAACTTCTTTTTCTTATTTTACTCTCTAAGCTACTCTAAGATCTCTAAGCTACTCGCTACTTAACTTTTCTTCAAATACTTTTCCATCTTTTACACTCAGTAACAAGGTCTTTATGCTCCTTCTACTATATATACCCCTCCTCTAAGCTATTCTTACCCCCCTACTATCATTATACCCAAGTTCCCTTCTTAATTTAAATTCATATCTCTCCAATCCTAACCAATCACTTCTCCTTCTGCTCTAGCCCATTGATCCCTAATGTTTTATTTCTGACTCACCTTAAAATTGGATCTATATTTGACTACAAAATTGGTTCCATTTGACTATTTTGGGTACGTGGGAACTATTTTGTTAACTTTAAGGAGCAGACTACCTATCAGCCAAACCCAGATGTCTCAAAAGTTACAACTATAAATAATCTCGACTACAAAGCCACAATATCCCTCTCCAAGCCATAAAAGGAAGCTAAATAGGAAAACAACTATCCATAACTCTGAAACCCTAGGGTTTATACATGTACATGACACCAGGTTGCTCTATTCCTAAAGACTGTCCTATTGTCATGCCAGTATGATTCTTGTCACCAAATGGGTAGAACTAACTGCAGAAACACAAGAAACATGGCCAATCAACAAACCCCAACACTATCTCCACATAAATAAGCTATAGAGCAGGCCCAGAATAACCTAGAGGATAATGCTCAAGATAGAGTAAAAGCATGGCTGGTAAACCTGGTGAATGAAAAATTGGACACACTTTATAGGGTTATCAAAGTTGGCAATGAAGCCAAGCAGAGCTCATAGATGACTTCATGGCCTCCACAAATAAAAAGATAGAGTAACTCCAGCACAGTGAGAATCTAATGAAAAAATAGGAACCCAAATTAAGGAGTGGAAAGAAAATTCTGATAACAAACTCCAGGAGGTAAAGCAATCTATTCAATATTTAAAAGAAAACTTTAATAAGGAGCTGGCCACCACTGAGAAAGACCAGTAAGAAGGAAAGGTGATAAACACTAAAGCAGCATGGAAGGGGCTGAAGAAAGAATATCAGAGGCTGAAGACAGTTTAGACTCCATAGAGAAAGAACACACAATTATTCATAACAAAAATAGGAAGCATGACAGATCACTGCAGAAAATACAGGATACCTTCAGAATGCCTAATTTGAGAATAATAATTATACAAGAATGCCTGGAGAGGGAAGCCAATGGATTAGGAAATATATTCAGGAGAATCATAGGTCATCCAGATACAAGAAGCTTTTAGAAACCCAAATAGACCAGAACAGAAAAGGTCATCCCGCCTGCCACATTATAATCCATACTGGCTCAATAACCTCTGAGGAAAGAATTCTTAAAGCTGCCAAAGAGAAGAGAACAATCACACAAAAAGGTAACCCAATTAGCATTATGTCAGACTTCTCAGCAGACACCATAAAAGCAAGGATAGCCTGGAAAAAGGTATGCCACATCCTAAAGTCAAGTAACTACCAATCAAGAATAATCTACCCAACTAAGCTTTCATTCACAGCAGAAGAACAAATAAGTTGCCACAGCAAGGAAAAGCTGATGCAATATATCACTACCAATCCAGGTCTTCAAAAATCCTCAAAGATGTTCTACATACAGAAAACCAACAAGAACAGAATATAGGCAATAAAGCAGCCTACAACCAACAAAACAAGAACAGCCAAGCCACTGTTCCCCCTTCCAAAAAATGGATAAAAGGAAGGGACAGACAAAAACTTCCCAGTTCTAACCACCAATATTAATAATCTGAACTCTCCAATTAAGCGACATAGATTGTCCAGTTGGGTCAAAAGCAGGATCTTTCTACTTGAGATCTTCAAGAGACCCACTTTGCCCACAAAATAAACATACCTTGAATATGAAAGGCTGGAATAAAATATATCAAGCAAATGACCCCCATAAACAGGTGGGAGTTGCAATCCTAATATCAGATAAAATAGACTTCAAATTAAAATCAATGAGAACTGTTAAACAAGGTCACTACATATTTATTAAGGGATCTCTCCCTCAGGATATTATGATTCTAAATATCTACTCACCAAATAATGGAACAACCAAATTTATCCAAGAAACACTATTTTCCCTCAATTCACATACAGATCCAAACCCAATAATTGTTGGGGAAGGTAACACAGCACTATTCCCATTAGATAGATCATCCCGGTAAAAACACAACAGAGAAATCTTGGATCCAAAAATCTGCATAAACCGACTAGACTTAACAGATATTTACCAAATATTTCACCCAGATGCATCTCAACAGCACATGGAACATTCTCCAAAACTGACCATATTCTAGTCCACAAAGCAAATCTTTCCAAATTCAGAAACATTTAAATTATGCCTTGCATTCTCTCAGATCACAAGGGAATAAAATTAGTATTGAACACTAAAAGTGAGCGAAGGAAATCTTGCAACATATGGAGGCTGAACAACACACTGTTGAACCACCAGTGGGTCAACGAAGAGATTAGAAAGAAATTCAAATGTTCATGATATTCAACAAAAATGCACACACAAACTATTAGTTCCTCTGGGAAACAGCAAAGGAGTACTCAGAGACATGTTTATAGCTCTGAATTCCTACATTAACAAATTAGAAAGATCTGAAACAATTTCATGAGACATCTAAGGCTCTTTGAAAAAGAACAACAATGTACTCATTAGCTTGCTCATGTAATTGTAACCCCTCTATACATAATTTTCACAACAAAAAAACTTACTAATAAAAAACTACATTTTATAATGTACATGGGGCTGGAGGTGGGGGGTAAGGGATGGTAGGGAAAAAACAAAGGCGGAGGCAACCATGCTTGATAAGAAATGTACTCATTACCTTGCTCATGTAACTGTAATTCCTCTGTACAGTATTTTCAAGATTAAAAAAACCTAATTAAAATATATTACTTGGAAAAAGAACAAGCCCCAATCCAGTAGATAGAAACACATAATTAAAAGTAAATCCGAATTAAAGAGTTAGAATCCAAAACAATCTATAGAAAGTATTAACAAAATGAAGAGTTAGTCCTGTGTTGGTTCTTTTTCTTTGAAAAAATTAATAAAATTGACAGACCCTTATTAAATCTTATGAGAAAAAAAGAACATAGCCAAATAAAGAAACCCAGAGATGAGAAAGGAAACATCACTACAGAAACAGCCAAGTTTCAGAATATTTATTATACTTCTCAAAACTTTATGCTAACAAGTTTGATAATCTGAAAGATAGGAACAAATCTCTAGCAAATATTGGCATGTCCAAACTAAACCAAGATGATTTAAATCAATTTTACACACCCCATATCAAGCATCAAAATAGAGGCAGCAATAAAATACCTCTCACTCAAGAAAAACCCATGACTGGATGGTTTAGAGCTGAATTCTACAAGGCCTTCAAAGTAGAACTCACAGCAATACTCCTCCATCTCTTCATTGAAATTGAAAACTCACTACCACACTTTTTATGAAGTCAACATAGCTCTCATCCCCAAACCAGGCAGGGACTCATCAAAGAAAGAGTTATATAGACCCACTTCTTTGATGAATATCGATGCAAAACTCTCAACAAAATCTTGGCCAATCGACTTCAACAACCCATCAAAATAATCATACACCACAATCAAACAGGATTCAATTTGAGGATGAAAAAGCTGGTTCAATATATGCAAATCAAAAATATAATTCATCACATCAACAAGAACAAGGATAACAACCACATGATTATTTCAATAGATGCAGAAAAACATTTGACAAAATCCAACACCCCTTTATGATGAAAATTCTGGAAAAACTAGGAATCCATTCCTCAATATAATAAAGGCTGTATATGACAATCTTACAACCAGTATAGTACTTAAAGGTGAAAAGCTAAAGCCATTTCCTTTAAACTCAAGAACGAGACAAGAATGTTCACTCTCTCCACTTCTATTCAATTTAGTATTAGAATTCCTAGCTAGGGCAATAAGACAAGATGCAGATTGGGAAAGGTGAAGTAAAACTCTCCCTGTTTTCAGATGACATGATATTGTATTTAAAGAATGACATGGACTCCACTCCAAAGTTTTTTCAGCTGATCAGAAACTTTGGAAAAGTAGCAGGGTATAAAATTAGCTCTCAGAAACCAATATTTTCCTGTATGCCAATAATGAGAAGAGCACGACTGAAATTAGGAGAGCAACCCCTTTTGAAATAGCCCCACATAAAATAAAATACCTAGGAATTAACGCAATAAAAGAGGATTAGGAATTGTAGGATGACAACTTTAAAAACCTAGAAAGAAATTAAAGCAGAACTAAGCAAATGGAAAAACTCCCATTCTCTTAGATAGGGAGGATTAACCTCGCGAAAATGGCAATACTGCTAAAGGCTATCTACAAATTCACTATGGTATCTATCACTATCCCAACCTCATTCTTCAATGAAAGAGAAGAAGCAATCGAAAAAGACCTCGAATAGCAAAAACAAGCCTTAGTAGAAAGAACATTGCTGGGGGAATATGAAATCCAAATTTCAAAACCCTACTACAAAGCCATACCAATCAAAACAGCTTGGTACTGCCACAAGAACAGACCTGAGGACCAGTGGAATAGGACTGAAATGGCCCCACAGACCTATAGCCATCTAATTTTTGACAAGCGAGCTAAAGAAATAGAATGGAAGAAAAATACCTTTTCAGTAAATGGTGCTGGTAAAATTGGTTAAACACTTGTAGAAAACTAAAGCTAGATCCCTATATACCACCCTGCACCAGAATCAACTCCAAATGGATCAAGAAACTCTGAGTCAAAGCAGACACTCTGCAAACATTACAGGACTGAATAGGAGAAACATTAGGTCACCTTGGTACAGGCCGAAATTTTCTTAATAGAGACACAGAAGCACAATAAATCAAAGAAAGTTTGGACAAATGGGATTACATTAAACTGCAAGGCAAAGGACATAGCTAGCAAGATCAACAGAAAGCCCACAGACTGGGAGAAGATGTTCACTAGCCATAATACGCATAATAGTCTCATATCTAAAATATAATTAAAACTCATAAAACTAAATTTCCCAACAAATCCTCAAAGAAACAACTGCCTGATTAATATGTGGGCTAAAGACTTGAAGAGAGACTTCTCTGAGGAGGAAATAGAATGGCCAATAGACACATGAAGAAATGCTCCACATCTCTAGCCATAAAAGAAATGCAAATGAAAACATTGAGATTCCATCTCACCCCACTTAGAATAGCTATAATCAAGAAATCTAGTAACAACAGATACTGGAGGGGATATGGCCAAAAGGGAACCTTACTGCATTGTTAGTGGGAGTGTAAACTTGTTCAGCCACTGTGAGGATTCCTCAAAAGACTCCTCTATGACCCAGCAATCCCACTTTTGGGCATTTACCCAAACACTCACAAACTAGGTCACACCAAAGCTACCAGCACAACCATATTTATGGCAGTATTACTTACCATTGGTAAGATACAGAACCAACCTAGATGCCCCTCAGTAGCTGAATGGCTTATGAAAATGTGAAAATATATATATATATGAATTCAATGCCTCATTTGTTAGGAAATGGAAAGACTTGGAAAAAAATTACATTATGTGAAGTAATCCAGGCCCAAAGAAACAGGTCCCATGGTTTCCCATGTTTGCAGTGACTAGTACATGTCTAGGACAAGCAGAGTAAATCAAAGTCTATGTATAAATGACCACATGAGATAATAAGCATAATGTACCCCGATTCAGGGATACAAGCATTTTTTTCTTTCTTGCTAGTGCTTTTAATGTACTTAAATGCACTATGTGATATTTTTGTTTCTTTTGTATATTCTTCCCCATAGAATATCTCCTGTTCTCATTGGATATGATGCCCGTGTTCTGAACTTTGTATATACGTTTTTGTAATTTGGGTATAGGAAGGGATATTCGGAATGCTTAAATGGGGATGCAGGCTGACCCATTGCAAAGAAGAGATGTACAGGACACTGTTGAAAAAAAAAAAACTTTACAATGTCGGGGTGGGGGGCCTGGAGGAGTTGGGGAAGCAGGAGGGAAATGATGGTAGTTGCACAACAAAGGAGGAGGTAACAATGTTGGTACGAAATGTACTCATTTTCCTAGTTGTGTAACTAAACCATCTGTACATTTTTAATTGAAGTGTTTTGTCTTTTTTGGTCATGGGGCTTGAACTCTGGTCCTGGGCGCTGTTCCTGTGCTCTTCAGCTCAAAGCAAGCACTCTACCGCTTTAGCCACAGTGCCACTCCCGGTTTCCTAGTGGTTAATTGGAGATTAGAGTCTCATGGACTTTCTGCCCTAGCTGATTTTGAACCGTAATCCTCATATCTCAGCCTCCTGAGTAGCTAGGATTACAGGCGTGAGCCACCGAAGCCTGGATAAACATTTTAAAAATAAATATGTATAAAATAAAAATGCTGCATTTTACAGAGTTTTAGCCAACCCTGAAAATATCTTTTTAGGTATTCTGCATTTTGTGTGAAATATTTTTAGTAACATTTTTGTTGACATGTAGTTCCCATGCAATGTATTATGTCCTTTTATTGTATACATTATAGTGTTTTATTGTATACATTATAGTTTTTTGAAGTGAATTTTACCTTAATAGGTTTTCATACCTATTTTTCACAAACTTTCATTTCTTCACATTGAAATTCTGTAAACTTTAGAACAGACATTAAAATAGATGTAACAAAGACTTCGAAGAAAATATATTAAGTGAAATAAGCCAGGCCCAAAGAAACATAGGTCCCATGGTTTCCCTTATTTGCAATAAGTAGTATATGTCAGTCAAGCAGAAAAGGTCACATAAATTAATGTTGTAAAAATGAATCCCAAGATAAATATTCAAATGATATTTTTTCTTTCATGTGGTTTTTTTTCTAAAGTATTTATAAGATTGTTTCTTTGTTTTGTTTTTTATTGTGAAAATACTGTACAAAGGGGTTACAATTACATGGGCAAGATAATGAGTACATTTCTTATCAAGCATTGTAGCCTCCTCCTTTGTTTCCCCTTCCCATCCCTTCCCATGCTCCCTCCGCCGCCCCCCCAAACCTTCCCGGCCCCCCCTCACCAAAGTTGTAAAGTTCATTTTTGACATAATGACTTGTACTTCTCATTGTTGCAATGGGTCCACCTGTATCCTTGTTTAAATGACTTGTTTTTCCCCTTCCCCTCCACAAATTATACCGACATCAAATACAGTGAAAGCAGGGGTTATACTGTGGGGGAGGGACATACAAAGCAACAAAGAATTAATCTTATAGATGCATTACAAACATTCGCATGAAAGAAAAAAAAACATTTGAATACATATCTTAGGGTTCATTTTGGTTTTTTGTATGATGCTCCTCCACGGTATAACCCCTGCTTTCACTGTATTTGATCTTGGTATAATTTGTGGAGGGGAAGGGAAATAACAAATAGTTTACATTGGGATACAGGTGGATCCATTGCAACAATGAGATGTACAAGTCGTTATGTTGAAAAAAGGAGACTTACTGGCTGGGAGGGGGAGATGGGAAGGGATGGGGAGGGGAAACAAGGGATAAGAAATTTACTCATTATCTTGTCTATGTAATTGTAACCCCTCTATACAGTATTTTCACAATTAAAAAAAGTATTTGAATAACATTTTATTATATATAATTTTGAAAAATACACTAGGAATGAAAAAAATTTAAAGTCATAATTTGAGCACTAATTAGATGACAACTAGACAGTAATGCTCAGTGGTAAAGCATTGGCCTAGCATATTGGAACCAATGATTTGATTACGCTAGCATTAAAAATAAACACAAAGCACAAACCCAATAACACTATGTACACACACACACAGACACCACAAAAACAAGCACCACATACACACATTTAGAATACTGATATCATATTTAAACAGAAAATTATCTCAAATAGTAAAATTATGCTAACATATGAAATCATAATATTGCTTTTATTATTTGTTTAATAGAAATAAGATGAACAATATACTTAGATGCTTATAGATTAAGTACATTAGAAATTAAGAATTAGAAGACATGCGAACCTTTGCAAACAAGTTTTTAATAATAAACATTTTGATATATGTATTCTTTTATTTTGACAAAAGATTGATATTATAGTTGTTTGAACTCAAGATTTAGAATATACTAGCCAGGTCCTCTATATCTCGCTAAGGAAGGCTATATCTCTTCAGTTTGGACATTTTTGAAAAAAGGTGTCATAATTTCTCAGGCTCTCCTGAATCACTGTCACTATTTGCACTTCCCACCATAGCTAGAAAATATAACCCACAGATCATCATGCCCAGCTCACATTTTTTTAAATCCAAGTGCAAATATTTACAAAAAGTGACCAGATCATAAAGCCCATCTTATTAACATTTGCTTCTTGAAAACAGATTAAGAAAATACAGCATTTGTTACCTGCACAAATATGTTTAGAACTATAAGAAAATAAATTGATTTAAATCACCAAACATATAAAAATTAAGAAAACAACTTTCAAATATTCACATTTTAAATATTTTGAAAGCAAAATATATGTGTCAAAATAATTTACATGAGTAAAAATCATGCAAAATTAAGTTAACCCTACAACTTTGAAAACAGAATTGCCTTAAAGAAACAAAAGAAAATAAGTAAATCAGTACAAAATTTGAAATTTAGAAAACAAAATGAAGTGTATTCTTTGTCTGTACATCAACTTCATAATAAAAATAAAAATGCATGAAGAAAAAGCATAAGTAGTTTTTTTTTAGTACAAAAATTTGAGGGAGAGGATAGCAATATTCCATAAGAAATGTACTCATTACCTTATTTATGTAACTGTAACCCCTCTGTACATTACCTTTAAAATAAAATTAAATTAAATTTAAAAATAAACTAAATAATATACCAATTAAAAATTCTTAGAAGTCATTGGTTAAAAATTTTGTAAAAATACCTGAGGACTATACATTGATGGTAATATTTAAATACTTAAACTAAACTTTAGCAAAAGCAAAAGCAAAAGTTCAAAAAAAAACTGGTACAAAGTAAAGTAATAAATCAGAATAAATTAATATTAGTAATAAGATGAATGTATAGTGGTAGTCAAATATGTAAGAAATGAGACAATTTGTCATTGGTTGCATTTAATAAGTAAGAAAGAAGTCTTTATACCTTCTTTCGATATCTTAGGTTTAATGGAGAAACTATTCTGGCACATCAAATGATAATCAGATAAAAATATTAGAGCAAAGAACAGCTTTTGGATATTAATGTATATAATTATTTTGGTAGTGAGAATTTTTCAGGATTTCAAATTGCGGTATTGTTCTTGCTGAACTGAAGTCATATCAGTGGTTAATTTTAGGATAGGGGAGTTCCCTTTCCACCAGAACTTGCAACTCATCTGTCCTTGTAGCCTTTCCATCATCACTGGCATCAGATGCACACAAACTTGTCTAGCTTCCTACCCTGGCTGGCATAGATTCTGCAGTGTTTCCAATCTTAGTCACTCAGTGTGTCCAGGATGCTGGAAATGATCCAGTGCACCCAGCTATAGACTGAGAAGAATTTCCAAATAACTCTTGGCCTTCTGTTCTCAAGCCTACTAAGTAGTAATAAGTTAAGATGTGCACCCTTGGTGCCAAGCAGTAACGTGTTTTTGAAGCAATTAGACATACATATGACTTAGGATAGTTATTATCTCAGGAAAAGAAAAAAAAGACAGGGAAGCATAGAGAACAGACAGAATTTTAACTAGCTACTCAGAGGCTGAGTAACTTTAGCCAGCTACTCAAGAAGATATCTGAGGACCACTCTTCAAAGCCAGCCCAGTCATGAAAATCCATGAGATTATCTCCCATTAACCACCAAAAAAGCCAGAAGTGGAGCAGTGGCTCTAGTTGTAGACCCTAACTTGGGCACAGAAGCTTATGGAGATTACCCAGGCCCTTTATTTAAACCTTAGGATGATGTATGCATGGGCATATGCAAAATTGTGCACAAGCGCGTGAGTGAGCACACATACACACATACAAATGAGTATTTCAAGGCAAGGCTCTTTATTTTTTACTTTGCTCTACTTTTATTTCCCTGTATTAGTTCACAAATTAACAAAATCATCTAAGTACCTACTTACATATATCTCATCCTGTTTCTCCAACGTCTACTCTCCTTTGGGAAGCCAGTTTTTATTTGACCCACAAGTAAATTATTCAGGAGGTCAGTTGACCGTCACTAAACTCTGTAGTATTAGAAGATTCTTTAGGTTCTTCCAAGCAATTATTTTGTGAAATCATACATCAAGCAATATATTTCTTTCACTAGAAGGAGAGACCCTGTCAAACAATTAATAATGTTTTTCCCCCTTCATGGCAAGCATTTGTATTTTTATTAACTTCATATAATTCCTGACCTGTGTATGCCAAAGACTACTGTGAAAATTAAAATATCCTACTCAATGCTTAGAATCCTTATACAATTCATATATGTGAAGGTTTTACATATTATTGGATTTGCTTCAAAATAAATAATGTTCACCTTGACTGTCTATAGAAGAAAGAATTAGTTTCTCAGCACTTTAGGTCAGAACTTGAGTGAAAGTAAAGGAAAAGTGAGGAACAACCCAACACATATATTCAAATGAGACAAAACAACCCAAGAAAATACAAATTAATTCAGGACTCAAGAACCTGTAGGAAATGCAAAGATTAAAAAAAAAATCAGGTATGACAAGCTTAGGAAAATCTTGACTTCATGGGAGGCTATTTTTGTTAAAGGCCTGACTGGGCAAAAGACCTGGACACAGTGCCATGTATCTGTTATTCTTAGTTCCAGGAAGACTATCATAATGTGAACTGAGCCCTAGATCATACACAAAGCAGGAAGCTAGACTTGATCTGAAAAATAGACATTCTAATTGGGTAAGGTGGAAATTCAATGGTGTTTTCATTTGCATTTCTTTTATTGTTAGAAAGGTTGAGTATCTCCTCATGTGTCTAATGGTCATTCATATTTCCTCTTCAGAGAAGTTTCTCTTTAAGTTTTTAGCCCACTTATTTATTGGGCAGTTGTGTCTTTGTGGATTGGTTGTTGATGATTTAGTTTTGTGTATTCCAATTATATTTTAGATATGAGACCACTGTCAGTTATATGGCTAGTGAAGATCTTCTCCCAATCCATGGGTTTTGTATTCATCTTGCTAGCTATGTCCTTTGTCATCCAGAAGTTCTGCAGTGTCATGCAATCCCATTAGTCCAACCTTTCTTTGATTTGTTGTGTTTCTGGGTCCCTATTAAGAAAATTTTGGCCTGTGCCAAGGAGCCCAATAATCAAGGACTTTAATAACAACAGATACTGGAAGGGATGTGGAAAGAAGGGAACCCCAGTGCATTATTGGTGGGGGTGTAAACTTGTTCAACCACTTTGGAAAGCAGAATGGAGGTTCCTTAAAAGATTCCACATAGAGCCAGAAATCCCATTTTGGGGCATTTACACTAATGATCACAAACAAGATCATACAAAAGCTGCTAGCAGAACTGTGTTTATTGCAGCATTATTTATGTGCTGCAACCCAGATTTCCCTCAGTAGATTAATGGATCAAGAAAATGTGGAATATACACACAATGCCTCCAACAGAAAGAATGACACCACCCCATTTGTTAGGAAATGGAAAGACTTGGAAAAAATTTTATTAAGTGAAGTAAGCCAGGCCAAAGAAACATAGTTCCTATGGATTCCCTTATTTGCAAAAACTCGTATGGGACAAGCAGAAAAGTTTAGATAAAATGATGTTAAGTGATATGAACCCCAAGATAGGGACACAAGTGATTTTTTTTCTTCCATGTTATAGTTTCTAATGATTTTTTATTTCTTTGTATGTCCCTCCCCCATGGTATAACCCCTGTTTTCACTGTATTTGATGTTGGTATAATCTAGGGAGGGGAAGGGAAAAAACAAATTGTTCAAATGGGGATAAAGTTTGGCCCATTGTAACAATGAGATGTACAAGATGCTATGTTGAAATGTGAACTTTATATTTTAGGCGGGTATGGGGGGTTCAAGGGGGAATGTAGATGAGGAGGTGGGAGAGAAGGGACAAACAAAGGAGGAGCCAGCAATGCTGGATAAGAAATGCACTCATTACCTTGCTCATGTAACTGTAACCACTCTGTAGAGTATTTTCACAATATAAAACTTATTTAAAAAATAATAAGCAGGATAATTTAGGGCTGGGGGCATGACAAAATGATAAGAACACCCATTTAGCAAATACATGACACTCAATTCAAACGCCAATACTATGAGTATTAAAAAAAATCTTTGTCTTAAAATATTTGGAATAATTGTAGGATCTGAATATTTGAGTGAAAAATAAGCACAAGAAAAGCATCATGAATGATCAAATAAATGCCCATTAAAGCTAAAATGACATCACAAAATATATATGAGAATTATTTCACGTAATATAATACTGACTAGACTAAATGCTATAAAAAAAACAGAGAAACTGGATGCTGTCAGGAATGTCAAATAGGAAAACTACTTCTGAACACATTTTGACAGGTTCCTAGAATATGCAACACTATATAGCACACGAATTGAGTTCTTCAGGCTTTGTCTCAGGAAAAAAAAATAACATTCAGCCAAAGGCCAAAGCACAGTTTTATAGCAGTATTATTTCCTCTAATTAAAGAAGTGGAAATCAATTCAGGCTTTCTTCAGGTGAATGGGAAATGAATTTTGTTACATTCCCTAATAACAAAACCAAAAGAGCAATTCGAATTGCCTTAAGGCATTCAACAACTGAGAATAATCTACCATAGATTTGAAGGCAAAACTAAAAGCTTATTTACTGCATGATCTAGAAGTCAGAGAAAAAGTATCGGTTGCCAGGATAAAATAAATTTTGGATGGAACCAAGAGAAGTAGTGGGTTTTAATTATAAAAGGGAAGCATAAGAGAGACATTTTTCAGGAAAAAAGAATCTGAAAATATAGAGTTAATAAAATTATTAGGATTTAATACGTACACAAAATAATTAATACAACTGAAGTCTGCATAATGTACTTGTGAAATATTAATGTCGAACTTGTAATATCATACTATAAATATTTAAAGAAACTGGAAACATATTCAAGGGATTTCTCTGTGCTCTTCTCAAAACATCATAAAGATCCATAGTAACTTCAACAATATTTAATGATATATAAAAACAGACATCAATATTGAATATACATTGAAAATTAGTCAGTTGAAATATACCTTGCTAATTCGAAGGCAGAGATTTAAAAGACCAGGATCCAGGGTCCGTTCTGACAAAAATCATAGAGAGAAATTAGAACAGAGAATGCTAAATATAGTGTAATTTCACTGTTATCTCACATTTGTGCAAGCCATAGGTAGGAGATCATTGCTCAAAGGAGGCTTGGCCAAAAAGTAAGACCTCATCTGATAAATAATCTAAAGTTGTCAGAGCCTTAACAACTTCAAGCATCAATAGTGTCAAAGGAAAAAAGGAAAGAAGAAACAAGAAAAGGTAGGAAAGAATGAAAAAACCACAATTTTTTCCTCTTCATTCATATTATTGGGTAGATTCATATTATTCATAAAATAGATTCATATTATTGTGTACAAGAGTTGACAGCATTTTGTTTACTGTTTCAGGATTCAGGCCTCTCTAATATGAAAACATTTATTTCAAGTAATTATTTTATTTATTCTTACTATTTATTAACTTATTATTAGTGATTTTTTAAGATTGAACCCATGGATTTTTACATATTAAACTAGTTCTACAACTAAGCTCTATCCCAGCTCTTTGTCTAGTTTTGGAAATTGTTTATGAATTCTTCAATAGTTAGCTATCCTACTTTTCATCTTTTCTCTCCCACTTTTTCCTCTAGGTATTTTAGTTTATGTGTTGAAAAGTTTCCTCAATTTTATTTTCTAAATTTAAAATTTTGCTTTTGAGTTTATAGGGAATCTTTTTATTTCCATTACATCTTTTAAAATTATATACAGATTTATGTATTTCATATGTATAATCGATTATTAGAGTCCATTTTATATGGTCATATGCACAAGCTATTGAGCCAGTATGATCCTCTCCTAAGAATAGTTTCCCTTGTTCTCACCACGTGAATGCTAAGATTACTGTTAATCATGTTCAATTGTAATTTTTTACTAGCTAGTGGATTAATTTGTTGATTAATGAAAATATTCTAGTTATTACAAATGAAGAAAACTATGCAGCATATTTCTTTTGATCTGGCTTATTTCACTTAATATTTTCTTTTTCTTTCCTCAGGATTGGGCTAATGCCATTCTTTCTGATGGAAGCACAGAATTCCATCAATAAAACAGAATTGAAGGCCCAGAAATGAATCCATTCCTATAGACACATAATTTTTGAAAAGGGAGCCAGAAACACAGGATGTAAGAACGATAGCCTCTTCAAAAATCATGTTGGTAGAATTGACTAAAATACACAGAAAACTCAAGTTAGATCCTTAAAAATCCCCCTTCCTCAAAATCAATGCCAAATGGATCAAAGACCTTAATGTAAGACCAGATGCCTTGAAAATATTACAGAAAGGGGTAGGGGAAGCACGAAGGCCTCCTTGGCACAGGTCAAAACTTCCAAAGATCAAGAATCAAAACAAATCAAAGTAAGTGTGGGTAAATGGCATTACATCAAACAAAATCCATCATTTGACAGACTCAAAAGCTATAGAGAAAAAAGAGGTAGTGTAGCCAGATATATTAGGGAGCAAACCTACAGATGAGATCTTCAGCCAATGCTAAATCCTTACTCCTTTTTAAAATTAGGATATTTATGATGGGTTTACAGGAATGTAGGAGTTTTCTTGTGGGGATTAGTAAGAAAACAATTAATGCTAAGACATAGATATCATGTGAAATGATTTGTAGCTGGAAAAAGGAGGGGCTAAAACAGGGGGTATAGTTTAAACCCCTGCTTGGTGACAGCTAAGGAAGGTATAGTTGCACAAGGGAAGGTGGTAAAGCAAGAGTGGTTATAAACAAAAGCACTGGTCTGAAGCCTCAAAATCAGGATCCCTGTCTATGTGGACTGAACAGTCTCTAACATGATGTTTTAAATTAAATAAGAAGTACAATTTTAGATTTTTGCACAGTGGGATGGTGCATAGTCAAAGGCAATCTCTGCTATGTCAGCTAATCCAAACTACTCATTCATGTGTTACCAAATAGCCAGGTTTCAATACAAACAAGTACAATGAGATTGTACAAATGACACTGTGACTTTTCACTCTCCTGAATCTGTGAAATGATTTGTCTCCAGATGTTTACAAAACATTATTCATGATCTTTTCTACCCTTTTGTCTTCAGTATTGATGTTCACAGTGCTTTTTTAAAATTGCTGTCTTGTGTGTATATGCCATTTTTAAAGCTTGAACTCTGTGTATGATGGTCTCCCTTGGATATTTTGCTCATGGATGATGACACTATATTTTGAGTCACATCCTAACATTCTCCTTCTTGCTGGATAATTGGAGATAAGTTTTCACATTTTTGTCTGTTTAGACTGATATTGAACAAAAATCTTCATGTTTTAGCTTCCTGAGTAGGATTCTACACATGGGCCACTAACACCAAGTTTCGCTTTACTGTTATTTTAATTATGTGGTAGAAGAAAGTGGAATTTTATTTGTGTTAAGTGTGAAATTTTCAAATAGAGGTTTGAATCAGCTTTGTATAATGTTACTGTTATCAATTTAACTGTTAAATCAATGCCTATTACACATTCCCACAGAACTATAATTGAAAAAAAAAGGCATACTTATTTTCTTAAAACAAGTAATGGAAATATGAATTTCTCTGACTTTACAATTCATATTTTATGTTTTATAACTTTAATTAGCAGACTTCCTTGAATAAAGTAAATATATTAAGTGTACACCCCAATAAACAAAGTGATTGTAGTTAAGAATAGATATTTCAACACAACCAAAAGATAAGGTTTTGAGCAGTCTCACTAAAAAGTAATGTTGCATAAAGAAACTAAGATAGATGGTATAGTTTTATCATTACACAACATATCAATGTATAGGAACACCATTCAATTCTTCATAAATATGTAAAAAATAATTATGTAGCTAGGCGCCAGTGGCTCATAGTTGTCAACATAGCTACTATCGAGGCTGAGATCTGACAATCATGGTTCAAAGCAAGCCTAGGCAGGAAAGTCCATGAGACTCTTCATTGAACCACCAAAAAACAGGTAGTGGCTCAAGTGGCTGAGCACTAGCCTTTAGCTGAATAGATGAGGGACAGCATCTAGGCCCAGATTTCAAGTCCTATGACCAACAAAACTTAAAATTAAACTTAAAAAAAAAACAAAAAAATTAACAAAATTGTCAGACCCTTAGGAAGTCTAACTAGAAAAAGAAGAGAACACGCCCAAATAGATAAACTCAGAGAGGAGAATGGAAACATCACCACAGAAACAAGGGAATACTTCTCAAAACGTTATGCTAATAAGTTTGAGAACGTGGCAGAAATGAATCTTTTCCTAGCGAATATTGACATGCAGAAATTAAACCAAGATGAGTTAAACTATCTTAACAGGCCCATATCAAGCATTGAAATAGAAAGAGCAATAAGATATCTCCCATCTAAGAAAAACCCAGGACCAGATGGATTTACAGCAGAATTCTACAAGGACTTCAAAGCAGAGCTCACACCAGTACTCCTCCAATTTTTCAATGAAATTGAAAGAGAAAGTTCACTAAACTCATTCTATGATGCCATCAAAGCCCTTATCCCCAAAGCAGGAAGGGTCTCATCAAAGAAAGAGAACTATAGACTAATTTCTTTGATGAACATTGATGAAAAACTTCTCAACAAATTTTGGCCAATCAACTTTAACAATTCATCCAAAAAATCATAAACCATGATCATACAGGATTCATTTCAGGGATGGAAATCTCGCTCAATATACACAAATCAATTCAGATAATTCACATCAACAGGAGCAAGGATAAGAAGCATATGGTTATCTCAATAGATGGAGAAAAAGCATTTGACAAGATCCAACACCTCTTTATGATGAAGGATCTGAAAAAATTAGGAATCCATGGATCATTCCTCAATATAATAAAGGCTGTATATGACAAACCTACAACAAGCATCATATTTAATGGTGAAAATCTAAATCCATTTCCTCTTAACTCAGGAATGAGACAAGGACTTCACCTCTCTCCATTTCTCTTCAGTCTAGTATTAGAATGCCTAGCTACAGCAATAGGACAAGATCTAAACATGAAAGGGATCCAAATAGGGAGAGATGACAAAAAACTCTCCCTCTTTGCAGATGACATGATTTTGTATTTAAAACATCCCACGGACTCCACTCCCAAATTACTCAAGCTGATTCAAAACGTTAGCAAGGTAGCAGGATATAAAATTACCCCTTAAAAATCAATGTCTTTTTTTTTTTTTTTGTCGGTCGTGGGGCTTGAACTCTGGGCCTGGGCACTGTCCCTCAGCTCTTCAGCTCAAGGCGAGCGCTCTACCACTTGAGCAACAGCACCACTTCCGGTTTTCTGGTGGTTTATTGGAGATAGGAGTCTCACGGGATGGCTTTTCTATATGCCAACAATGAGAAAAGTGTGGCTGAAATCAGGAAAGCAACTGCACAAAAAATAAAATACCTGAGAATTAACAAAAGAAGTGAAGGGCCTCTGTGACGAAAACTTTAAAAATATTAAAAAGGAAACCAAAACAGAACTTAGAAAGTGGCAAATCCTCCCATGGTCCTGGATTGGAAAGATGATCATAATGAAAATGGCAATACTTCTCAAGGCCATATATAAATTCAATGGGATTCCCATCAATATTCCAACCTCCTCCTTCTTCCAGGAAATAGAAGAGGCAATCAAAAAATTCATATGGAACAATAAAATACCCCCAAATAGCAAAAACGATCCTTAACAAAAAGAACAGTGCTGGAGGAATATCAATACCAAATTTCTAGAACAAAACCATAGTAATCAAAACAGCTTGGTAATGGCACAAGAACTGATCTCAGGACAAAGGAATAGAATTCAAAACCCAGAAATGAACCCACACCTATAGCCATCTAATTTTCGATAAAGGAGCTAAAACAATACAATTGATTTTTTTTTAAATGAATAAAGACAGCTTCTATAGTAAATGGTGCTAGCAAAATTGTTTAACCACTTGTAGAAAACTAAAGCTAGATCCTTATATATCACTGTGCACCAGAATCAACTCCAATGGATCAAAGACCTCAGAGTCAAAGCAGACACACTGAAAACATTACAGGATGGAATAGGAGAAACCGTAAGTCTTCTTATAGCCATATTATTAATAGAAACCCAGAAACACACCAAATCAAAGAAAGGCTGAACAAATGGGATTGCATGAAATTGCAGAGCTTCTGCAGGGCAAATGACATAGCTAACAAGATCAATAGAAAGCCCACTGATTGGGAGAAGATCTTCACTAGTCATACAACAGACAAGGGTCTTATATACAAAATATACCTGGAATCCAAAAAATTAAATCCCCCAACAACAAATCCTCAAAGAAACAACTGCCCAATAAATAAGTGGGCTAAAGACTTAAAAAGAAACTTCTCTGAAGAGGAAAGAAGGACGGCCAATAGACACATGAAGAAATGCTCAACCTCCCTAGACATAAAAGAAATGCAAATCAGAACATTGAGATATCACCTCACTCCAGTTAGAATGGCTAAAATCCAGTTCCGGGAAGATGGCGGAGGAGAAGGTGGAATCTGAACAAGCTCTTGCATAGAAAACAGTTTCAGAATTCCAGTGAACAGTCCCAAGCCAGAGAATCACACCAAGTGTGCCATCACAGGACAGAGAGTTAGTCAAGAGAGGGGAAGCCAAGCAGACACATCTGAGCGCCTGCCAGCAGCTGCTGCTGCGGTGGCAGGGTCGAGGCAGCAACCAACGCGGGGGCACACCTGAGACACAGTCCGGGATGAAGGAGCCAGACGCAGTGGATGAGTGGATTCTACTCAACAACAGCAAGAACCGACAAGGAGCGGACAACTTCATCCTGCACTTTGCAGACCAGAGACGACCCAGGATCCAAGACTCAGCTTGCGTAGAAGCCCGACTTCCTCACTCCTTCTCAGGGAGCAGAGGAGGGAAGGCCACCCCTCCCCCCCAGCACCAGTGATCTCCATCTTGGATACCGACAAAGCTCGGAGGAGCGGCTAGCTCCAGCTCAGGCCTTGGAATAAAACGAGTCATGTAGCAGGTCACAAGAACTTAACGGCGAAGTGACCTCACAGACTCAGTTCCATCCAGGGAAAAGCCACCCAGCTCAGGTGCCAGCCATTGGAGTGGCTCTCCTCACCAGGTAACCAGAGCCAGAGGCTGCCCCTCCCTCTAGCAGCCTCAACAATCAATTGAAAAACAGAAACCCTGAGAATGGCTCCAGGCTGGGTGCTGTGAGTTTTTTTTCACAAAATAGCCCCAGGGAAAAGCTACTGTTTGTTGAAAGGCCTCAACTCTACCCAGAACCTAGCCTCACCACTGCATCCCCCTCTTTTGTGATTCTCAAAGCAGATCACCCTCCCAGTAAACTAACCTGGGAGGGGGATCTCAAAATTTTGGGTAAAGCAGAGCATTTTTCTGCCTGTTCCAACAAACTGACTTAAGAAACCAATCAAGCCACAGGACCTCAAGCTGACCAGAGACTCTAACCAGACTCTGGTTACAGACAAAAGGGAGATACAGGACTCTTCCCACCCCACCCAAAAAAAAAAATCAAAGAACTTTTTTATTTCTTCTTCTTCTTTTCTTTTTTCTTTTTTGGTTTTCTTTCATTTTTTGTTACCTTATATATATAAACATTTTTTTTCTTTTCTAAAACTTTTATTAATCTTTAATTTTTGCCTCTTCTGAAAAAATAATTGTTTTCCAGTAACTTTTTTTTTTCTCCTCTTAAAATTTTTATTTTAGGAATACGTGAATGTGTGTTTTCCTTTATTTTCTTGTCTTCTTTCTCTTTTTCTTTCATTCTTAATTATCTTTTTGTTTTTTGTCTAGCTCTACTGAACTTCTGATCTTTTCTTCTCACTTTCCTATCCTTTCCACCTTTTCCTCTTTTGTTCTTCTTTGTGACTTAACTCTTGTCCTGCACATCCTCAGATAAACCCGTAGTTAAGTAGTAGACCCTATCCCCCACTGTGTACACACTTAATCCACAAACTTTTTACTCAATTCAAAACCTCTGAGACTTAAATTCATTAATAGCAGTACTACCTCTTTATACCTATATAATATTTTAAGCATTTTTTTAAAGTTTTCCACATCTCCTCTATGTCCCTCCCTTTCTCTCAACATATTCACATTCCTCTCTAAATAGATGGTCTTTTATTCTCTATAATAACATTAATTTTTACGTTTCTATTTTTTTTCTGGTCTCTTTTCATTCCCCTTTCCCTTTCTTCTTTTTCTCTCTCTCTCTACTTCCATCCTACCCAACCTATTTCCTGCATTGGGATTAGGACATAGTTAACTCTCCCTGTGCCTCCCCACACCAATCTATTCCTATTTTTTACCCACATCTCTCCCTAACCCTAAAAATTTCTGGTTTTCCAAATTCTTCTCTGTGGTTCAAAGTCCTTTAACATATAGTTGTTTGATGTCAAATAGATGTATCTGTTGAACTAGATAATATCTGTAGACTATTGACTGTACAAATGCAAACTTTGGTTGATGGTTGCCTTAACATAGTGTTCTAGCACAAAGCTGGAGCTATCTTCATCTCAAATGGGCAGAGTAAGCCGGAAAAACACAAGAAAAATGGCTAATTCGGGTATCTCAATTCCCAATCTTGATAATCAGGGGTTAGAACAGATAATGAATAATCCAGAGGAGAGTTCCCAAATAGCTCTACAAACACTGCTGGCAAACATGATAAATGAAAAGTTTGACAACGTACAAAGGACTCTGTATGAGTGTGATAGGGAGAGAGA
Source organism: Dipodomys spectabilis (assembly GCF_019054845.1). Classification (NCBI taxonomy): domain Eukaryota; kingdom Metazoa; phylum Chordata; class Mammalia; order Rodentia; family Heteromyidae; genus Dipodomys; species Dipodomys spectabilis. The sequence continues at coordinate 358,839 of NW_024871409.1, read as the reverse complement.
GGAGGCATCCCAGAAGTTTATACAGGAATATCAAAAGCGTGAGGAAGCTACTCAAAAACTGATACAGGATTTGCGTGAACAACTTGAGAATACTCAAAGAGAAAGGGAGGAATGGCGTGAGCAGGCTGAGAACACTCAAAGAGATCTGCAGGAATCCCACGAACGGGAGGAAGCTAATCAAAGAGTAATACAGGAATTGAGAGACCAGGTAGAGAACACACAAAGATCACTAAAGGCATTCATGGAGTCCATTAACAAAGAGCTGAAGGAAGTCAGGGAGACCACAAAGGGAATGCTGAATGGAACCCAACAGAAGGAATGGGAGCCCAAAGAAACCATAACCAATCAACTAAGTGATTTGAGGACAAACACTGAACACCAAATTAAGGAAGTATAGAAATTCATACAAGACCTAAAACAGAGCTTCAACAAAGAAATTGAAGCCATCAAAGATGACCAACTAGAAGGAAAAGAGATAAAAAACAAAGTAGAGAGTCTTGGCAGCAGGTTAGACCATGCAGAAGATCGAATCTCAGGGATTGAAGACAGCCTAGATATTATAGAGAAAGAACATACAACCATCCAAGACAAGTCCAAGAAATATGATAGATCTATCCAACACCTGGAAGACACAACCAGAAGGCCTAATATAAGGATAATGGGTGTAGAGGAGCACCTAGAAACAGAAGTTAATGGTCTAGGAAATTTGTTTAACAGGATCCTAGCAGAGAACTTCCCAAACATGCAAAAAGATAGGCCTGTCCAGATACAAGAAGCCTTTAGAACCCCAAATAGACCAGACCAGAATAGGACATCCAACCGCCACATTATAATCCACACAGGATCAACTCAGAACAAGGAAAAGATCCTTAAAGCTGTCAAGGAGAAAAGGATAATCACCTATAAAGGAAAACTAATTAGAATCACCTCAGATTACTCAGCAGAGACAATCAAAGCAAGAAGAGCCTGGAATGATGTATGCCATGCCCTAAAAACAAACAACTATCAACCAAGAATAGTGTACCCAGCTAAACTCTCCTTCATAACTGAAGGCCAAATAAAAACCTTCCATAGCAAAGAAAAATTGAAACAATACATCTCCACCAAACCAGCCCTACAAAAGATTCTTAAAGATGTCCTACACATAGAAAACCAACAAGACCGCAATAAAGGCCAAGAGACTGAACCCAAACTGAGAATCCAAGAACCATAGGAAGAACCCAGTTTTCCCAGCCCCCAAGAAGGTAGATAACATGGCAGGAACTCCCAAATACCTCTCAGTCCTATTTCTTAATGTTAACGGACTGAACTCTCAAATTAAGCGATATAGACTGTCTAATTGGATTAAAAAACAAGACCCTTCTATCTGCTGCCTGCAGGAGTCACATCTTGCCCGTAAAAACAAACACTTTTTCAATGTTAAAGGCTGGAACAAAATCTACCAAGCAAACGGACCCCATTAACAGGTGTGAGTCGCAATCCTAATATCAGATAAAATAGACTTGAAATTAAAATTTGTGAGAAGAGATAAAGAAGGTCGCTACATACTAATTAAAGGATCTCTCCTTTAGGAGGATATTACAATTCTAAATATCTATTCGCCAAACAATGGAGCACCCAAATTTATCAAAGAAACACTACTTTCCCTCAAATCCCATATAGATCCAAAGACATTAATTGTTGGGGATTTTAACACACCACTCTCCCCACTAGATAGATCAACTCAGCAAAAACTCAACAGAGAAACCGCAGATCTAAACAGCTGTATAGGTCAACTAGACTTAACAGACATCTACTGAACATTTCACCCAGAAGCATCAGAATACACATTTTTCTCAGCAGCACATGGAACGTTTTCTAAAATAGACCACATTTTAGGCCACAAAGCAAACTTGTCTAAATTCAGAAACATTGAACTTATACCTTGCATTCTTTCTGACCACAAGGGAATAAAATTAGAACTCAACACCAAAAGCCAACAAAGAAAGTCCGGTATCACATGGAGGCTGAACAACACACTGCTGAATCATGAGTGGGTCATGGAAGAGATTAGAAAGGAAATTCAAATGTACATGCTATTCAACAAAAATGAACACACAAAATACCAGCTCCTCTGGGACACAGCAAAGGCAGTACTCAGAGGCAAGTTTATAGCTCTGAGCTCCTACATCAACAAATTGGAGAGATCTGAAACTAACAATTTAATGACACATCTAAACCTCCTTGAAAAAGAGCAGCAAGATAAACCCCAATCCAGTAGACGGAAAGAAATAATCAAAATTAAATCAGAATTAAATGAATTAGAATCCAAAAAAAACTATAGAAAGAATCAACAAAACAAAGAGTTGGTTCTTTATAAAACTTAACAAAATTGACAGACCCTTAGCAAATCTTATCAGAAAAAGAAGAGAACACACCCAAATTAATAAACTCAGAGATGAGAATGGAAACATCACCACGGAAACAAGCAAGATTCAGAACATTATAAGGGAATACTTCTCAAAACTTTATGCTAATAAGTTTGAGAACTTGACAGAAATGGACCTCTTCCTAACAAATATTGACATGCCAAAACTAAACCAAGATGAGTTAAACTATCATAACAGGCCCATATCAAGCATTGAAATAGAAACAGCAATAAGAGACCTCCCAGCTAAGAAAAGTCCAGGACCAGATGGTTTTACAGCGGAATTTTACAAGGCCTTCAAAGCAGAGCTCACACCAATTCTCCTCCAACTCTTCAATGAAATTGAAAGAGAAAGCTCACTACCGAACACATTCTATGAAGCCATCATAACCCTCATCCCAAAACCAGGCAGGGACTCATCAAAGAAAGAGAACTATAGACCCATTTCTTTGATGAACATTGATGCAAAACTTCTCAACAAAATTTTGGCCAACCGACTTCAACAATTCATCCAAAAAAATCATACACCACGATCAAACAGGATTCATTTCAGGGATGCAAAGCTGGTTCAATACACACAAATCAATTAATATTATTCATCACATCAACAGGAGCAAGAGTAAGAACCACATGGTTATCTCAATAGAAACAGAAAAAGCATTCGACAGGATCCAACACCCCTTTATGATGAAGGTTTTGGAAAAATTAGGAATCCATGGAACATTCCTTGATACAATAAAGGCTGTATATGACAAACCTACAGCCAGCATTATACTCAATGGTGAAAATCTAAAGCCATTTTCTCTTAACTCAGGAACAAGACAAGGATGCCCACTCTCTCCACTTCTCTTCAATCTAGTATTAGAATGCCTAGCTACAGCAATAAGACAAGATACAGACATAAAGGGGATCCAAATAGGGAAAGAAGAAATAAAACTCTCCCTCTTTACAGATGACATGATCTTGTATTTAAAGAATCCCATACACTCCACTCCCAAATTACTCAAGCTGATTCAAAACTTTGGCAAAGTAGCAGGTTATAAAATTAACCCCCAAAATCAATGGCTTTTCTGTATGCCAACAATGAGAAAAGTGTGGCTGAAATTAGGAAGGCAACTCCATTTGTAATAGCCCCACAAAAAATAAAATACCTAGGAATTAACTTAACCAAAGAAGTGAAGGACCTCTATGATGAAAACTTTAAAATCTTAAAAAAGGAAATCAACACAGAACTTACAAAATGGCAAAGCCTCCCATGCTCCTGGATTGGAAAGATTAACATCGTGAAAATGGCAATACTTCCCAAGGCTATCTACAAATTCAACGCAATGCCTATCAAAATTCCACCCTCATTCTTCAAGGAAACAGAAGAGGCAATCCAAAAATTCATATGGAACAATAAAAGACCCCGAATAGCAAAAACGCTCCTCAATGGAAAGAACACTGCTGGAGGAATATCAATACCAAATTTCAAACTCTACTATAAAGCCATAGTAATCAAAACAGCTTGGTATTGGCATAAGAACACACCTCAGGGCCAATGGAATAGAATTGAAAACCCAGAAATGAACCTACAGACCTATAGCCATCTAATCTTCAATAAGGGAGCTAAAACAATAGAATGGAAGAAAGACAGCCTCTTCAGTAAATGGTGCTGGCAAAATTGGTTAACTACATGTAGAAAACTAAAGCTAGATCCTTATATATCACCCTGCACCAGAATCAACTCCAAATGGATCAAAGACCTTGAACTCAAAGCAGACACTCTGAAATCATTACAGGATGGAATAGGAGAAACCCTGGGTGTCTTTGGCGCAGGCCGAAATTTTCTGAATAGAGACCCGGAAACACAACAAATCAAAGAAAGGTTGGACAAATGGGATTGCATAAGGTTGCAGAGCTTCTGCAGGGCAAATGACATAGCTAGCAAGATCAATAGAAAGCCCACGGATTGGGAGAAGATCTTTACTTTGGCCTGGGGGGCGGCGGAGGAGGGTGGGAATGGAGGGTGTGGACCGGTGGAAGGGATGGGAAGAAGAAACAAAGATGAGGCAAAAATATTTGATAAGAAATGTACTCATTACCTTGCCCATGTAATTCTAATCCCTCTGTACAATATTCTCACAATAAAAAAATTAAAAATAATATTTGGCCATGAATGTTAAGATATATATTGTAAAAAATTAAAACCTCACTATATATACTAGTTTATAAAAATGTAAAGAAGTGTTTTCTGGTTTTCGTTGTCATTGAATCATTTGTGTAAATCCCGTATTTCTCACTCAATTCATATTTATATGTTTATATGCTTTATATGTTTATATGTTTAAGTGATAGGTAGTGCTGTTTTAGGACTTTCCCTTGATTTTCTAACATTTACCCTTCTAGCCTAAAATCAATATGCCCTCCAACCTTGTCAGAGGTTTCATTGACAGTAAAATCATTTATCTCAGTGGAGTAGAAAAGTATAGCCAAAATCATTGTTTGGAACAACTGTTACCTTTCAAATGCATTTCACTTAGTTTAAGAACTAATACATTCAAGTCATCTTAAGTATGTCAGTAATAGCAAACTGTCGTCTTAGCTTTTCAACCTCTAAAGAGATGAAACTCTTAAATTATACATCTATTTTTTTTCTGCCTAACATTCTATTATTCCTTAGGAAGATCTTTTTATGTAACCCTGTGTTCCTGATTAGAAGATTGGAACAAAGGCAATAATAAAAATAGCCAAGGAAAATACTTGAAAACAATTAAAAAGCAATCACAGACCCTCCTGATTTCACTGGTTCCAGTCACAATATATGTTAAAGTACCACTTTTGTGTTATCAATTAAAGAGCAACAATTAAACTATAATTAGCAATGAAGAAGGGAATAAAAAACTTTGAAGACAGTTTGACTTTGAAAAATTCAAGAAAAGCATAATAGGTTGCTCTTGTTTTTCTATGTAGTTGCCAACATAATAGAGAGCAACATCCAAATGGATGGAAAACACCTAAACCACAGCAGTAAAATTTTGTCTATAAAATAACTGTGAGGGTCTGACTCTTTCAAAGTCAGGCTTGCAAAGCGGAAAAGTGTATTTCTTTAATGTAAACAATAAAAAATGTCAAAATCTTTTAATAATGTTTTACATGTCTTGAATAGGAATTCTCATGTTGGAGAAGAGGAAAGGCATGAAAAAGTTCAAGATTGACTATTCTTCAAGATCATTCTTATTTATCAGCTATCGCAACAGAAGTAATCTTGGTTACTCTTAGAATCGTATTTGTTTACATCTAGAAGCCTTATTTGTTGCTGGGGTATAGGGTGTAAACCCTTACATATTAATAAAGAGTCGTTTCCTAAGAGAATGTCTGTAAACAAACCTAAAATATCAAAGACTTAGCATAGTGAAAACTACATTCTAACTATATCAGTCTGTAGGTGTAGATTTTGTTTTCCATTGTTTCAGGGAACCCATTTTTGTTATCTTCTTTTTTGCCATCTAGTGATCCTATAACATCCTATAACATCTGTGATTGCTGTATCTCTATTTCTGTGGGAAAAGTCAGAAGGATAGAAAGTTGAGTTTCTATTTCACCTTATTTTTTATTATTTTAGAAACTTTAATTCAAAATGACATAAATTATCTTGATAATATTAGGAGATAGATTTCATTTCCATAGTCTTACTCTAGCTTCTATGTGACTTTGGTACTTAATGATCTTCAAATGTGAAAATATAAATAGGGAGCTGCTTATTTAGATATAGTTTAGAATTTCAAGACTTTGTTAATGCAAGGATCTTAGTACTATGTGCATCAAACATGTGTACAAATCTGGTGGAAACTTTTACTTATTCTCAGAAAGTAGGACATGTGATGTCCCTTTAGTTCCATCAGTTAAAATCTGTAGTTGAATTGAGTTTACTAAACCAAGACTGCTGTAACAAATTTCTACAAGTTTGGTGGCTTGAATTTATAATTTTACAGTTCTAAAGGACAGAAATCTAAATGAAGTCTCACTAGATTAAAATCTAGCCAGGGACAGAGATGAAATATTTTCAGCTGATCCTAGTGGAAAAGGCACTTACTTCTTGTTCGGCTTTCTAGAAACTTCAGAATCTCGGTTGTTGTCTTTCCTTTATTTTCTAATGTACTATCTATACATCTTTCTGATGGTCATCCCTAATCATTTTCCTTTCCAACTAAATCCGGAATATTTTATACATTAAAAAAAATATTATTGTGGGCTGGGAAGATGGCTCAGTGGTAGAGTGCTTGCCTTGCATGCATGAGGCCCTAGGTTCAATTCCTCAGCACCACATAAGCAAAAAAGAAAAAAGCCGGAAATGGCGCTGTGGCTCAAGAGGTGGAGCGCTAGCCTTGAGCTGAAGAGCTGAGGGAAAGCGCCCAGGCTCAGAGTTCAGGCCCCACGACTGGACCCCCAAAAAAAATATTATTGTGAAAATAACATACAGAAGGGTTACAATTACATGGGCAAGATAGTGAGTACACTTCCTATCAAGCATTGTTGCCTACTCCTTTGTTTCCACATACCATCCCTTCCCCTCTCCACCCCACAGCCCCACACCTTCTCAATTCCCCCACTTCCCCCCACCCGCCGAAGTTGTAAAGTTCATTTTTCGACATAATATTTTCTGAGAATTATCTTCCTCCATCTGAGAATTATTCAAATTTGTGTTCCTTGAGTAATGAAAGGTGATTATTTTACAAACTATACATATAATGCAAATCTACATTTGAGGAATTAGATATTTGGGGAAGATAGATGTTTTGGGAAGGTATTTTTCTGCCTACCACAATGAGTGTGTAGCATTCTTTATTCTATATCCTATTATCCTTTCACTAGATTTGAAAAACATATTTCTTCAATGAAATCTAACTAAAAAAAATAATTAATCTTGATTAAAACATTGTCACATCTTAGAAACCTTAAATCCCAGAGAACAGCTTCTGAAACAGTTTTGGCACTATCACTTTTTATACACTCTGCTTAAAAAATTTCTCTTTTCACGAGCATTTCACTGCTATTTTTTGGAAATATGGTTAATATTTATTTGACTGCTATTTTTAAAGAATGCATCGCTTCATACTAGTTCTCTTTTTCTATCTTTGCTGTGTCTAATCTATTTTTGAAAGCAATACAACTATTTGAATTACACGAACTGCTTATTGAAGTTGAATCAATGTGGAGAGGAAAAGAAAAAAAATGTCACTGTGTACATATTATGTTAAAAATGTACCCACAAGCAATTTATCTTAAAATCACGTATTTTTCATTATGTTTAGATTCTGATAAAATTGAGCCTTTCAACACACAATGTTAATGCACTCATTTCATGCCTCCCAAAAGCAAACCAAAATTTACTATTGATTTCATCTTTTAAAAAATTAGACAATGCAAATGGTGTATTAGATATTTAGAGTTATGTTCTGACACTATGGTGGAAGCCAGACAGGGAAAATAAAATCATGTTTTTATTCTTCCAGGAGCCACTCTGATTTATTTCAGGTATTTCTGAAAGAATGAAATTCTTGCTTGGATGTGTTATTTTTCCTTTATGAATAGGAGAATTTGGAGAAAGGATAAAAAAAAAAAGAAGAGAAAATAGAAGGAGAAATCTAGACATTTTGTTCTTCCTCCTCTCATTCACAATGTCTGGATAATGATTGTGGCTATTAGATACAGTGTTCTAGAGTGATTTAGTTCACCTATAGAAAAAGATAACCCCATATGCAAGTGATCACATGGAGAATGCTTATATATAAAAAAAGTAATAGCATCAAACACGAAATGTTATCTATTTGTTTAGTTCTTGTTTAGTATTTGTTAAATTCTGGTGTGGTATAGTCAACTATTATAAAGGTATACAAGGATGGTAAGAAACTAACACCTATAATGTTCTAATATTAGCTTAGTTCTTTCTGTGTTATATATGTATGTGGTTTTATTTGAGTTTTGGAGACATATGATCTTAAACTGATTTCATTTGAACCATGAGCCAATATAATAATTTCCCTTTCAGAAATTTTCTTTTCAGGTATTTTTCTCACAGTGACAGGAAAGGTCCCAATCTAATGAATATCAGTACATTACAGTGCACATCAAAAAGAGACACAACATAAAAATGACAGTAAAAATGTTAGAATTCATTATATGATAAAATAACAGGTACAATGTATCAAAGGTTGATAGAATATTTTTCCAAGGACTTTACCTATGTTATTTAATTTAATCCTTACAATATTCCCATAAAGTGGAATTACTTCCATTTTTAATTCTCAGATGATATTGATGTCTTTAGAGTGGAAATTACTAGTACAACCTTGCACACATGGTAAGTGGTAGCCTGGGGCCCATCTCCCGCTGTATCAGATAACTTCAATCTATTTTATGACCAAAATGTCATCACTTAGTCTACTAATTCTAGGAAAAATATCCCAGAATCATTATGTAGACTCTAATTTATCTGTTAGAAAATATGGAAACTCCAAGTTCATAATTAATTTATACCTCCGTCGTGAAAAGAACTGATAAAATATAAAATTCTAGATTTCTAGCTAAAATAGTAGAAATCATATACCATGACTCAACACTGAACTGCCTGGGGACCCCATTTCCAGTCTTACTGAAAGAAAGACCTGTCAAATTCTTGATGGAAATGAACTGCAGGTCTTATGGACCAATCATTTCCACATTGTAGCTTACCTAAAGTACTTAACATTAGAAGTATATTGATTGCTTTTAATACCCAATATTTTGAGAGAAATGAACTACTTAAATGCTATTAAAGACAGACTGATACAAAAAATCACGATTGACCCCCAGATAAATAGTTTATCTTTCATATATCCAAAAATACAGTCTTACCTATCATTAATCTTAGGAATGAGAGCTTAAAAATCATAGACACCAAGACCAAAGCAAAAATTAAAGATTCTCCAACTTGTAAACACAGTTGGTTTTAAAAGACATAAATATTACTGCATTTTAAAAATTTCTTATGATACTGAAGATTCAATTGTAAACTATAAACATTTGAAAATAATTCATTTCCTTGGGAGTAGGATACAAAACACAAGATTAATTCTAATCTTTTTAAAGGACCTTTATGTATACTACAAATTCACTCATAACTACAAGGATTCAAAAAGTACAGAGACACAAAGGAATTGCATCGCCTATGTTCCAAGGACTATGTTAATAGAAAACAAAGGTATACCAATAATTACCCTACCAAATTGACTTGAATTCATTTATTCTATTCCATTTAGATTCATAAAAAGTGGATTTTCATAAAATGATGCAATAAAAAGCCTATATACCTACTTACATTTTCAGATCTTAATATTTATTTTGGAAATGTCTTTTTTTTTTTTTTTTGTCGGTCGTGGGGCTTGAACTCTGGACCTGGGCGCTGTCCCTCAGCTCTTCAGATCAAGGCGAGTGCTCTAACACTTGAGCTACAGCGCCACTTCCGGTTTTCTGGTGGTTTATTGGAGATAGGAGTCTCACGGTCTTTCTTGCCCGAGCTGGCTTTGAACCTCAATCCTCAGATCTCAGCCTCCTAAGTAGCTAGGATTACAGGCGTGAGCCACCAGCGCCCGGCTTTGGAAATGTCTTTATCTATAAAGTCAGTATTTGTGCCTTACTTATAACACATAACCTGAACTGAAATAATACTGAAAATATTCAAAAGCTTATCAGAAATTGCAATACTCATTTTGGGAGGTTACTTATATTGAAAAAGTTTATGAAAAAGCGTTATTTGTTAAAATTGCAATAGTTACTCTGAAATTAGAGCCATTAGAAAAGATACCTTTGAAAATATGAAACATCAAATACATCCACAATGGAATCATGAAACATGCTTGTTTGTTTTTCAAAGAAATATCTAACAAGCAAATCCACAGTACTGATTTTGAATCAATATGATGGGATATTCATCATCATAAATATGGGGTTAATTATCTGTTACTGAGAATAGATATGATCTTTTTTTTATATTTTATTTGTGAACATACTGTACAGAGGGGTTACAGTTACATGGGCAGGATAATGCGTACATTTCTTACCAAGCATTGCAGCCTCCTCCTTTGTTTACCCTTCACATCCCTTCCCAGCCTCCCCCCTCCCCCCCAGTCCCAATCCTTCCCCCCCATCCCCCCCGCACCGACGTTGTAAAGCTCGTTTTGCACCTGACAACTAGAATAGATATGATCTTAAAAAGAAACATTTTCAACAGAAATCTGGAAAGAATTTATCCACTTGTGTTTCACAGGAATAATAATGGTCAAGTCTGTCACACTCACTCAATGAGTTTATCTCAAATGTATAACCAATTTAAGAGGTCAAATATATATTTTGTATTTACCGTCATCACATCAACACCTTACTACACAATTATGAGTGATTCTCTTACCTAGCACATAAGAGCTCAAAGTGTTCTTTTTTATTACAATGATGTTATCATTTGACAAATAAAATGTACAGAAGAGTGTTACTACCGAAATGACAGGACAGATCACTGATAAATAGAAAGTTTTCAACACAGTTAATGCTTTTTAACCTCACCACATTTTCAAGCCACATTGCAACATCATAAACACATACATATACATATACACACACACCTGTGTGAACATGCATACACATTATGCTTGCATGCTAAATTTAGGCTCTATTGTACAAAAAAGTTTAAATAAAATATTAGGAATTAGTACAGATGATCATTTGCTTTATTACACTATAGTATACAATCCAGTTACCATGGGTGTTATATTTTACCTGCCTCTCCACATGTAATGAATTAATTTTTGTTTATTTATATATTGCATCCATTCATTAATTTATTTGGTGCTAATACTAGGGCTTGAACTCTGGGCATGGCTCTGTCCCTGAGTTTATTTTGTTTTTGTTTTCTCAAGACTAGCATTTTACTGCTTATACCAGAGCTCCACTTCTATCTTTTGCTGGTTACTTTCAAATCATAATCTAATCGACTATTTTGCCTGGTCTGGTTTCAAACCACAATCCTTAGATATCATATTTCTGATTATATAGGACTAAGGCATAAACTACCAGTAAGGCTTCTAATTTTTCCTCTAGATTTATCTAATGCAAATGCTTAGTAATTTAAAACTGAGAGTATAGAAGCACAATGAACAATGCTAATATTATCATGTCAAAAATTCAAGTTACTAATTTAAATTTCTTCTTAAGACTAAACACAGAAAAATATCACGACATATTATCAGAGAAATTACTATTGAAAATAGGAACTTTAGGAGATTTCTAATAGATCCATTATTTACTATTACCCAACATTAAAAAATGTAGAATACAGTACTAAAATAGAAATCCTTTGTATAACTATTTAAACTGATTTTTTTAAGATGCTTGCTTTCACCTAAAAACAGATAGTCCTCTCTATTGTTTTCCTGTGATTTTTATGATTGAAGGTGCTCAGTAAGACGTCAAAATGTATTAGTAGTCCTTTGCTATCAATTAAATCTTACTTTTTCTTCTTGGAGGATATAATGATCAATGGGAGAAATGTGAGCTAGCAAAAGTTCAAAATCATGATTCCAATGTGAGTAGATCACTAGTAAATATTCCTTGATGCCATTTTCCACAGTCTTGTCACAAATGCAATTGGCCTGCCTTCTCTAGCTGCTTTCCTAGCCTGGGGCTATTCCTTCATTGTTCCAGAAAAGTCTAATTCAACTGACTCCAATCAGATCAATCACTACAATTATCACGGATTTACATTCTTGTCTGTAATTTGGTCTGTTTATGTAGGCTACTAAAATCGGTTTACTAATTGCAAGTAAATTCATAAATTCTATTCCCATTTTTTAAGAAAATTCTGTTTGTCCTATAAATTGATAAGAGGAATGGATTTTGTGGCTCGCTAGGTCATTGCACATCTATCTCCCTCTCTCGCGCGCACGCTCTTTCAGGATTCTCGTCGATAATATGATTGTTCCATAATTGTGCTATTTGATTTTGCTTTTATAGTTTTCGTTGCATAATTTCACTTTGTGCCCTGCCTTTTTCCAAACAATGTATGTAGAAGGCATTATTTCATATTTTCTCATTCCTAGAATAAGCTACACCTGCAGAGACCACGGGTTTCATTTTAATTCTGTACCTTTGAAGATGGAATAACATCTTTCCTCTGCTCTTCATCAACTCCCTACTCTCCAGTTAGAATAATAGAAAATATTATTAACCTTCAAAGTCATTTATAAATATATATTTAGCTATACATTGTATAAAAGGTATTTTGATACATCTTGAGGTGATTAGTTGCAACAAATATAAAATATGTATTTGAACATAGCTCTTGTCCTCCACCTTTTTATACCTAATTTAAGGATAGGTGGAAGAAAAAGTACAAAAATGAATTCAAAAAATAACAGCATCACCAGCACAACTATGTTTATTGCAGCATTATTTACCATAGCTAAGATATGGAACCAACCCAGATCCCCCTCAGTAGATGAATGGATCAAGAAGATGTGGTCTTGTTTGTAAACATTAGGGTAAATGCCCAAAAGTGGGATTGCTGGGTCATAGGGGAGTTCTATGTGAAGTCTTTTGAGGAACCTCCATACTGCTTTCCAAAGTGGTTGAACAAGTTTATATTCCCACCAACAATGAAGTAAGGTTCCTTTCTGTTCACATCCCCTCCAGCATCTGTTGTTGTTAGGGTTCTTGATTTTTGCCATTTTAACTGGGGTGAGGTGATATCTCAATGTTGTTTTGTTTTGCATTTCTTTTATGGCTAGGGATGTTGAACATTTCTTCCTGGGTCTATAGGCCATCCTTCTTTCTTCTTCAGAGAAGTTTCTCTTTAAGTTTTTTGCCCAGTTATTTATTGGGCAGTTGTTGCTTTGAGGATTTGTTGTTGGGGAGTTTAATTTTTTGAGTTCCAAGTATATTTTAGATATGAGACCCTTGTCTGTTGTATGGCTAGTAAAGATCTTCTCCCAATCCGTGGGCTTTCTATTGATCTTGCTAGCTATGTCATTTGCCCTGCAGAAGCTCTGCAACCTTATGCAATCCCATTTGTCCAACCTTTCTTTGATTTGTTGTGTTTCCGGGTCTCTATTCAGAAAATTTCGGCCTGAGCCAAGGACACCCAGGGTTTCTCCTATTCCATCCTGTAATGTTTTCAGAGTGTCTGCTTTGAGTTCAAGGTCCTTCCATTTGGAGTTGATTCTGGTGCAGGGTGATATATAAGGATCTAGCTTTAGTTTTCTACATGTAGTTAACCAATTTTGCCAGCACCATTTACTGAAGAGGCTGTCTTTCTTCCATTCTATTGTTTTAGCTCCCTTATTGAAGATTAGATGGCTATAGGTCTGTAGGTTCATTTCTGGGTTTTCAATTCTATTCCATTGGCAGTGAGGTGTGTTCTTATGCCAATACCAAGCTGTTTTGATTACTATGGCTTTATAGTAGAGTTTGAAATTTGGTATTGATATTCCTCCAGCAGTGTTCTTTCCATTGAGGAGCGTTTTTGCTATTCGGGGTCTTTTATTGTTCCATATGAATTTTTGGATTGCCTCTTCTGTTTCCTTGAAGAATGAGGGTGGAATTTTGATAGGCATTGCGTTGAATTTGTAGATAGCCTTGGGAAGTATTGCCATTTTCACGATGTTAATCTTTCCAATCCAGGAGCATGGGAGGCTTTGCCATTTTGTAAGTTCTGTGTTGATTTCCTTTTTTAAGATTTTAAAGTTTTCATCATAGAGGTCCTTCACTTCTTTGGTTAAGTTAATTCCTAGGTATTTTATTTTTTGTGGGGCTATTACAAATGGAGTTGCTTTCCTAATTTCAGCCACACTTTTCTCATTGTTGGCATACAGAAAAGCCATTGATTTTGGGGGTTAATTTTATAACCTGCTACTTTGCCAAAGTTTTGAATCAGCTTGAGTAATTTGGGAGTGGAGTGTATGGGATTCTTTAAATACAAGATCATGTCATCTGTAAAGAGGGAGAGTTTTATTTCTTCTTTCCCTATTTGGATCCCCTTTATGTCTGTATCTTGTCTTATTGCTGTAGCTAGGCATTCTAATACTAGATTGAAGAGAAGTGGAGAGAGTGGGCATCCTTGTCTTGTTCCTGAGTTAAGAGGAAATGGCTTTAGTTTTTCACCATTGAGTATAATGCTGGCTGTAGGTTTGTCATATACAGCCTTTATTGTATCAAGGAATGTTCCATGGATTCCTAATTTTTCCAAAACCTTCATCATAAAGGGGTGTTGGATCCTGTCGAATGCTTTTTCTGCATCTATTGAGATAACCATGTGCTTCTTATTCTTGCTCCTGTTGATGTGATGAATAATATTAATTGATTTGCGTATATTGAACCAGCTTTGCATCCCTGAAATGAATCCTGTTTGATCGTGGTGTATGATTTTTTGGATGAATTGTTGAAGTCGATTGGCCAAGATTTTGTTGAGAAGTTTTGCATCAATGTTCATCAAAGAAATGGGTCTATAGTTCTCTTTCTTTGATGAGTCCCTGCCTGGTTTTGGGATGAGGGTTATGATGGCTTCATAGAATGTGTTCGGTAGTGAGCTTTCTCTTTCAATTTCATTGAAGAGTTGGAGGAGAATTGGTGTGAGCTCTGCTTTGAAGGCCTTATAAAATTCCGCTGTAAAACCATCTGGTCCTGGACTTTTCTTAGCTGGGAGGTCTCTTATTGCTGTTTCTATTTCAGTGCTTGATATGGGCCTGTTAAGATAGTTTAACTCATCTTGGTTTAGTTTTGGCATGTCAATATTTGCTAGGAAGAGGTCCATTTCTGTCAAGTTCTCAAACTTATTAGCATAAAGTTTTGAGAAATATTCCCTTATAATGTTCTGAATCTTGGTTGTTTCCCTGGTGATGTTTCCATTCTCATCTCTGAGTTTATTAATTTGGGTGTGTTCTCTTCTTTTTCTGATAAGACTTGCTAAGGGTCTGTCAATTTTATTAAGTTTTTCGAAGAACCAACTCTTTGTTTTGTTGATTCTTTCTATAGTTTTTTGGATTCTAATTCATTTAATTCTGATTTAATTTTGATTATTTCTTTCCGTCTACTGGATTGGGGTTTATCTTGCTGCTCTTTTTCAAGGAGGTTTAGATGTGTCATTAAATTGTTAGTTTCAGATCTCTCCAATTTGTTGATGTAGGAGCTCAGAGCTATAAACTTGCCTCTGAGTACTGCCTTTGCTGTGTCCCAGAGGAGCTGGTAATTTGTGTGTTCATTTTTGTTGAATAGCATGAACATTTGAATTTCCTTTCTAATCTCTTCCATGACCCACTCATGATTCAGCAGTGTGTTGTTCAGCCTCCATGTGATACTGGACTTTATTTGTTGGCTTTTGGTGTTGAGTTCTAATTTTATTCCCTTGTGGTCATAGAGGATGCAAGGTATAAGTTCAATGTTTCTGAATTTAGACAAGTTTGCTTTGTGGCCTAAAATGTGGTCTATTTTAGAAAACGTTCCATGTGCTGCTGAGAAAAACGTGTATTCTGATGCTGCTGAGTGAAATGTTCGGTAGATGTCTGTTAAGTCTAGTCGATCTATGCAGCTGTTTAGATCTGCAGTTTCTCTGTTGAGTTTTTGCCGAGTTGTTCTATCTAGTGGGGAGAGTGGTGTGTTAAAATCCCTAACAATTAATGTCTTTGGATCTATATGGGATTTGAGGGAAAGTAGTGTTTCTTTGATAAATTTGGGTGCTCCATTGGTTTGGCGAATAGATATTTAGAATTGTAATATCCTCCTGAAGGAGAGATCCTTTAATTAGTATGTAGCAACCTTCTTTATCTCTTCTCACGAATTTTAATTTCAAGTCCCTTTTATCTGATATTAGGATTTCAACTCCCGCCTGTTTATGGGGCCGTTTGCTTGGTAGATTTTGTTCCAGCCTTTAACATTGAAAATGTGTTTGTTTTTATGGGCAAGATGTGACTCCTGCAGGCAGCAGATAGAAGGGTCTTGTTTTTTAATCCAACTAGACAGTCTATGTCGCTTAATTGGAGAGTTCAGTCCGTTAACATTAAGAGATAGGACTGACAGGTGTTTGGGAGTTCCTGCCATGTTATCCACCTTCTTGGGGGTTGCAAAAACTGGGTTCTTCCTATGGTTCTTGGATTCTCAGTTTGGCTGCAGTTTCTTGGCCTTTATTGTGGTCTTGTTGGTTTTCTATGTGTAGGACATCTTTTAGAATCTTTTGTAGGGCTGGTTTGGTGGAGATGTATTGTTTCAATTTTTCTTTGCTATGGAAGGTTTTTATTTGGCCTTCAGTTATGAAGGAGAGTTTAGCTGGGTACACTATTCTTGGTTGATAGTTGTTTGTTTTTAGGGCATAGCATACATCATTCCAGGCTCTTCTTGCTTTGATTGTCTCTGCTGAGAAATCTGAGGTGATTCTAATTGGTTTCCCTTTATACGTGATTACCCTTTTCTCCTTGACAGCTTTAAGGATCTTTTCCTTGTTCTGAGTTGATCCTGTGTGAATTATGTGACGGTGGGATGTCCTATTCTCGTCTGGTCTATTTGGGGTTCTAAAAGCTTCTTGTATCTGAATAGGCATATCTTTGTGTATGTTTGGGAAGTTCTCTGCTAGGATCCTGTTAAAAAATTTCCTAGACCATTAACGTCTGTTTCTAGGTGCTCCTCTACACCCATTATCCTTAGATTAGGCATTCTGATGGTGTCTTCCAGGTGTTTGATAGATCTATCATATTTCTTGGACTTGTCTTGGATGGTTGTATGTTCTTTCTCTATAATATCTAGGCTGTCTTCAATCCCTGAGATTCGATCTTCTGCATGGTCTAACCTGCTGTCAAGACTCTCTACTTTGTTTTTTATCTCTTTTCCTTCTAATTGGTCAGCTTTGATGTCTTCAAGTTCTTTGTTGAAGCTCTGTTTTAGGTCTTGTATGAATTTCTTTACTTCCTTAATTTGGTGTTCAGTGTTTGTCCTCAAATCACTTAGTTGATTGGTTATGGTTTCTTTGGGCTCCCATTCCTTCTGTTGGGTTCCATTCAGCATTCCCTTTGTGGTCTCCCTGACTTCCTTCAGCTCTTTGTTAATGGATTCCATGAATGCCTTTAGTGATCTTTGTGTGTTCTCTACCTGGTCTCTCAATTCCTGTATTACTCTTTGATTAGCTTCCTCCCGTTCATGGGATTCCTGCAGATCTCTTTGAGTGTTCTCAGCCTGCTCACGCCATTCCTCCCTTTCTCTTTGAGTATTCTCAAGTTGTTCACGCAAATCCTGTATCAGTTTTTGAGTAGCTTCCTCACGCTTATGACATTCCTGTATAAACTTCTGGGATGCCTCCTCTCTCTCCCTATCACGCTCATACAGAGTCCTTTGTACATTGTCAAACTTTTCATTTATCATGTTTGCCAGCAGTGTTTGTAGAGCTGTTTGGGAACTCTCCTCTGCATTATTCATTATCTGTTCTAACCCCTGATTATCAAGATTGGGAATTGAGATACCCGAATTTGCCATTTTTCTTGAGTTTTTCAGGCTTACTCTGCCCATTTGAGATGAAAATGTCACCAGCTTTGTGCTAGAATACTATCTTTAGGCAACCATCAACCAAAGTTTGCATTTGTACAGTCAATAGTCTACAGATACAATCTAGTTCAACAGATACATCTTTTCAACATCAAACAACTATATGTTAATGGCCTTCAAACCGCAGAGAAGGAATTAGAAAACCAGAAATTATTAGTGTTATGGAGAGATGTGGGTAAAAAATAGGAATAGATTGGTGTGGGGAGGCACAGGGAGAGTTAACTATGTCCTAATCCCAATGCAGGAAATAGGTTGGGTAGGATGCAAGTAGAGAGACAGAGAAAAAGAAGAAAGCGAAAGGGAAATGAAAAGGGACCAGAAAAAAATAGAAACGTAAAATTTAATATTATTATGGAGATTAAAAGACCATCTATTTAGAGAGGAATGTGAGTATATTAAGAGAAGGAAAGGGACTTAGAGGAGAAGTGAAAAACTTAAAAAAATGCTTAAAATATTATATAGGTATAAAGAGGTAGTACTGCTATTAAGGAATTTAAGTCTCAGAGGTTTTGAATTGAGTAATAAATTTGTGGATTAAGTGTGTACACAATGGGGGATAGGGTCTACTAGTTAACTACGGGTTTATCTGAGGATGTGCAGGACAAGAGTTAAGTCACATAAAGATCAAAAGAGAGGAAAAGGTGAAAGGATAAGAAATGGAGAAAAAAAGATCAGAAGTTCAGTAGAGCTAGACAAAAAACAAAAAGATGTTAAGAAAGAAAGAAAAAGAGAGAGAAGACAAGAAAAGAAAGGAAAACACACATTCACGTATTCCTAAAATAAAAATTGTAAGAGGAAAAAAAAGTTACTGGAAAACAATTATTTTTTCAAAACAGGCAAAAATTAAAGATTAATAAAATTTTTAGAAAAGGAAAAAAAATTTTTTTATATATATAAGGTACCAAAAAAAAAAGAAGAAGAAGAAAGAAAAAAAGTTCTTTGTTTTTTTTTTTATTTTTTTGTGAGGGGTGGGAAAAGTCCTGTATCTCCCTTTTGTCTGTAACCAGCCTCTTGTTGGAGTCTCTGGTCAGCTTGAGGTCCTGTGGCTTGATTGGTTTCTTAAGTCAGTTTGTTCGAACAGGCAGAAAAATGCTCTGCTTTAACCAAGATTTTGAGATCCCCCTCCCAGATTAGTTTAATGGGAGGGTGATCTGCTTTGAGAATCACAAAAGAGGGGGATGCAGTGGTGAGGCTAGGTTCTGGGTAGAGTTGAGGCCTTTCAACAATCAGTAACTTTTCCCTGGGGGTATTTTGTGAAAAAAACTCACAGAGCCCAGCCTGGAGCCATTCTCAGGGTTTCTGTTTTTCAATTGATTGTGGTGGCTGCTAGAGGGAGGGGCAGCCTCTGGCTCTGGTTACCCAGTGAGGAAAGCCACTCCAATGGCTGGCGCCTGAGCTGGGTGACTTTTCCCTGGATGGAGCTGAGTCTGGCAGGTCACTTCACCGTTAAGTTCTTGTGACCTGCTAAATGACTCGTTTTATTCCAAGGCCTGAGTTGGACCTGGCAGCTCCTCCGAGCTTTGTTGGTATCCAAGATGGAGATCACCGGTGCTGGGTGGGAGGGGTGGCCTTCCCTCCTCTGCTCCCTGAGAAGGAGTGAGGACATTGGGCTTCTACTCACGCCGAGTCTTGGATCCTGGGTCGTCTCTGGTCTGCAAACTGCAGGGTGAAGGTGTCCGCTCCTTGTCGGTTCTTGCTGGTGTTGAGTAGAATCCGCTCACCTGCTGCGTCTGGCTCCTTTGTCCGGGACTCTGTGTGAGTGCTCAGGTATGGCGCCAGCTGCAGTCCTCACCGCGACCCTGCTACAGCCGCCGCGGTGGCTGCTGGCAAGTGCTCAGATGTGTCTTCTTGCCTTGGCTTTCCCTCTCTTGTCTAACTCTCTGTCCTGTGATGGCACACTTGGTGTGATTCTCTGGCTTAGGACTGTTCACTGGAACTCTAAAACTGCTTTCTATGCGAGAGCTTGCTCAGATTCCAGCTTCTCCTCCACCATCTTCCTGGAACCCCATATTCAACTTATATTAGAATAGTGGATGACAAGAAATTTCAAATAATTTATAGTTATTTTGAGACTATTTAATGTAGGTTTTGTAAACTAATTGCTTGATTGAAAATTAAGTTAATGTTTTAGGGTTTTTTTTAAAGAACAGGTTGACTGTAAAAATGAGATGTACAAGACACTATATTGAAAATGAACTTTACAAAGTTGGTGGGGGCCTTAGTTGTGGACTTGGGTGGGAAGGGATTGTAGGGGGAAAACAAAGAAGGAGGCAACAATGATCGATAGGAAATGTACTCATTAGGTTGCTGAAAAAAAGTACAAAAAAGCTTAGTTTCTAGCTCATGTATATATATTCTCTTCAGCTGGCCAATAAAATTTACAATCACTTTTCTGCTACTCCCAGTTTTTAAGTCTAGTATTGTGTCTCAATAGTTGATGTAGAGGTTCGGTGATGCTCCAAAATGCTACAGAATCTTTCAAAAGAAGTCCTTATTGGCATCTGTCATTTCAAATTCTTCTTCTTCAGAATAATGATGAAAATGAAATTATTTCAAGACTATCCCATAAGTTCCTTATGAAGACTTGCAAAGATATATTTTAAATGATGAGGAGAGTTCTGACAATTAGTAATATAAATGAAATTGATTGAACTTACATTTTATTATAGCAAAATCTGGCTTATATACATGTAAGCTGAATTTACAGAAAGGAATTGACAATATTACCATGGCAGGATTTCACATCAGTCTCATGTCACCATGAAAATGAGTCAAAATATGCATTTTTATAATTTTGTCTCTTATTTTACTTTCCAAATAATAATAATCTAGGGATTATATTGTACCTCCTTTGGCAAATGGAAAATTAATCTGAGTTGACCTAAAAATCATCATCACCCACTTCCAACATATAGAGCAATTAAGAAAATGTAATTGTTCCTCATTTGCTATCTACCAGCTTTGTAAAAAGTCTTTAATAAAAGTGTATTGTTTATTATTTAGTTGGATCACAATGTTATAAGATCTTAGTTATAACTCAGATGCAAGTTAACATGCTAACCTTGCTAAAAGTTAAAACCCAATATTCTACTTTAAACACAAAATAATTCTCTTATGGCTTTCAATAATAGCATTCCTTCCTTTCGATATTAGGGTATAGACTTTCAGAGGCTTTCTTATTTTTACTTGCTTTTTTTTTTTTTTAAATCTAATGTCCTTGGCCCTACCTCCATGGCCTAAGGTTAAGTCAAACAGAGAAGGGCTCAGGAAACACTGATGAATATTTATTGGAGCTTAAATAAAATAAAGGTGCTTCTTTCTAAGTTTCATCCTGAAAGAGTTTCTCTTTTTCTTCAGGTATGATGACATGACAAGGGTCTCAAGCAAGTGAATTTATTTTGATTTAAAAAGAAAATAGCATTTGTTACTACCAGTATACACCTAATGAAACTTGAATATGATACTCACAACTGAGACTATTATGAGAGAAATCTCCTTTTTTATTACTATTTGTGTTCCTTTATTATTTTTTTATTGTGAAAAATGCTGTACAGAAAGTTTACAATTACATGAGCAAATTAATGAGTACATTGCTTGATAACATTTGTTTTCCCCTACCATCCCTTCCCTCCCATCTCCACAATTACATTCTCCCCCAACACTCCCTCCCCCCCCCACACACACACATGCCAAAGTTGTAAAGTTCATTTTTCGATATAACAATATGTACATCTCATTGTTGCAATGGGCCAAACTGTATTCCTATTTAAACATTTTGTTTTTCCCTTCCCCTCCCCAAATTATACCAACAAAGAAATTTGAAAAATCATGTGGAACCTTATAAATAGAAATAATAGCAAGAAAGAAAATTAAAACACATACACACACACACACACACACACACACACACACACACACACACACACTGGTATCCTAATCTTGGGGTTCATTTTGTTTAACATCATCATTTTATCTGACCTTTTCTACTTGTCTCAGACATATACCAATTATTGCAAATAAGAGAAACCATGGGATCTATGTTTCTTTGGCCTAGCTTACTTCACTTAATATAATTTTTCCAAGCACAAATTTTCTTAATAGAGACCCAGAAACACAACAAATCAAAGAAAGGTTGGACAAATGGGATTGCATGAAGTTGCAGAGCTTCTGATGGCAAAGAACAATGCTAGCAAGATCAATAGAAAGCCCATGGATTGGGAGAAGATCTTCACTAGCCATACAACAGGCAAGGGTCTAATATCTACATATACATGGAACTCAAAATATTAAATCCCTCCAAAACAAATCCTCAAATAAACAACTGCCCAATAAGTAAGTAGGCTAGAGACTAAAGATATACTTCTCTGAAGAGGAAATAAGAATGGCCAATAGACACATGAAGAAATGCTCAATCTCTCTTGCTATAAAAGAAATGCAAATCAAAACAACATTGAGATTCCACCTTCTCCCAGTTAGAATGACTATAATCATGAACTCTAACAGATCCTGGAGGGGATGTAGGGAGAAAGGAACCCTACTGCATTGTTGGTGGGAGTGAAAACTTGTTCAAGCACTTTGGAAAGTGTTATAGCAGTTCCTGAAAAGACTCCACATAGAGCTCTCCTATGACCCACCAATCCGACTTTTGGGCATTGATCCGAATGATTATAAACAAGATGATACTAAATCTACCAGCACAACTATGCTTATTATTATTTACCATCGCTTGATATAGAACCAGCCCAGATGTCCCTCAATAGATGAATGGATCAAGAAAATGTGGTGTATATACACAATGGAAGTCTATGCCTCCATCAGAAAGAATGACATTGCTCCATTTGTTAGGAAATGGAAAGGCTATTTCTGTTGTTATATCCAACATTTCCTTAAATAAGTTTTACAAAAGGCACACTCAATGCCATAAGTCAAATCTCAGATTATAAGAAAGTAATAATTAAAGTTAATGTTTATTCTCTGTTGCTTTCTCTGTTCTCTGTTAGAACAGTTGGTATTATTACATATATTTTAGTAACTGCAAACTCAACAAAAATAATATGATTAGCTTATGCCATTAAAATAAAACTTTCTTTTTTTATTGTGAATATACCATACAGAGTAGTTACACTTACATGAACAAGGTAATGAGTATATTTCTTTTTTGGTGGGGGGAGGGTGTTCGGCCATTGGGCTTGAACTCTGGGCCTGGGCGCTGTCCCTCAGCTCTTCAGCTCAAGGCGAGCGCTCTACCACTTGAGCTACAGCGCCACTCCGGTTTTCTGGTGGTTTATTGGAGATAGAAGTCTCATGGTCTCTCCTGCCCGGGCTGGCTTTGAACCACGATCCTCAGATCTCAGCCCCCTGAATACCTATGATTACAGGCGTGAGCCACCAGCGCCTGGCATGAGTGTATTTCTTGTCAAGTATTGTTGCCTCCTCCTTTGTTTTCCCTTCACATCCCTTTCCATGTCTCGGTCCCACCCCAACCCCCGCCAAAGTTGATGACTTAAAAAAATAAAATAAAATAATCCATTTCCTTTAATGCCTTCACTGATAAATGAATGCTTTAATCCCATTGTGCTACAGTTCTGTTTTTATCAAATATTTCTTCTGCAAAGAATAATCTGTATTCATTTTGTTTGAAGCAATTATCCTGAAAAAAATGATATTTTACTTGACATTATAACATTTAGTTTGGTATTTCACGAATAATGGAATAAAATGAATTATAATAACTACCTTAAAAAATAAAACTTTCTCAAAAATTATGCACAAAGACAAAATTTGCATTTTTCTACTATAGATTAATTTGGCAAATTTTAAATTTTCATTTAAATAAACCATACAGAATAAAAGTTTTTCTTTTTGGTTGTCCAAATTATTTTTTGAATTCATTCATTCTATTGTGTCAGTTGGTCTTTGACTTAATTTACTGTGTACTAATCTAATTTATGAACATAACATTTTATTTTACATTTTTATTTTGGTACTGACTATTGTAAATACACATACTATGAGAATTCATATAGAATAGTTTCAGTGGAAGTTTATAATTTTTTCTAACCATTTTCTTTGGATGTATTTGTTTTTTCTTTTCTGTCTTTTTCTCTTGCTTTCCAGTACTGTTTCTGTTATCTTAAGTTCAAGATTTTGTCTGATTCTAATTTTTTAGAATATGAATTGTGCTGTTGTATAATTATTTCTTATTGTCAGTCATGGGCCTCAACTCTGGGCCTGGGTGCTGTCCCTCTTCTCTTCAATTCAAAGATAGTGCTTGAGCCACATTGCCATGTCCAGCTTTTTTCTGCTTATATGGTGCTGAGGAATTGAACTCAGGCTCTCATGCATACAAGGCAAGCACTCTTCCACTAAGCCACCTTCCGAGCTCCAAATTTTGCTATTTTTCTGGTTGCTCTAATATTTGAAATACAGAGTAACATATGCTAAATTCCTCTGAAAATAGCAAAGTACTATTCAAAGTTGGTGTCTCTAATTCATAAAAGAGTATTCCTAACTATTCTCCCATTTCCCTAACAAAATTACTGTCATTCATTTCCCTGAATCATAACTGCTAAGCACTTTATGAACTGTTGTTATTATTATTTTTAATAACATTCTATAGATAGACTATAACTAAAAAAAGGAGAATAGTTCATTTTGGTATGTTGAAAACACCTCAAAACTTTCTTTTTGAGTGTAAAAATGAATTTTGGATCTGTCCCATTTCCCTCTTTCTATAGAAGATTCAATCATATCTCCACAGCAAGTTTATTGGTAATAAATGGCTTCAGATTTTTTTTAATCCAAGACTCTCTCTCAATGTCTTTCTCTGTCTTGGTCTCTGTTTCTCTCTCTCCCTCATTCTCTCTCTCTCTCTATACACACACACACACACACACACACACACACGCACACACATATATGTAATCACTGAATTAAAATTTCTGGATTGATTGGGATTTCCTTTTTTTCCTCTGGTTTTACATAATAATCCCAACAACTTTGTAAATAATCTATTTTTTGCCATTTAATATTTTGCTATTATAAAAGGGTAGCAAGAGCTTCATGCATGATATACAAACACATTTCAATTCATTTCATCTTACAGTTAAGACTCATAAGATAGAATTTAAAAACAAGTCACTGGTTTTTACTCAATCAAAATAGCTAGGTGAATCTGTTGCAGTAAGTGAAATTTTTGGAGAACTCCAAGACTTTTGTGAACACCATAAATTTAGAAATTAACATAGAAAGCCTCTGTACTACAAAACTTCAAAATCTCATTGGCATTGATAATGTTACCCCACTCTCTCCTATTTACCACAGCGGAACTTGGAAAGTCTAGAGGCTAAGAGTAGAGCTCAATAGACTTGTCCTCTTTTTCTCCACAGATACTAACTCCTCTGTCTGTCTTTACATGCACATATAGACCCTTCCTTGTTTGAGAGCACAGAGGTAAAAAAGAAAAAGACTCTGAGACAGAATTTGTTCTTCTGATGCTGTCACAAACCATTCATCTCTTCCTTTACCACATTTACATTTAACTAATGTTGTATGATTTATTAGTTTCAAAGACATCTACTCATACTTAAATTTCCTACACGTGGTTTCTTTAAGTCTGATGGTGATTTTCTTGTGACTTACCATTTGTATCTCTTTCGGTAGTCTTTGGAGAAAAAACAATAACTCCAGCTCGATTAACCTAGTGAAATGGCTTTCTCTTCAAGATAAACCGACATATTTTTCTTGAACAAATTCTTGTGCATGACAGTTGCTCTAATATCCTTTTATTTTCATTAGTTTTTAAAATTATTCATATTTTAGGAAGCTATATATGCAACTATTAAATTTATCATTCTCTAGATTTTATGCAACTAAATACAAGAAAAATAAATCGTCCAAGCTCCGTAGAATACTTACAAATATTTTGGGGAAATGGATTAAAAGCCTCTTCCCTGGAATAATGGTGAAGCCATCTCCTACTCCAAACTGTTGAGTGACGTGAGATTCATAAACCAGTTCTTACTAGTGAATTCAAACTATTTTTGTTGTTGTTACTATTTTTAGTAAGGTATTTATAAGGTACCATATGATTATTTGTTTCTTTTTCTGTCCCTCCCCCACAGTATAACCGGTTTTCAATGTATTTATTGTTGGTATACTTTAGGGAGGGGAAGGGAAAGACCAAAATAGGAATACAGGTTGAACAATTGCAACAATGAACTGTAGATTACACCTGTATTTCTAGCTATTTAGGAGGTGAGGATCAGCAGATCACATTTCCAAGCTAGATCAAGCAGAAGAGTCTGATAGACTCCATCTCCAATTTACTAACAAAACCAGGGTTGGAGAGATAGTTCACTGAGCTGAGCATTAGGCAATAAAGGAAGCAGAGTGAGTAGGAAGTCATGAGTTTTAATCCTAGTACCACCAAAATCAAGAGGAAAAAAATTTTCTCACTTTTTTCCTTTAGATTCTTTCCCAGTAATCATATTGAAATATGTTTTACATTTTTGGATTTTGTTTGCTTTTATATTTTAAATGACTTCCAATTCTGGAATATATTTTCAAAATTTCTGGTTACTGCTAGCAATTCCTTTTTTGAAATTTTATTGTAAAAATGACATACACTGTGTTTACATATACGTAAGTCAAGTATGGAGTACATTTCCTTTTGAACGGTACTATCCACTTCCTCATTCTCTCCCACCGGACTTCCCTCCCCTCCAAGTTATATAGTTCATTTTTATCATGTTTTTCCATTTGATTTCTTGTTATATTCATATAATGCGTTTTTTCATTCATATAAATTTTTAGTTAGAATGAATCAATTCCTTTATTATATCTATCAAAGAAATGAAATGCATCTTAGTTATAATGATGTTTGGTTTCTGACTCTTTTATATTAACCAATATGTTTATAGAAAGAGATTTCATTGAAGTATTTACCTGCAATTATATAATGTTTTTTGATAAAAACTTGGGTTACATTGTTATGTTTCCTTAAACTGTATAGAAAACTATGATCCCCTTTCAATTTACTCCATTTGCCCACTCCCTCTCTGTACCCTCTCTGTAATTTTCACTCTAAAATACACTTTATTTAGTATATGTTATTTATTTTTAAGATTTCAAACGCACATATAAATATCTATGTGATAACGTTAGTCTTTCTGCTGAATTTAGAAAACGACACGGTGACTCAATTTTCTCCATTTCCTACAAATAACATAATTCTTGATGGATGAAGACTCTGTAAATACACAACATTTTTTGATTAATTCATTGTTTGAATGGATCAACTAGCTTGGTTGCATTGATTGACTGTGAAAATAATGCTTCAATAAATGTTGTTCTGTTTCTGTTTCTATGGTATCTTGACTTCCATTGTTTTGGATGCATGCTCGAATGGAATTACTAGATCATATGTTCTATTTTTAGTTTAATGAGATACATCCATAGTGATATCCATAGTGGTTTTACCAATTTACATTTCTATAAATAACATAGGGATTAACTATTTTCCCAACATCTTCATTAGCACTTCTTTGGGGGTTTTGTTTTGTTTTATTCCATTGAGAATAGTTATTCTGATGACAGTGACACAGAATCTCAGTGTCCTTTGATTTGCATTTTTCTATACAGGAAAGGATGTCGAATAGTTTTTTTTTTTCATATTTGTCAACCATTTCTACTCCTTTGGAGAAATGACCACTTGTTAAATTGATTGGTTCTATCCTCATATTGCACCTATGTCACAACATAACAAGATCATATATTCACATTTTAGTCAGGCAACATTTTTTTTCAATGTTTTTGATAACTCTAAACTTTCCTTCTTTTTCCTTTTCAAATCTGAGTCAAAATATGCTGGTATATGAAGACTGAGGGACAGTGGGACAATCAGCCTTCCTTTTCTTTCTAATCCAATTTTCAATGCTTTCTATTGTAAAAGGTTTTACTCTCTTCACACTTAAACTTTGTGTTTGCACTTTTTCTCCTTTTCCCTTTGTTAAAATTAATATATATTATTCAACTGGTTTACCTGTCTACTTACATTATGATAAGTGTCTCTGCTCTGTGTTAGAATTCTATCTTACAGTAAAGGATACAAAACCTTCTACTGGTTGATTGCCCACATGAAAGAATACTCTGAACAGAAGCAAAGGGCAGAAAGCTCAGGTTCTCATCCAAAGATATGCTCCCAAATTTCATCTGCAATAGTGTTCATTAAACTTCTACTTCTATACCTGTTATGAATTATTGGTAAGTTTTATTTTCCTCAAAACTTCTGATATTTTTCTCTGAACTCAATTCCAACTAGATTCCTAGATTACAAAGGGCTTAGATCAAATACACACACACACACATACACACATATACACACAAACACACATGTGTGTATACACACACACACACATATATATGTATCCATATGGTACATATGTAAAAATTCATCTTTTAGTTGAATTACTAGAGTCTGCAAAGACTGAGTCTTACTTTGGGAAAAGCAAAGAGTACAAGCCATTTGTTCAGACTCACAGGAAGTATTCTTATCATTGCATTTCTGATTGCTTCCCAAGTATTTAGAACTATTTCTGTTGTTCCATACCCTTCTGACTAATCTAGATGTTTTCTTTTTTAATTTATTAACTTTTTTAATAGTCAGATGGTGTTTTAATTGTACAGAGGGGTTTCTTTCAGTTACATAAGTAAGGTAAAGAATATATTTCTTGTCAACCTTGTTACCCCTTCCCTCAATGTCCTCCTACTTTTCTTCCTCCCAACAACTTCCAATCAAGTTGTACAGATCATTTCCATCATATTTTCTTGTTTATCTTGCTATTAGATTTGTTGCCTCCTTGTCCTTTGTCTGTTCTCCTTCCCTTCCCTAATCCAAATAAGCATATATACAATACCAGCATACCAAAATCAAATACAGTAACAGAAGAAGATATACCATAAGGGGAAGAACATAAAACAGAAACAAAATATCACATAGTATATTAAAACCAACAAAAACAACAAAGAAAATCATCTTGTGTCCAGGCCTTGGAGTTCATTTCCGTAGTATTATCTTATATGGTCATATGTACATACCTATTGAGCTACTCTGCTCATCTGCTAAGATTATCCTAGAAATGTACTAATTACTGCAAATAAGGGAAACCATGAGACCTGTGTTTCTTTGGGTCTGGCTTACTTCACTTAAAATGATTTTTTCCAAGTCTTGACATTTCCTTATGAATGGGGCAGTCATTCTTTCTGATGGAAGCATAGAATTCCAGTGTGTGTGTGTGTGTGTGTGTGTGTGTGTGTGTGTGTGTGTGTGTGTGTGTATCACATGTTCTTAATCCATTGATCTACTAAGGGGCATCTGGGTTCGTACCATATCTTAGCTATACTCCATAATGTGGTGATAAATATTGTTGTTGGTAGCTTTCACATGTTTCAGTGTTCTCCAACCACACATATCCATGGACAGCATAGACTGATAACAATTTTCAGTCCATCTATTTAACTGTAACATTTTCTTGTTTATTGACATTGCTGTAAAACTATCCGTCCTGAATTTATTTTCCAAATTTATTCTTATTAGTAATTCTACATAGTAACTCTATGTGCAGACTCCCAAGTCCCTTCCATCTTTCATTTTCTCTCAGTGGATCACTCAGATTCTAACTTGGTGTTTACTTAACTTGTCTTACCTGTCTCTTCTAAACACTGCTTGCAGACACTTTTTTGATCCTATTGAACCTTCATCTTTCACTGGGTTCCTTGTATGCTGTTGATTTTCAGGAGAAAAATCACAAGAGACTTTGGAAAGTGATAGATTCTGTTAATGAATTATGCACAAAGACTGAGTTGTCAGATGAAATATGGAATAACAAGTTGAATTTGCATTTCAGATAAACATACTTCTAAGAAAAATTATTCATTGTTCACCTGAAATGCAAATTCAACTGGATATCTTGTTTGGTTTGGTTTTGTTGCTAAATCTGCAATCCTATATATTTATCAGGAACTTAGTAATTCGGTTAATCACCTTTTATAATTTTTCATCATTCTTTTTAACTAATATTATATCTAGTCCAGTTTATGCCTAGCAGACTCAATTCCTATGACTCCTTCCCATTGGCAACAGGTGCAGAAAATTAAACCTTCATCTGTTTGTTGATGGAACCACACTGGAGAACCTATTTAAAGTCCCATTAGTAAGATATTTAAGTTAGGTCTTCTCTTATTGCACTTTTTACGTCATTTTTAATTTTTTTTCCAGGGCTGAGGACCGAACCAAGGGCCTTGTGCACACCAGGTGGGCACCCTTCCACTGGGCTAAACCCCCAGCCCCTATTTTTAATTTTTTTATAATATGGAAAACAAATTATTAAATGAAAACAGATTGATATTTAAAAAAAACATTTACTTAAATTGCCTAGGGTTAGGAGACGAGAAACAGAAATAATTTGTAGCTATTAATATTGCTCTGCCTCAGAATGGTGCAGAGTCCCGGAAGATCCAAAAATAAGTCACCAAATAAGATGGCCACTAGAGAAAGAAAATGCCTTCTGTCCCATCAATGCTTGTAAGAGAAAACATGGAGAGAACACAGACTTGTTCTCTAAGAACTAGCAGAAAATACTACTTGGACCCAAAAGGCAGGAAATCTGAGGAGATGCAGTTCAAGGAGGATTCCATAGAGGGTGGAAAATGAACCTGAAGAAGAATATGCCCCTCACTATCAGTAAATAAGAAAAGTATGTAAATATTTAACTCTATCCTATGTATTCATAGAAATAAATTAACAGCAAATGTCTAATTGAAAATGCAAATGTATCATAACTATTGAGTGATCAATATGGGAAATCTTTTCAACTGTCAAGTTCCTTTTGGATATTTGCAACATCATTATGCAACATGCCAAAATTACCATCACAGCCAGACAAGTCTAAGGCAGCAAAAAAAAACCTATGTGTCTGTCCTGTCATATACCAAATGCTTTTGTAGGATATATGCAGTCATTGAATATACCCTGTACTTGGCCCTTTTCAATGACTAGGCTTAGTGGTTGAAATGTGCTACATTCAAAGATACATAAAGATAATATTATTGGGTAAGAATGAAAACAATAATCTTCTAGTATTAATGAAAACGTTAGTGGGATTATAATCTTGTATGATATTTGAGAATAATAATGATTCGACATGCCACAAATTTGACTAATATGCTCATAAGAATTAATTTATAAAATTAATATGAACAAAATGAAAAAAATAAGTAAAGTAATGCAGGCTTTGTGGAGTGGTGGATATCAGGAGAAGAAGAGACCGTCAATGGAGAGAAAAAAATAAGTGCGAATATTCTTCAAATGCTTTGTATGCATGAAGAAAATAAAACAAGAAAATAGAAAGCTTTATCAGAGTAAATTGCATATAAGAATGAAAATGTCACTATGAATTCCCCCACATCTAATATGTATTGATATTTTTTAAAAAATAAATATGCTAAATCTAAATTCTGAAAGTTAAAATCCAATACTTTATTCTAAAAAATTAGTAGACAACTGTGTTTTGTTGTAGATATAAAAATTTATATATGTATATAAGAATATCCATTCATGATTATAAAACCTAAAAGCAATTTAAACATGGTAAAAATTGTTTAAATTAATATAGTGCATCTACTTTGTTTTCAAAGGGCTTTTTTATTCAGCCAGTCATTTACATGAAACTTACTTAAATGAAGACAATTATAAAATAAATATACACTGTGACTTAACCTTTGTTAAAAAATATGATATGCATAAAACCCTAAAATAATGGCTAGATGTAATTTTGATAACAAATATTTCTGAGTGTTGAAAAATATGTGATTACATTTCCTTTTTTTGGGGGAGGGGGGGTAGGTCCGGGTGTGGGGACTGAACTCTGGACCTGGGTTTTGCCCCTCAGCTCTTCAGCTCAAGGATAGCACTCTACAGCTTGAGCCACAGTGCAAATTTCGGCTTTTTTCCCCCTGCTTATATGGTGCTGAGGCATTGAACCCAGGGCCTGATACATGCAAGGCAAGAGCTCTACCACTGAGCCAACTTCCCAGCCCAAGTACATTTTCTTCTATATATTTTCTTATAAAATTCATGTTAAATGTACTCAGCACCTTAACTGTAACTGTAACCCTTCTGTACATCACCTTGATAAATTAATATTTAATATAATATTTTATTAATGTAATTAATATCTAATTTAAAATTAAAATGTTTAATTTAATAAATTAAATTTGAAATAAATAAAATAAAATTGCAGTTTGTTTAAAATTCATTTGTAATAAAATATACCTTTAACAGGTGCTGCAGGCACTTAGTGTGGTGGGGGAGATATGAAGGGATGGAAAGGGAAAACAAAGGAGGAGGCAACAATGCTTGATAAGAAATAAACTCATTACCTTGCCCATGTGATTGTCACCCCTCTGTATGGTATTTTCACAACAACAAAAAAATAAAAATAAAATAAAAATAAAAGAAGACAATAAAAACAAGTCATATAGCAGGTCTTAGGAACCAGACCTGACCTTCCAGGCTCAGCTCCACCCAGGGGAAAGTCACCCCGCCCAGGAAGATATAGCTCCCCCCCTGGAAGAATGACTTTCTTCACTGGTAAACAGAGCCAGAAGCTGTCCCTCCCTATTGCGGCCTAGACAATAAATTGAAATTCAGTAAACATAAACCCCAATAATGGCTCCAGGCTGGGCTCTGTGAGTGTCTCAAGAGCTAGGCCCTCAGGGAAAAACTACTGTCTGCTTAAAGCCTCAATCCTACCCAGAACCTAGCTTCATCACATCTCCAAACCAGAGGAAACAGTCATCTCCCTCCTTTGTGATACCCAAAGAAGATCTCCCTCCCACTGAGCTAGACTGGGAAAAGGATCACAAAATCCTGGGTAAAGCAGAGGATTTTTCTCCCTGCTCAAACAAACTGACTTAAGAAACTAATCAAGCTACAGAAAACCAAAAACCACAAGCAAACCAGTGACTCCACCAAGACTGGTCATGGACATAGGAGAGATACAGGATCTTCCCATTCCCCTAGAAAATTTTTTCTATTAATCTTCTTTTCTCTGTGTGCTTTTTAAAAAAATCTCTTTTGACCTTTTGGTCCTCTTCTTTTTTAAAAAAATTCTTTTCATTTTTTTCTTTTTTTTTTGTGACTTAATTGCTGTTCTGCTCACTCCCAGATATATAGTAGTCGACTATTAGACCTTATCTGCCATTGTGTACGTATTTAATCCAGAAATTTATTACTCAATTCAAAACCACTTAGGCTTAACTTCTTTAATAGCTGTGTTATCTTTTTATATGTATATAATTTTCATGTAACTAATTAAAAAATATTTTTTAGTTTTTCATGTCTCCTTTCTATACTTCCCCTGCTCTTATCCTATATTTTTCTTCTCTCAATATCATTTCTTTAATACTTACATAATTTTTAAATGCTTCACTTTTTATATTTAAATTTTTGTTTTTCCATTTTTTCTTCTTTCTTTTTTAATCTCTCACCTATCATTCTGTCCAAACTATTTCCCTCTCCGAGGTTAGGACTTGGTTAAATTCACTCTACTTTTATTATTCCACATCCCTCTAATCTTATTTTCCCCCACATTTCTCCCTAAATCTAATAATTTCTGGTTTGCCAAATCCTTCTTTGCTCTTCTTAGCCCATTAAACAATAGTTGTTTGATGTTGAAGATGTTGTATCTGTTGAATTAAATTGTATCTGCAGCTATTTTGACTGTGCAAGTACAGGACTCTGGTTGATGGTAACCTTAAAATAGTGTTCTAGAACAAAATTCATGTTACTTTCATACCAAATGGGCAGAACAAACCAGAAAAACTTAAGAAAAATGGCAAGTCTGGGTATCTCAACTCCCACTCATCATAATCCGGAGACAGAACAGTTAATGAATAATCCAGAGGAGAGTTCCCACAAAGCTCTACAAACGCTATTGGCAAACAAGGGAATGAAAAGATTGAAAACCTGCAAAGGACTCAGTGTCAGCATAATAGGGAGCGAGAGGAGGCAAACCAAAAATTAATAGAGGAATCTTGTGAAAGTGAGGATGCTACTCAAAGATTAATACACGAATTGTGTGAGCAATTTGAGAACACTCAAAGAAATATAGGAATTGTGTGAGCAGGCTGAAAACAGTAAAACAGAAAGACAGGAAGTGCATGGGCAGGCTGAGAATAGTCAAAGAGAATGAAAGGAATTGCGTGAATGTGAAGAAGCTAATCAAAGAGTAATATAGGAATTGCCAGCATGGGATGAGAATAGAGAAAGATCAAGAGAGGCATTCATAAACAGACTGCTGAAAGTATTCAGGGAGACCACAAAAACGAATGCTGAATGAAGCCCACCAGAAGGAATGGATGTCCAAAGAAACAATAACTAATCAACTAAGTAATTTAAGAATAAAAACACTGAACACCAAATTGAGGAGCTAAAGTTTATACAAGATAAAGCTCCAACAAAGAATGTGAAACCATCAAATCCTACCAATTAGAAGGAAAAGAAATAAAAAAGAAAGTAGAAAGAGGCTCACGCCTATAACACTAGCTACTCAGGAGGCGGAGATCAGAGGATCACAGTTCAAAGCCAACCCAGGTAGGAAAGTCTGTGAGACTCTTATCTCCAACAAACCACTAGAAAACCAGAAGTGGTGCTGTGGCTCAAGCGGTAGCGCCCTTGGCTTGATGTGAAGAGTGCAAGGAGAGTGCCCATCCCATAGTTCAAGCCCCACAAATGACCAAAAAAACAAAACAAACAAACAAACAAACAACTACACATAGAGCTCTCCTATGACCGAGCAATCCCACTTTTAAGTATTTACCCAATTGATAACAAATAACAACATACTAAAGCTACCAGCACAAATATGTTCATTACAGCATTATTCACCATAGCTAATATATGGAACCAACTCTGTTGCACCTCAGTAGATGAATCAATCAAGAATACACACACACACACACACACACACACACACACACGTATATATATACATATATATGAATTCTATGCCTCCATAAAAAATAATGACATGGTCCCATTTGTTAGGAAATGGAAAGACCTGGAAAAATTATATTAAGTGAAATAAGTCAGACCCAAAGAAACATCAGTTCCATGGTTTCGCTTATCTAAAATAACTAGTAGATATCTAGGACAAGCAAAAGCATTCTAAAGCTATGTACATATGACCATATAAGCTGATGCTAAGTGAAATGAACCCCACAAAGAGGCAGAAGTTTTTAACTTTCTTGCTCTTCTTTTAAATGTACTTTTAATGTACTGTGTAATTTTAGTTGTTCTTTGTGTTTCTTTATATGTTCTTCCCCCATGGAATAACTCCGGATGTCACTCTATTTGATTTTAGTGTCCTGAATCTTGTATATACATTTTTCTTATTGGGAGGGGAAGGAAAATACCAAAATGCTGGATGACCTATTTTACCAATGAGATGTATAATATACTATGTTGAAAACGAACCTTAAAACATTGGGTGGAGAGGGAAGAATTGGGAAGGTAGGGAGGAAAGGGATGGTAAGGGAAAATCCAGCTGGGGTAACAATGCTCAAGATGAAATGGACTCTAGTTGCTCATGTAACTGTAAGCCCCCTGTACAGTATTTATACAACATATACACACTCACACACACACACACACAAACACAAAGAAAAGTGTGGGAAATCAACTCGAGTGCTCACTCATTTCAATTCCGCAGGATTATAATCCAATAATGCATAGTAAGAGAAAGTGAGATGTCTCTCGGGTTCAGGCCTACAGTAACCATTTCTGTTTTCATATAGGGAAGTAGGCTGTCTTTCTTCTGCTAGTTAAAAAGAAGTGAGGATTCTTGGCTTCACCACAGTAATCGTGGCCTCACCCAAAGAAAACTCTATACTAAAGTATCAATATCTGTAGAAATCTACTAGTGGGATACCTTCCATTGTGGGAAGGAAGGGATGCTGAACTTTTTTGGTGAAGCCAGTTAACTAGAAAAGAGGTCACAGTTCCTTTCCCTCATTTCCTTCGTCCACATCTTACATATATATGCTATCTATTTGGCTCTTAAAAATGCCACTGGGACATTTCTCTTTTAATGGTGTGTTTTCTTTCTACACATGACATCCAAAGATATTTTTACTAAAACTTTCTCCAAGTGGGCACTATTGTTCAGTGGATAAAAGAAACAAAATACTTTAGTTCCCTACACTTCAGAAAATAGCAATTTCAGTACTCGAGATCTTGAAATTTAGTTCTACTTCCATCATTTTGTTTTTCGGGGGGGTGGGGGGGAGTTCCGGTCATGGGGCCTGAACTCTGGGCCTGGGCACTGTTCCTCAGCTCTTCAGCTCAAGGCTAGCGCTCTTCCACTTGAGCCACAGAGCCAATTCCGGTTTTTTTTTTTCCTTTTTGCTTATGTGGTGCTGAGGAATCGAACCCAGGGCCTCAGGCATACAAGGCAAGTGCTCTACCACTCAGCCACCTTCGCAGCCCTTCCCATCATTTTTATGTGGGTCCTATGTTTAAATGTCTTCTGATTCTGCTTCATGGCCAACTAAACACTGAAATTTACTACTTATTGAACAACAGCTCCACTCTCAAACTTGGACTCTCATAATTCACAATTATTCCTTTGCTTTGTGGTACACATCTTCTCTAACAAGCATTTATCTGAATGATTCTTCCTAATGATCTTGTAATCATAGTAGGAATCAAGATACATGTCAAATCCTCATTCAGATGAATGTATATTTTAATAGGTGTTTGATATTTTTAGTGGGTTAATGGAATTTGATAATTCAGATACCCGCAATTTAGAAAACCTTTTCCAAATTCGCTCAAATTTTGTCCTTTTACTGATCGTTCCTTTACTGGTTGTCTATCATGAGGAAAATGACCCTGAAAATTATGGAATTTGTTGAGTTCAAAAGCTATAATTTCTGTTGCTTGGTATCGGTGACGCTAATCTATGAAATACAGAAATTAATGTATATCAGTTCACATGTGTCTAGCTACAAAGTGATTTAGAGATGAATATATTCTACCTGCTCTCTTTTCATGTCATTAAAGAAATCACATTTAAGATATCTTAATTTGAAATATGTAATCATGATTTTTCTTTGAGAATTTTGTTCCCCACAGTACTTGCAGACATTTACTTGCCTGTCACAATGGAAGAAGCTATACATGTTTTAAGAATTTATTTACTTGGTCAAGTTCACCTTATTTTCTTCATTTATTGATTCACAGAAATTATATTCCCAGGAGCAGACAGTTTAGATAACATTAGTACTGATCCACTCTGAAATTTTAAACATATCAGAAGGTAATTACCACAGTAATACTCTGTGTCATAGTTTAATTTTCATTCTCCTAATAGGGACTCCTAAGGTATTCTATAGGTCTTAAAGGGAATAACAACAAAGATTTGTATTTTCCTTAATATATTGTGTTTTCTCCAAGACAGTTTTTTCATTTTCAGAAGAATCTGTCATAGTGAGATTTTATTGAATTGTCCTTATGATAAAAATAATAAAATTAGGTCCTCCTGGTTCTCATACCATGTGGTGAAATGTAGAAAGAATGTTTCAGTGGAAAACGTTGGTATCACATAAAATCTTCAGTTCATGGATAAATTTTGGTATCTTTTTACAAGTAAATGTTGGAAAAATAAGTCAATTCTTGAGAGAGTGTGTGGGACAGACTTTTGTATTCTGAAATTTCAATAGAATGTAAGGGAAACTATGACAATAGAAGTTCAACTTGTGTATTTCTAGAGAAGAGCATGGGCAAGCTCTTTTAAACTGTGTTTGCCAGAGTTCAGAGTTCATTAACTTTGGAGGTGGTTTCCTTTTACTCACCATTACCTAAGGGTGAAAATGTAACTTACTGACATTATTAAAGATCAAATTTTAATATGTTAAGACATCCATTTTGTTATTATTTGACCTGAATTCAGCTTGAATCCTTTAGAGTTCAGGCCATAGTTATAAACTGGTAACTTTGAGAGATTCAATGATTACAGAATTGATCTTAGTTTGATTAAAAAAAAAAACTTCACAATGTTTGAAGGTTGACAGAACTGTGTGTAGAAATTAATTTTTTCTTAGTTTAACATTGCTACAGTAAGTTCTAAAGCTGTAGGAGAGACAGTTTCTTCTGTGTGTTTTGTAAAGAAGGAACCTGGGATGACCCACCATTTTGGATGTTTTAAATATCCTTTTCTATCACCCTTTGCATACATTCATCAAATATATCTAAGTAAACCTTATTTGAATAAACAGAGTAAAAATTCTGAATATATGTATGTTTCTAAAGTATGATAAAAATTTCATGGAGCCTTGCACTCATTCTTTATGTATGAAATCATGTCAATGAGGGAGCTGTGATCTGAGTATCATTTTTTGAATGGAGTCTGGACACAAGTTTCATAGAGACTCTTATATGAGATATCTAATGAGAAAAAAGAGTTGCTCTTGCTAACTAACCAACCTACCAAGCCAGCCACCAACCACCCAATCAACCCAACAACCAACCAAATAACCCACTGTCTCACCAGTTGACCAACCCATCTTTCAGAGTGAGGTCAAGTCTTTGCCAGAGGTCATCACAAACACAATTTTTCCTGGGATGGGACCCAAAGCCCTAAATCTCGTTCCATTCCTGTGAATGCTCCCTATTCCCTGAACCTCCCTCCATCCCTCTTCTCCAGGAATTTCTGATCCTAGTGCAGGGATTCCTCGTGTCCCTGGCCTCCTGTGGCTGAACTGTCTGCAGCATGGTGTTATGTCTTTCCCCAATGGCAATCCAATGGTTGTCCACGGCCTTCTTGGGGTCGATGGAGGTAAATGAAGAGGAGGAGGAAGAGGAAAACAAGGAGAAGGAGGGCAGCTGCTGCTCGTACCCCACTCTCCCACACCTACCCAGGTGTGCCTACCTGGGTCATCATGGATAATTCAAATGCGACCCTGAGCACACTGTGGAGAAGAAAACCAACAAATGCTGACTAGTTTTCCCTTTCCTCTCTGTGGCATTTATGTAAGTATATTCCGGCCCAACCTCTGGCTCAGAAAGTGTCTGGTGCTGGATCAAGCTGGCAATGAACTGGCAATGCAGAATAGCCTGGAGTTGAACTTGTGAATCATTAGCCTTTAAATTCCTTAAGACAAATTCAGGATCAGGATTACAGGTAATTGCAAGGCACTAGGCCCCCCCCAACCCAAGGTCAGAATCCAGTTCCCTGGAAATCTCACATGGCCGGCGAGAACAAGGAGAAAAACCAAGTCAGTTCAGACACCACAACTGGGAGGGATGACTGAAGACTGTAAATTAAAAGGCTCCCTCCATGGTGTAACATGATCACAACTCCCTCATCCTTTTTTCCCTTCTTCCTTACTTCCAGCTTACACTTCTTTTTCCCCTTCTTCCTTCCTTCCTTTATTTTTTCCTTCCTCACACACGTTTTTCATTCCCTCCTTCCTTCCCACTTACCTCCCTGCATTGCTTTCCTTCTTCCTTTCCCTTCCTTGTTTCTACCTTCCTTCTCCCCTTGCTCCTTTCTTCCCTTTTTCCTTCCTGTCTTCTGTCCTCCTTTCCCTACTTCTCTTCCTTCCTGCCTAATTTCCTCCATCCCTTTCATCCCCTCCTTCTTCCCTCTCTTACTTCCATTCTTCCTTCTTCCTCCCATCTTATTTCCTCCTTCCATCCTTCCCATCTTCCTACGTTTCTCCCTGCCCTCCTTTCTTTATCTCTTACTTCTTTCTTTCCATGCTCCCTCCCTTCTTTCTTCCTCTCTCTCTCCTCCTAACTTTTTTCATTTGTCCTTTTCTCGTCCCTTAATACTTACTCCCTTCCTTCCCTACCTCTTTGCCCCCTCCACCATCCTAGTCTGGTCCATCTGTCCTTTCATCTTCCATTTTTCCTTACTTCTTCCCTTCACTTCTTCCTTCGCTGCTTCATTGCTTCTTGTTCCCTTCTGGCCTCCGTTTTCCACACCATTCTTGTCCACTTCCTCCCCTCCCTTTGCACACTTCATCTGTTCTTCCCAACTCTCCATCCTTTCTGTCTTTATCCCTCCTCCTTCTGTCCTCCTTTATTTCCTCCCTCTCCTTCCTTCCTTTCCTTTCTTCTTCTTGACTGGCTTTTTCATTTTCTCTCCCTGAGGCTCCATTACCCTAGACAAGAGAGAAACAATCATGGCAGGCCTGACCTATGCCATGTAAAGGAACCTAGAAGAATAGAATTGCCCTGCCATCATCAGCTTTCACTATTCACTCAGCTTCACTAAGAAAGGAACCTGGGTGTTCCATGCAAAAAACAACTCCTTAGGAAAACAATCAAGTTGAGGCCTTCCCACCCAGAAAGCAGCAGGACAAAAAAGAGGAGGGGGAGGAGAGGAAGAGAAGGATCCAAAACAAGCAAAAAAAAGTAGGAGATTCTCCCACTTCACAAAGGGCCTGTCTCAGCCAACTATAGTCTTTCTTGATATTGTACAAAACAGGTAAATAACAACAAAAACAACAAGAACGTATCAAATCCTGTGGCATAATTCTGGGAGTGGTTTGATCTTCCCAAAAAAGGGCAGGCTGGCTTCTGGACATGGGGAAGTTGTGAGGTGTATGTGGCAAAGTCTCAGGTCAATTTCAATCCCTCATTCCTAACCTAGACGAAATAGCACCTGGTATATTAGAGAACACTTTATGCAAAGCTGCGCCTGGTTCTAGAAAATTCTTGCAGCCCCGTGTGGATGCACATATGTGCAACTCTATGCCTTTGTGTAGTTCATACTTTGGCCTTGCCACTATTTCTTTTTTGGTCACATCTGTTTCTGTACCCTGTCCACCTACTTATGCTCCAACAGGCTGGGAAAACCTGATAATGCCCTCTCCTGCCTTTCTGTAGGAAACATACAAGTGTAGACGGCTTCCCCACACACACATTACACACTCCCTGCCTCCCTGCCCACTTTCAGATAAAGGGAAATACTTACATATAAAGAGGAAACAAACAAAATGTGAGAAATATGGTGACAGATGGATTTTCTCTTGTAGCAAAAAGTAGATTCTTGATTCAAAAACAAAAAGTCCTTCTGCAGCAATGGAACAAACACAGAAAACAGCTGAGTCTCCAGTGGTTGAGCACCAGCTTTGAGCAGAGAAGCTAAGGAACATTGTCCAGTCTCCAAATTCAAGGCCCAGGACCAATATTTGAGGCCTAGGTCCCTCGTTCAAGGCCCATAACTGAGTTCAAACCCAGGCACCTAGTTCAAGGCCCAGGCTGTGAGTTCAATTCCAATACCACACGTTCAGGGCCCAGGCCACAAATTCAAGGCCCAGAAATGAGTTCAAGTACCCAGCCAAATTCAAGGTATAGACAGTTAGGTCAAGGAACTGTCTTGGAGTTCAAAGCCCAGGCTGTGAGTTCAAGAAACAATTTCAAAGCCCAGCCTGTGAGTTCAAGTTCCAGGCAATGCACAATAAATATACAAACATGACTATAAACATTGTTATCATTACTTCATATAGCTAAGGTATGGAACCAACCCTGGTAGTTCAGTCCCCTTTGGCATACTACAGATAACCATTTCTTGAAATATTTACAACCTGTAAATTGGATAAGCTATCTGATGCCAAATGTACTGGAGTAGAAGATGTTAAAAAGACTGATACCTAAGCCTGGAATTTGTCAGCTTTTTCCTTCTTTAAAAAAAAATCTAATTTTTTGTCTGTCATTGAGCCTGAACTCTGGGCCTTGGCACTGTCCTTCAAGTTTCTGTGGTGCTAAGTAATCAAACCCAGAGCCTCAAGCATACTTGGAGAGCACTCTTCTATTGAGCCACATTCCCAGCCTAAAAAAATCTATTCTTGAGTCCAATATATAAATAATTTTACCATTAGAAAAAATATTTGACTGCTCTCATCATTTTGTACATTATATTACTTATGTACAAAAGAACTTAATTTGAAAATTATCATACCACAGACATTGAGCATGTCTCTGTATGGAACATATAGATCCATGTGAAATTCCAATGAGGTATCAAATATCCTAATTCGTTATTTCGTAAGTGAAGGATGTATACAGAAAATGAAGCATCCTCATCATGGACAAAACTTAATAAAATGAATAGAATGTTGTTCACCAGAAAGCAAATCATGCATACATTTTGATGATTTTGTTAACAATTCCTAACATAGTAAAATATTCTTGCAATGTTGAATGGATGATTTTGACCAAGTCAGAAATATCTGCAGAGATTTATGTCTTCAACAACTATTTAAGAATAATTATATATATATATATATATACTTAGATATAAAATCATATATATTCGTAGTAAATTGGATAGTTAGTAGAGAAAATAAAAAACGATTCCTCTGATTCCATTCAGTTAAATTGCAGTTGAGTCAATGAGAAACAGGTTAAAATCATGGGTAAAGTTTTCAAATGGAGACCTTTTGACAAAGGAATTCAATTACACCTGATTTACGTTTTTTTTTTAAATAAAACAATGACAAATGTATTTCTCTGGTTTGGAAATAAATAATCCGAATATTCATGGGTAGGTTTAAAGGTACATGAAATTAAAAAATGACACTGGCAAATATTCTCAAATAATTATGTGCTCTGCTTAACTTATTGATCCATGAAAAGTTGATAATTACCAAATGAGAAAATGAAGTGCAATCCTCAGATATTGTCTTCCTCAACAAGTTTCCAGGGGATTCCTTCCATTGTTTCTATGATATATTTCCACTTAGAATCTGTTTCTCACAGTACAAAATTGGAAGTAGCATGTATCTGTAAGGTGATCATGTTCATGTTAATCTTTTGTCATTCAATGCAATTATTTTATCATTTCTACAGTAAAGCATAGAAATTTATTTGAAATACACAGTAATTCTTTTTAAAAATATATGAAAAATATCATATTGGTCATAATAGGATAAAAAGATTGATCAGAGAAAACCAGAAAAATATTTCCATGTTTACTTGGATATTTCCAGTCTATGTTAAGCATGAGTTGATGAATAAATTTGAAATGTGTGAAGAGTTTAAAATGTCGGAATATGTAGATATTCCCTCTTGAAAATTCAACCAAGAATGAGAAGGATTTTAGGTCTACTCATTTCACTTAAAATCTTCTGGTGATTGTGATCATCACCCAACATAGAATGTTTTTCTTTAATTAGAGAATTAGAGTTCAATCCAAAATGGTGCTGATAGTTAGGAATTTTATTGAGAACAGTACACTTGTTAATCATTTTATATAGTTTATTTTCTCCTCATCCAGGTACATGAGATCCAGGTGAAAACTGCATTTCAGTTGCCTTTTGTGACAGTATTTCACTGTGTCCCCAAATTTGGGGGCTAAGGTATACCCAGCTAAAATTGCTATGTGAGATACAGATTCTTTGCTGTCATATTTATTTGTTGGGGGGAGGGTTTGACTTGTTGAATGTTAACTATACTTCAGCTCTAAGACCCTTTACTCTTTCTTGGCTAGTGAAGATCTTCTCCTAGTTTTTTGGCTTTCAATTTACCTACTTTGATATAAAGAAGCTGTACAGGTTCAAGCAATAGAGTTTGTCTAACCTTTCTTTGACTTGATGTATTTGTGCATCTGTAATGAGATTGTTTCAACCTGTTCTTTCTCTATTGCTTACATATTGAGGTCTGATTCATTTGAAAAGTGTTTTGAAACAGAGTGATGTATAATCGAACTTTAAGATTTTATAGGCATATAATGAGTATTACAAAACTACTTATTGAGTATTGCTTTTTTGTTTCAATGTGTTTATCCTGCTTCTAGTTAAACTTACCTAATGAAGAGTCATAATTGTTATTTAGAAGTGAAATTTATAATATAGGTGCCCTACTTTCTCTTTTTGCCTTAATTGGCATATGTCCAATTTCATCTTAGAAGAGGATTGCAAGTGCTTAATTGCAATGTATATAAGAACAAGAAGTTTAGGGTAAGCAAAATGAACTCCAAGAAACATGAGGCTTATCATTGTTGGTGTTTTGAAAAAAATTATGAAAAAATATTTTCTTGCTTTTTTCCCTTTATTTTTCATAGCGTTTCTCCCTTCTTGTCATTATATTTGATTTTGGTAGCCTGTGGATTGTATAAACTTTAATATGAATAGGGCAAAGAAGGGGAATTTTAAAAAATTGAGATAGAGGACAATGAGTGAATAACACAAAACTGCTCACAAACAACATGTTGGAAATGGCATTACAACAGGGATGGGGGAGATTTGAAGGAGAATAAAGTGTAAAAAATTGATGGATAGGATAACATATGACAAGAAAACAATTCTTTGCCTTACATACATAATTATAATCAGTTTGTGCATTACATTGACAATAAGTTTAACGACAAAAGAAGAATATTTATACATTTATTTTAATTTTCATAAGTTTACACATGGATACTTATGTAGATTGGTTTGTGGTCTATACAGAGACATGTGTTGATAGATCTGTTCTCTCCATATCCCTACAATACTAGAAAAGGCACAAGTTTCCCTGAGTCTACAGGTTCTAAACTATCCTTCATGAATTAATGTTGAATGCATTCCTTGGTACACAAATATGCCCATAATCAGAAAATCTCCCATTTCAACAGAAATAATAAATATGAGACACATTAAAAAATCTTTAACTTCTA
Organism: Dipodomys spectabilis; assembly: GCF_019054845.1. NCBI lineage: Eukaryota > Metazoa > Chordata > Mammalia > Rodentia > Heteromyidae > Dipodomys > Dipodomys spectabilis. The sequence goes on along the minus strand of NW_024871409.1, from coordinate 314,112 downwards.
CATCTGTACCAAAGAAATTCAACTCTATTTATTGCGTAGGAGTCCTGCCAACAATTTCCCCTAAAATATGCTTCAAAAACTATTGCATTTTGCATCAGAAATGTTTTGGACCACAGTGCCAAATCAACTATAAATATATGAGTCATATATATGTGGGAAAAATTACACACATCGAATATGATTCTATTAAAGAGCTTTTGTCACACTCTTCTTGGAACATTTTAGAAATTTATTGAGAAAGTGTCAAAAGATGCATATCCTCTTACACTAAAAATATCACACTTTAGTACAAAATAAGGCTATCTTCACAATTTGCAATTTCCCCCCCTCAAAAGAAGACGTTTTGAATGTTATTTTGTGTACACATATATTAACCTGTTTTGTTCCTGCCACAGGTTTTGTAAAGAACTCCCAGAATCCTTCTTTAGATGAGATTACAAGTGGAAATCATTGGGATGGATGAGACCTTGTATAGTAAGGAATACGCTTCAGAATGTTGGTTGAAAAATCACATTGAAATGTTAATGGCCATTCTGTACAGAATACATAACTGGTGTAAGATTTGTATAAGAGGTCTAATATTATTACAGTTTTGTTATGGATTTATTAGGCTCTGAAATTATATCAATATATGAAATGGAACATGAGATTAACAGGCAAACTTAAGGACAGTGAAAAATGAAGTATGATTTGTTCTCTATTGGGAAACAAATGTAGATTTCAATTTGTTATTGAATTTTCTATATTCCAACCTTACCATGTCTATGTGGATGGTGAATTGCAAAAAGGACATAAACAACGAGTTTACTTCTGGATTCAAGGTAAGGGTGAATAGGGAGTGAATAGGTATTAGAAATCAAAATTAATTCATTTGGTTGAGTGAGCATCACAATATATTAATAAATGTAAGAAGTAGATGAAACAAATGAGAAATGGTTTGAACTCATGGTTTGTTCATAGAATGATTCCTGCAAAGAAATGAGAAAAATGTAATTTAATTTCTGTGGAAAATACTTGAATATATATTTCTGTGTTCAGCATATGAATAAGAACTTCATTAATTGTTCGAGAGATATTCAAAAACAACTGAGAGCACATCATCAGTTATTTTCAAAAAATTTCATGCTTGCTTCCACTTCCATTTCCATTGAAATTTATGGTTGTATACAAACCTCACAAATTACACTTGAACACTCTCTGTTTCAACACATTCAGACTTGATTGAACATTTGAAGTTTGACCCTAGTGAACCTATTACTTGAGCGATTATTGTCCATTTCTTCAAAATTTATTCGAAGATCACCCATTCAGGCTCAGTCAGGTCTTGGCACAGTTTCTGAACTGGATCTCTTGTAAAATATTCATGGATGTATCATTCATCCAGGAAAATAGGAAGAAATAGTTCACGTTGTTGTATAGAAAAGAAAATCGATAGTGGTTTTACTATATAATGTTATTTCAATGAATTTAAATCAACATGATAAATTGATCTCCATTTCAATATTTGTGAATAGATGCATTCACAAAGAGTGATTGTTTCATGAAATGTATCCTACCAAAGGATACATGCTTTATGCTAGGCAAGAAAAATAAGAAGGAATACCATGCAAATACCTTCAGGTACAATTACAAGAAATGTTCCATGGCCCAAACAAATAAACGACTTTTCCAATCTTATGTGTGGACAAAACAAATGCTATTGTGAAGTCACAATCACATTGTGAATTGGCATCAGGTAAATATATTCAGCAGTTTGGAAAAATAATTAACCTTTAAGAAACACATTCATGTAACCTCTCAGTATGAGCACTGAAATGAACATAGAGAATTTCTGTTTAGGGTAACATTTATACATTAACATTGCTTTCTCAAATAAGTATGGTTCTTAAAATTCTATGCCAGAAGCATACCAACATTTGAAATATATCACTTGGATCAAGCACAGGGTAAGAGGCTTGGATATCAATGGCCCAATCAAGGATTCAATACTGATTACCAAGGAAGACATAAAAATCCTCAATAACCTGTGATTTATTTTTATCATGACTGATTAAAATCAAGAATTGAAGGCAGGAAAAATTCCAAAAATCATAGTGATGTGCCCTCAATCAACTTATGGGTGTTGAAACAGTAGGAAAAAATGTACCCCATTTCAGTTTGTACATACACAGGCACAAAATTTGCATCTACAAATGGACAGGTAACAGAAATATCTAATTACAAATCAAATACAAATCATCACAAATCATACACTTTTTAGAAGGCAGAAAATTTATGATTCCATAAGTAAGACATATTAGCATAAAGGGAACAGAATTAGTAATCTCATTGGGTCACCTGAATTGTTCTAATAACCAATGAAGTAAGGAAATATCATTGCCACATCATACATTACTCTCTGAAATTCAGAGAGAAAATACATGATAGTATGAGTAGGGAGGGAATAAAATGTAAGTGGTTCTTATGTGGAAGGAAAAGATTCAGAGATTTTGGAATTATAGTGAATATGTGGCATTGTTGATGAATATTCCATTACATTCCTGTCTTTGGTTATTTTCTTGTTGGTCGTTGGCCTTGAAGTTTGGGTTCTTCAGAGCTGTAATTCTTTCACTTTTCCTACAGTGTCACATCCAGTTTTTATATAGTTAATTGGTGATGAGAATGGGACAAATATTCCTATGGGGCTCCCTTGAAACCTGATTCTCAGATCTTATCCTCCTACAGGATCCTAAGCAACTTGTACCAGGCTTCTTTTTCGGTAATCCAAAGTGTGCTAATGTATTTTGGGATTGTATTTTCCCAACATCCATGCTTACTGCAGGTCTAGGAGTAACCATGGTTTTCCTTATAATATTTGATTTTGAGGGGATTAATTCCAGAAATGAATGTGAAAAAGTCCTTGACTTTATTAATCTGTAATTAGATTCTTATGTGTCAAACCTATGAGATGATTGAATTAACAAAATTATCACCTGGCCTGCCTCAAGTGTGGTTTTCTATCCCAAAAATCTCTTTCCATGACATATTCCTTTTTCTCTGCATGAAGGAGGGTGAGAAACTCCCTCACCACAAGAATAAATGTCTTCTGTTGATCAAATATTAAATTGATCTGGTCAAATTTGTAAACAAAATGAGTTTTAGTCCCCTCTATAATCTGCATGAATTATAAAATTGTCATCAGATGCAATGGTAAAATTATCTATTTCCTCTAATACCATTACATCTCTTCAGCACTTTCTTTACTATATAAACTGCCAATTGATCCTTCACATAATATTGTAATATGTTTGGCATACAACAGACATTTGAATACAAATTCTTAGAATGTTTACTACCTTTTCACAGGAAGAATATATAAAGCCCTACTGTGATGCAGGCTCACATAAATTCACCTTGGTCTTACGTTGAATAAGCTTGATTTGTTTTGTTTTTTTCTGGACTGATCAGAGAAGAAAATACTTGACAATATGAATAAATCTCGAATCTATTGTCTCACTTATAAAAAGAATGAGGTGGCATCTTGGCAAGCAAGACATGTTCTGAACTGAATAAATGCTTATGAAGAATTCCAAAGTAACCCAATTACTGTTCACTTTTTTTCTGTATTTCCCACCTTACCATGGTAGAGAGACGATGTTTTCAAGTTACATAAAATAAAATATACAATCTATTTTGTGACTCTAGAAGGACAAGTTCACTTTAGCAATTACAATTGTTTAAACATCTCATGAATACTAAGAGATAGCAGAACTTTTGTAGTTACACATCTAATTTTGGATTTCCAATCTATATCATATCCAATATGTATTCATACTTTATACAGAAATATGAAATTTGAAATCTACGTATGTATTGCTGTTTTAAAAATAGCTCTAAACAATTTTATTAATATGTATCTTTGCAAATATAAATTGTAAATCATCTCAAGGATCTCCTCAAATATTTTTATACCAACTCATGGAGGAAATTTAATAGTCATTCCTATAATATTCATTAATCAGTTTCAGAAGGAAGATATGGTAACCCACCCGTAAGTCTACCCATTTATCAATTACCAGTTAAAGATACTGCCATTTACAGTATCATAATTTATGTGATCAATTTCCAGTCGAAGATACTGCCATTTTACACTATCATAATTTATGTGATGAGTGAATCTTGAAACTACGAAAATTGGACAAAAAGGATTGGTCCAACATAATGCTTTTATCTATGGCTTCCCTGATTTAAAATTGATTATAAGGAAATGAGAAAAACATTCTGATAAGGTAATTCTGATTTGAAGTATTTTGAGTGACTGAATTTCGTATGGGTTCTAGTGAAACTATACTTGACTTTTTCCACCAAGCACAGGCTCACCAGTTCAGAAATCAATCCAAAACTTCGTTTGTAGTGAGAAAAAATATATGAGTATATAGAACAGAAAGTTTGTTATTCATTTATCCTCTTTCTTCACTTTGAATTTTGACAGTGCATCATAAGAAAACAACATTTTCTTTACCTGTTGTTTCCAGAGGATTTGATTGTGTCCTAAACAAAACTTGGGCTAGGATCTTCCAAGGATTCTGCCAAAGGGAGAAATACATACTTGATTGAGTTGCTAGAATAGATTGGCTCTAACACTATACATTGATAAAGAAAAATAACACAGTTGACAACCTTAAGAGCCTTACAAGGAATATTTAGCAGGATAGCAAATATTGAAAAGAATGAGTTCTTAGCCATGTGCAACAATAAATCATTTGAATGTTTGACATAGTTTTTAATCATTTAGGACTGCATATCTTCATATATGTTATTGGTATTAGCATACAAGACAATCCAAGTTGAACAAAGAAGTTTAATTTCACTCCTAAAGGAAGAAATCATACAACATCACAAGATAAGTTGAGATTCATTAACGGAAAATGCAGAAAAACCAACAAGCTTTTTACTTTATCCCAGTCTTCCTCATAGGAAACATATTGCCATGTATTTTTAGAACACTTGTCTGGTTTCTAGTTCCATGTGATGTTATCTACAAACAAACAGAAATCTACTATCAGAGTAGGATTCAGGTGTAAGTGGCCTACATTTATTTGGATTGTATTTTAGTTATCAGGCTTACCTATATCATCTTCAAGGGAAGATTTGTCCATACATGTTGTAACATGTTTACTGAGTTGATCTCGTGGAACCAGATGGCGAGCATTAAATTGACAAGTAGCCAATTTGGCAGCAATATCAGGATGATTCTGTGTAACAGAAATTCAAATATGAAGAAATATTTTCAAATTTTATCTTTTTAGATTTCTTTGGGCAGTATGCATACCATGGGCTTGACACCACAGTATGAGTATTGTGTTAGTTCATCCTTTTTTAATACCTATTTTTATTGTAAAGATAGTGTACAGAGGGGGTACAGTTATATGAATAAGGTAATGAGTACATTTCCTATACAGCATTGTTATCGGCTACTTTATTTTCCCACTAAGGTCCCTTCTTTCCCCATCTTCCAACTCCTCCCTCCCTCCCCACCCCTCCCCCTGCACTTAAAGTTGTAAAGTTCATTTTCAGCATAGCCTCTTCTATATCTCATTATTACAATGGGTCAACCTGTATCCCAAAGCAGTATAGAGATTCCTCAAAAGACTACACATAGAGCTCCTCTATGATCCAGCAATCCCACTTGTGTGCATTTACACAAATGATCGCATACAAGAACATAGTAAAGTTAACACCATTGTCTACCATAACTAAGATATCGAACCAACCCAGATGTTCCTCAGTAGATGAATGGATTAAGTAAATATGGTCAATATATATAAAATGGAATTCTATGTTCCATCAGAAAGAATGATATTGTTCCATTTGTTAGGAAATGGAAAGATTCAGAAAAAAATATATTAATTGAATTAAGCCAGGACCAAAGAAACATAGGTCCATTGTTTCCCTTATCTGGAATAACTGGTGTATGTTTAGGACAAACAGAAATGTTCAAAAGCAATAGAGATAGGACCATCAAAAAATGTACATTACAATTAAGGGGGGAGTTAGGGCAGGGGAGCAGTGTAGTTGAGGAGGTGGGAGGAAGGGGATGGTAGGAAATCAAAGGAGGAGGCAACAGTGCTTGATGCCTCCATAAGAATGAATGACATTGCCCCATTTCTTAGCAAATGGAAAGACTTGGAAAAATTATATTAAGTGAAATAAGCCAGTCCTAAAGAAACATAGGTCTCATGGTTTCCCTTATTTGAAATAACCAGTATATGTCTGAGAAAAGCAGAAAAGGTTAAATAAGATGATGTTAAGTTAAATGAACCCCAAGATAAGAACAGAAGTGTTGTTGTTGTTTTTTCTTTCTTTTTTGATATTGTTTCTAACATATCGGTAAGTTACCACGTATTTTTCATAGCTTTTCATGTCCCCTCCCCAGAGTATAACCCCTATATATCGGAAGACCTCAGAAAGATGGCAGAAGAAAAACTGAAGGCTAAACAAGCTCTTGCATAGAAAGCAGTTTTAGTGTTTCAGTGTACAGTCCTTGGCTAGAGAATCACACCACGTGTGCCATCACAGTACTGACAGATTGGCCAAAGAGGGAAAATCCAGCAAGGGGAGTACTTGCTGGTACCTGCCATTACGGGGGCTGCAGCAGAGTTGATGGCCTTCGCCACCATAACAACAGACAGAGTCTGGGACATAGACACCAGAAACTGCATGCAAGTGAATCCTAATCACTACCAGCAAGAACTGAGAAGGGGCAGAAGAACTTACAAGGAGAAGAAATCTTCATCGTGAGGATTGCAGATCAGGGATGTCCCAGGAACCAAAAATATGGCATGAGTAGAACCGTGACATCCTCATTCCTTCTTACAGAGCAGCTGTGGGAAGGTAGCTCCTCCTCACAACCAGAGATCTCCATCTTTGATACCAACAAAAGCCTGGCCAAGCAGCTATCTCCAACTCAGGCCTTGGAAGAAAATAAAAAGAGCCATTTAGCAGATCACAGGATCCTGATCTGAACTGCCATCCTCAGGATCCCCCAGGGAAAATCACCCCACCCAGGCAGAGAAAGCTCCATCCAAATAAGAGTGACTTTATGCACTGGGTAAACACAGCAAAGACTGCCCCTTCCCACTGAATCAGTAAATATAAACATGATATGGCTCTAGGCTGGGCTCTGTGAGGTTTTCAAGAGCTAGCCCCTCAGGAAAAAACTACTGATTGCTCATAGATCTCAACCCTACCCAGCACCACCTTATTACTTCAACTCCAAGCTAGAGGAAACAGCCATCTCCTCCTTTTCTGATATTCAAAGCAAATCTCCCTCCCACTCAACTAGCCTGGGAGGAGGATCAAAAATCCTAGGTAACATTTTTCTGCCTGCTCAAAAAAAATCTGACTTAAGAAACTAATCAAGCAACAGGAAAAGCAAACACCACAAGCAGACCAAAGACTCCACAAGAGACTGGTTACAGACACAGAGGAGGTACAATATCTCCGACCCTCTCCCCAGAAAAAAAAAATCAAAGAGCTCTTTGCATTTTGTTTTGCATTTTTTTCTCTCATAATTTTTATTTTAGGTATATATGTTTATTTGTGTGCTTTTATCTTTTAATCTCTTTTGACCTTTTGGTCGTTTTATTTCTTCTTTTTTCTCTTTTGTTTCTTTTTTACATTTCTTTTTATCTCATTCTTTCGTTTTTATGACTTAATTGCTATTCTGCTCATTTCCAGATACATACCTGTTGTCGATTGTTAATCCAGGAATGTATTACTCAGTTCACAATGTCTTAGGATTAACTTTTTAATAGTAGTATTATTTCTTATACATATGTAATTTTCAAGTATTCCAATTTTAAGAATATTTATTTTTTTAGTTTTTCATGTCCTTTTTATTTCTCCCTTTATCTCATCCTATCCTATTCTTCTATCAGTATTTCTTTCTACTTACATAATTTTAAGTATTTAATTTTTAAAATTTAAATTTTTGTATTTCCATTTTTGTTCTTTTTCTCTCTCTCTCGCCTTCATTCTGTCCAATCCATTGCCTTCTCTGAGATTTAACTTCACTCTCCTTTAACGTCTCCACATCCCTCTAATTCTATTCCCCCAAAAATTCTCCCTAAAACTAATAATTTCTGTTTTACTGATCCCCTGTTGATATTCTTAGCCCATTATTCCACAGTTATTTGATGTTGAATAAATTGTATCTGTTGAATTGGATTGTATCTGTGGCCCGTTTGACTTTGCAACTACAGGACTGTGGTTGGTGCTTGCCTTAGAATAGTGTTCTAGCACAAAATAGGTGTTACTTTCATACCAAATGGGCAGAACAAGCCCAAAAACACACAAGAAAAATGGAAAGTCCAGGTATCTCAACTCCCACTCATCATAATCAGGTGAAAGAACAGTTAATGAGTAACCCAGAGGAGAGTTCCCAAAATGCTCTACAAACACTACTGGTAAACATGGTGAATGAAAAGATTTAAAACCTGCAAAGGACTCATTGTGAGCATGATAGGGAACAAGAGGAAGCAAACCAAAGATTAATACAGGGATCTCAAGAGTGTTAGGAAGCCACTCAAAGATTAATACAAGAAAAGTGTGCACAAACTGAGAACAGTAAAAAAGAAAGATAGGAATTGAATGAGAAGGCTGAGAACAGTCATAGAGAATGACAGGAAATATATGAGCAGATTGAGAACAGTTAAAGAGAAACACAGGAATTGTGTGAGGGAGTGGAAACTAAACAAAGTGTAATAGAGGAATTGCATGAGTGGGATGAGAATAGATAAAGATCAATAGAGGCATTCATAGAATTCATAAATAGACAGCTGAAGGAATCCAGGATGACCAAAAAGGGAATGAGGTAGTAAAGGCAGTCCAAGGAAACCATAACCAATCAAATAAGTAATTTGTAAATAAACACAGAACAGTAGTTAAAGAATTAAAGAAATTCATACAAGATGTAAAATAAAGCTCCAACAAAGAATTTGAAGCCATCAAAGTCGACCAATTAGAAGGAAAGGCCATAAGAAATAAAATAGAAAGTCTTGACAGTAGGTCAAATCGAATCTCAGGGATTGAAGACAACCTAGATAATAGAGAGGAAAACATACAACTATCCAAGACAAATCCAAGAAATATGATAGATTTATTCCGCATTTGGAAGATACCATCTGAAGGACTACTCTGAGGATAATGGGTATAGAGGAACACCTAGACACAGAAATTTATGGCCTATGAAATTTATTTAATAGGATCCTAGCAGAGAACTACCCCAACATGCAAAAAGATAGGCCTATTTAGAAACAAGAAGCTTTTAGAACCCCAAATAGACCAGACTATAATAGCACATCCCACCTATAATCCAGTCAGGACCAATTCAGACCAAGGAAAGGATCCTTGAAGCTGTCAAGGAGAATAGATCAATCACCTATAAAGGGAAACCAATTAGAATAACCTCAGATTTCTCAGCAGAGACAATTAAAGCAAGAAGAGCCTAGAATGATATATGCCAGACCCTAAAGGCAAACAACTATCAACCAAGCATACTGTACCCAACTAAACTCTCCTTCATAACTAAATGTCAAACAAAAACCCTGCATATCAAAGAAAATGTGAAATAATATATCTCTACCAAACCAGACCTACAAAAGATACTTAAATATGTCCTACACATAGAAAACCAGCAAGACAACAATGAAAGCCAAGAAACTGCACCAAAACTGAAAATCCAAGAAGATAGTTGTCACAGCCCCCAAGAAGGTGGATAACATGGCAGGTACTACCACACACCTCTCAGTCCTAACTCTCAATATTAATGGACTTCCTCTCCAATTAAACAACACAGACTGTCTGGTTTGATTAAAAAGCAAGCTCCTTGTACCTGCTGCCTTCAAGAGTAACATCTTGCCCATAAAAACAAACATATTTTGAAACTGAAACCGTGGAATAAAATCTGCCCCATAAACAGGCAGAAGTTGCCACCTAATATCAGATAAAAATAGATTTCAATTTAAAATTAAAGAGAAGAAATAGAAATTATGCCCCACATTCTCTCAGACCACAAGTAATAAAATGAGAACTCAACATCAAAAGCCACTAAAGTCCTGTAACACAGGAGTCCGAACAATACACTATTGAATCACCAGTAGTTCATGGAAGAGATTAGGAAGGAACTTCAAATGTTCATGATATTTAACAAAAATGATCATACAAATTCCCAGCTCCTCTGAGACACAGCAAAGGCAGTACTCAGAGGCAAGTTTACAGCTCTGAGTTCAAACATCAACAAATTAAAGAGATCTGAAACCAACGATTTAATAAGACATCTCAACCTCCTTGAAAAAGAGCAGAAAGTTTAACCAATCAGTAGATGGAATAAATAATTAAAACTAAATCAGATTTAAACAAATTAGAATCCATAAAAACCATAGTAAGAACAAAATAATAGAGTTGGTTCTTTGAAAAAATTCACAAAAATGAATTGTATTAGCAAATCATATCAGAAAGAGACCACACCCAAATAAACTGAGAGATAAGAATGGAAACATCACCACAGAAAAACAAGATTCAGAACATTATAAGGGAATACTTCTCAAACTTTTGTGCTGGTAAGGTTGAGAATCTGGAAGAAATGGACTGTTTCCTCATAATTATCTACTTGTGGAAACTAAACCAAGGTCAGTTAAACCAACTTAACAGACCCATATCAAGCATCGAAATAGGAACAGCAATAAGATACCTCCCATCTAAGAAAAGCCCAGCACCAAATGGATTTCCAGCGAAATCCTACAAGACCTTCAAAGCAGAACTCACACCATTACTCCTCCAACTCTTCAATGAAATTGAATGAGAAAGTTGATTACCATACACTTTGTATGAAGCCTCATATATCTTATCCAAAAATGAGGCATGGATTCATTAAAGAAAGAGAATTATGGAGCCATTGCTTTGATGCACATCGATGCAAAATTTCTCAACAAAATTTTGGTGAATCAAATTCAACAATTTATCCAAAAATCATACAAAATGACCAAACAGAATTCATTTCAGGGATGCAAAGCTGATTCAATATATGCAAATCAATTAATATAATTCATCACATGAACAAGAGCAAAGAACCACATTTTTTATCTCAATAGATGTAGAAAAAGCATTTGACAAGATCCACACCTTTTGTGATAAAGGCTTTGGAAAAGATAGTTATCCATGGAACATTCCTCAAAACAATAAAGGCTCATTATGACAAACCTAGAGTCAGCATTATGCTCAAAGGTGAAAATCTAAAGACATTTCTTCTAATCTCAGGAATGAAACAAATATGTCCACGCTATCCACTTCTCTTCAATTTAATACTAGAATGCCTAGCTAAAGCAGTAAGACAAGATATAAACATAAAGGGATCCAAATAGGATAAAAGGAAGTAAAACTATCCTTCTTTGCAGAGGACATGATCTTGTATTTAAGGAATCCCACAGATTCCACTCCCAAATTACTCAAGCTGATTCAAAACTTTGGCAAAGTAGCAGGGTATAAATCTAACCCTCAAAAATCAATGGCTTGAATTGTTGAAGTCGATTGGCCAAAATTTTGTTGAGAAGTTTTGCATCAATGTTCATCAAAGAAATGGGTCTATAGTTCTCTTTCTTTGATGAGTCGCTGCCTGGTTTTGCGATGAGGGTTATGATGGCTTCATAAAATGTGTTCGGTAGTGAACTTTCTCTTTCAATTTCATTGAAGAGTTGGAGGAGTATTGGTATGAGCTCTGCTTTGAAGGCCTTGTAGAATTCCGCGGTAAAACCATCTGGTCCTGGACTTTACTTAGCTGGGAGGTCTCTTGTTGCTGTTTCAATTTCAATGCTTGATATGGGCCTATTAAGCTGGTTTAACTATCTTGGTTTAGTTTTGGCATGTCAATATTTGCTAGGAAAAGGTCCACTTCTGTCAAGTTGCCAAACTTATTAGCATAAAGTTTTGAGTAGTATTCCCTCATAATGTTCTGAATCTTGGTTGTTTCCGTGGTGATGTTTCTATTCTCATCTCTAAGTTTATTTATTTGGGTGTGTTCTCTTCTTTTTCTGATAAGATTTGCTAAGGGTCTGTCAATTTTTTTAATTTTTTCAAAGAACCAACTCTTTGTTTTGTTGATTCTTTCTATAGTTTATTTGGGTTCTAATTCATTTAATTCTGATTTAATTTTAATTATTTCTTTCCATCTACTGGATTGGGGTTTATCGTGCTGCTCTTTTTCAAGGAGGTTCAGATGTCGCAAGTTGTTAGTTTCAGATCTCTCCAATTTGTTGATGCAGGAGCTCAGAGCTATAAACTTGCCTCTGAGTACTGCCTTTGCTGTGTCCCAGAGGAGCTGACAATTTGTGTGCTCATTTTTGTTGAATAGCATGAACATTTGAATTTCCTTTCTAATCTCTTCCATGACCCACTCGTGATTCAGCAGTGTGTTGTTCAGCCTCCATGTGTTACCAGACTTTCTTTGGTGGCTTTCGGTGTTGACTTCTAATTTTATTCCCTTCTGGTCAGAGAGGATGCAAGGTATAACTTCAATGTTTCTGAATTTGGACAAGTTTGCTTTGTGGCGAAAAATGTGGTCTATTTTTAAAAATGTTCCATGTACTGCTGAGAAAAACATGTATTCTGATGCTGCTGAGTGAAATATTCGGTAGATGTCTGTTAAATCTAGTTGATCTATGCAGCTGTTTAGATCTGCAGTTTCTCTGTTGAGTTTTTGCCGAGTTGATCTATCTAATGGGGAGAGTGGTGTGTTAAAATCCCCAACAATTAATGTCTTTGGATCTATGTGGGATTTGAGGGAAAGTAGTGTTTCTTGGATAAATTTGGGTGCTCCATTGTTTGGCAAATAGATATTTAGAATTGTAATATCCTCCTGAAGGAGAGATCCCTTAATTAGTATATAGTGACCTTCTTTATCTCTTCTCACAAATTTTAATTTGAAGTCTATTTTATCTGATATTAGGAGTTCAACTCCCGCCTGTTTATGGGGGCTGTTTGCTTGGTAAATTTTGCTCCAGCCTTTAACATTGGAAATGTGTTTGTTTTTACAGGCAAGATGTGACTCCTGAAGGCAGCAGATAGAAGGGTCTTGTTTTTTAATCCAACTAAACAGTCTATGTCGCTTAATTGGAGAGTTCAGTCCGTTAACGTTAAGAGATAGGACTGAGAGGTATTTGGGAGTTCCTGCCATGTTATCCACCTTCTTGGGGGTTGTGAACACTGGGTTCTTCCTATGGTTCTTGGATTCTCAATTTGGGTACAGTTTCTTGGCCTTTATTGTGGTCTTGTTGGTTTTCTATGTGTAGACACCATTAAGAATCTTTTGTAGGGCTGGTTTGGTGGAGATGTATTGTTTCAATTTTTCTTTGCTATGGAAGGTTTTTATTTGGCCTTCAGTTATGAAGGAGAGTTTAGCTGGGTACAGTATTCTTGGTTGATAGTTGTTTGTTTTTAGGGCTTGGCATACATCATTCCAGGCTCTTCTTGCTTTGATTGTCTCTGCTGAGAAATCTGAGGTAATTCTAATTGGTTTCTCTGTATAGGTGATTAATCTTTTCTCCTTCACAGTTTTAAGGATCTTTGCCTTGGTCTGAGTTGATCCTGTCTGGATTATAATGTGATGATGGGATGTCCTATTCTGATCTAGTCTATTTGGCATTCTAAAAGCTTCTTGTATCTGAATAGGCCTATATTTTTTGCATGTTTGGAAAGTTCTCTGCTAGGATCCTGTTAAACAAATTTTCTAGATCATTAACTTCTATTTTTAGGTGCTCCTCTACCATATTTCTTGGACTTGTCTTGGATGGTTTCATGTTCTTTCTGTATAATATCTAGGCTATTTTCAATCCCTGAGATTTGATCTTCTGCCTGGTCTTACCTGCTGTCAAGTCTTTCTACTTTGTTTTTAATTTCCTTTCTTTCTAATTGGTCAGCTTTGATGGCCAATAGACACATGAAGAAATGCTCAACCACCTTAGCCATAAAAAAGTGCAAATCAAAACACCATTGGGATACCACCTCACTCCAGTTAGAATGACAAAAATCAAGAACTAACAACAACAGATGCTGGCGGGGATGTGGACAGAAGGGAACCTTACTTCATTGTTGGTGGGAATGTAAACTTGTTTAACCACTTTGGAAAGCAGTATGGAGGTTCCTGAAAATACTTCACATAGAGCTCCCCTATGACCCAGCAATGGCACTTTGGGCATTTACCCAAATGTTTACAAACAAGACCACCCTAAAGCTACCAGCACAACTATGTTTATTGCAGCATTATTTACCATAGCTAAGACATGGAACCAACCCAGATGCCCCTCAGTAGATGAATGGATCAAGAAAATGTGGTATATATACACAATGGAATTCTATGCCTCCATTAGAAAGAATGACATTGCCCCATTTGTTAGGAAATTGAAAGGCTTGGAAAAAATTATATTAAGTGAAGTAAGCCAAGCCCAAAGAAACCTAGGTTCCATGGTTTCCCTTATTTGCAATATCTAGTACATGTATGAGTCAAGCAGGAACGTTCAGATAATGTGATGTTAGGAAAATGAACCCTTAGATATGTATTTAAATGTTTTTTTAATGCATTTGTTTCTAACGCATTTATAAGAATATTTCTTTGTAGCTTTGTATGTCCCTCCCCCACTGTATAACCCCTGCTTTCACTATATTTGATGTCGGTATAATTTGTGGAGAAGATGGGGAAAAACAAGTCGTTTAAGGATACAGGTGGACCCGATTCAACTATGAGAAGTATAAGTTATCATGTCCAAATCGAACTTTACAACTTTGGTGCTGAGGGGCAATTGGGGTAGATTCGGTGGGGGAGTGGGGGGGAGGCTGGGAAGGGTTGTGATGGGTAAACAAAGGAGGAGGCTGCAATGTTTGATAAGAAATGTACTCATTATCTTGCCCATGTAATTGTAACCCCTCTGTACAGTATGTTCACAAAAAATTAAAATTAAAATTAAAATTAAAAAAAAGAAATAAAAAAAGAAATAAAAATCAGTGGCTTTTCTGTATGCCAACAATGAGAAAAGCATGGCTGAAATCAGGAAAGCAACTCCATTCCTAATAGCCCCACAAAAAATAAAATATCCATGAATTAACTTAACCAAGGAAGTGAAGGACTTCTATAATGAAAACTTTAACAACCTGAAAAAGGAAATCAAAACAGAACTTAAAAGTAGAAAAACCCTTCTATGCTTCTGAATTGTAAAGATCAACATCCTGAAATGGCAATATTTCCCAAAGCTATCTACAAATTCAATATGATATCTATCAATATTCCAACCTCATTCTTCAAGGAAATAGAAGACACAATCCAAAAATTTATATGGAATAATACAAGGTCCCAAATAGCAAAAACAACCCTTAATAGAAAGAACAGTGCTGGAGGAATATCAATACCAAATTTCAAACTCTACTACAAAGCCTAGTAATTAAAATAGCTTGGTACTGGCACAAAACATACCTCAGGACTAATGCAATAGATTTGAAAACCTAGAAGTCAACCTACAGACCCATAGCCACCTAATCTTTGATAAGGGAGCTAAAAAACTAGGATGGAAGAAGGACAACCTGTTCAGTAAATGGTGCTGGCAAAATAGGGTAATCACCTATAAAAAATAATCTAGATCCTTATGTATCACCCTGTACCAGAATGAACCCCAAATGGATTAAAGACCTTGGCATTAAAGAAGACACCCTGAGAAGAGGGCAGAATAGGAGAAACTCTATGACTCCTTGGCACAGGCCAAAATGTTCTTAATAGAGACTCAGAAACACAACAAATCAAAGAAAGTTTAGACTAATGGGATTGCATGAAGCTGCAGAGCTTCTGCAAGTCAAAGGACATACCTAGCAAGATCAATCAAAAGACCATAGATTTTGAGAAGATCTTCACTAGCCATACAACGAACAAGGGAATCATGTCTAAATATGTGGAAGTCAAAATATTAAATCCCCCAATAAGAAATCCTCAAAGAAACAACTGCCCAATAGGTAAGTGGGCTCAAGTCTTAAAGAGAAACTTCTCGGAAGAGGAAAGAGGATGGCCAATAGACACTGAAGGAATGCTCAACCTCTCTAGCCATAAAAGTAATGCAAATCAAAACAACATTGAGATATTATATCACCCCAGTTAGAATGGCTGTAATCAAGAACTCTAATAACAACAGACGCTGGAGGGAATGTGCGCAGAAGGTAACCTTACTGCATTGTTGGTGGGAGTGTAAACTTGTTCAAGCACTTTGGAAAGTAGTATGGAGTTTCCTCAAAAGACTCCACATAGAGCTCCCCTATGACCCAGCATTCCCACTTTCTTACCCAAATTATCACAAAGAAGACCATACTAAAACTACCAGCACAAGTATGTTTACTGCACCATTATTTACCATCGCTATCTTTTGGAACCAACAAGACCTCTCTCAGTGGATGAATGAATCAAAAAATGTGGTATTTATACACATGGAATTCTATGCCTCCATCAGAAAGAATGACATTGTCCCATTTGCTCTGGAACTTATTGTAGCAATGTTACATGAAGAGAAAAAATAAATTTCTATCCACGGTTCTGTGAAACTTCAAATTTTGTGAAATTTTTGATGAAACAAAGAGCAATTTTGTAATCAATACTCTAAATGTAGAAAAGAGACACAATGCATATCCCATGTTATGTTTATAACTGTGGCATGAATATTAAAATATCCAAACAATTCTAGGCCATATGATAATATAGTGGGTGTTTTAACAAAATAATTTAACGTTTAAGAATACAATTAATTTACATTTCGGCCATTAGGCAATGGGGAGAAAAAGGAAACCACCTCTACTGTTTGTGAAATATGGCACAAAATTTGACATAATTGTACACACAAAACATCTCGCTTTGAATAGAGATCTAGAAATACATCTCTAGAAATAAACAAGTTGGACTTCGATGGTCTTACTTTCCATCACATGCTGCAGAGATTTCAGAAAATAAAAATCTTTCTGACATTTCTCCTCACAGTCTCATATCTTTCACGTACATTTCCCATAATTTATCTTAAAAACAATATTCAAATTTATCCTTGAACTAAACATTATGTAATATCAACATGTACCAATGAAACATTACCTTTCTACATTTCACAAGATGGTATGGGAACCTGCATGAGCTGATTTTGTGATTTTTACCATAGGGACACTATAATAACGATTCAGGATCCACAGATTCCTCTGAAAAAGAAAAATACTTCAGAAAATCAATATATTTGGTAACACCCAAGTTTTCAGTGTTATATCTCTGAAAGAGAAAAATACCTAGGGAAAATCAATATATTGTGGAACACACATGTGTTCAATGTTATTTCCCTTGTGAACTATACCTTTACTCAGGAATCCCTATTTTGATAATAAAGATTCAAAATATGACAAAGAGGATTACTCTGAAATTTAACTTCTGATGTATTCTCAGTTCCTAGTAGGTAGTTGTTACTTTTTAGTATTATGAAAAATACTTATTCTACTTTAAAAAATATTGATTTGAGTCAAGTGGAACTGTTAGCTTGTTTTATCTTGAGAGCACACATCCATTGAATGCCCCTGATTTAATTACTTTCTTACATTTCAATCTAGAATATGTCCATAACTTACATTCTTTTTCACTTTTAAATCTAGCACATCAATAGTCAAAGTTATAATTGTCAAAATGTCTAAAGTTTCAGATTCAATCAGGACAAATATTACTATCCTATTTTCTCAGCTCCTGTCAATATACTTTCTGTGATTCAAAAAAAGAAAAAAAATAGTATGAAATAAACCATTTAAAATAATTTCCCAAAACCAATGTGTAAATATGTTTACCTTCTCCTTTGTGACAGGCAGATAAATATCAGCAAGTCCTGTGGGGAAAAATTTCTCTGAGAGAAAAAGTGACTAAATATTTCAAAACCCCATTTTAAATATTGTGATTTCCTCAGGGATAGGAAAAACAACTGGATAGAACCTATGCATCTCTAATACATTTTGTTGCTAGACACACTTGAACTACATTGATATCTCTGTCTACTTCACAGATTAGGGTCACTAATAACAAGCTATAGAAATAAATTTAGTAGTTATACTCGTACTATATCCTGAGATATTATTGCAATTTTCTTCATATCAACATAGAATATTTCCAAGTTATAAACTTAGGAACACCGTTTAATTACTCCATAAAAATTCAAAGCTTTAAACCTCATACTGAATATGATTTGCTGTTTAATATAATTCTTCTGGGAAGGAAGAATTACAATATTCTAGAAATTTGTCAAGAGAACATTTGAAAACAGAGAGGTCAAATCAATATTTTCTGTTTTATATCCAAACACAGTTCAAATCATTGTTTTGCTTCTTAGTAATGAACTGTGTTAATATGTATATGCTTAAGCCCTTCTATGTTCATGCCAATTTACTTGTCTCTCATAAGCATGTGTTGGAATTATTTGTTTTGACATCTAGTTTCACCTTATACCGCCACATTTGCAAAAAAAATTTTTTCTTATATTAACTAGGGAATAATCCATGGTCCATTATTTTAACGGGGTCAACCCAAACACAGATAAGTACAATATGGTACCTCGCAATACTATTTATTTTTACCCGACTTCATCCTACATCCAACACTATTGCCTTCTTATCACCTAATTTGGATAACCTCTAAGTGCTCTATCATATGCGCAGATGGCAAATATTGATGTCCCCCAACACTAGAGGTCTCAAGATACAGATATGATAAAGCCATTTTTAATGGGAGTCAGTCTTTAGAATCTATTGCGATTAGAATTGACCTATCACACAGATATGAATCATTCATATAGTTATAAAAAGATAGCTAATTATTCCCCATCATTCTGAATCTGTCCCTAATAACACTACATACTGTGACTTTTATTCTGTTGCAAACATTTGCATTTTTCACACTTCCTAATGGAATCAAAACTATTCTGTGTTTGAATATAGGGGAAGTTTTATCTATGACAATTCTTTTTTTTGGGGGGGGTCCGGTCGTGGGGGCCTGAACTCTCGGCCTGGGCGCTGTCCCTCAGCTCTTCAGCTCAAGGCTGGCGTGCTCTACCACTTGAACCACAGCACCACTTCCGGCTTTTTTGTTTTTGCTTATGTGGTGCTGAGGAATCTAACCCAAGGCCTCGAGCATGCAAGGCAAGTGCTCTACCACTGAGCCACCTTCCCAGCCCTTATGACAATTCTTTTGTAATTGAAGATTATTGTATTTGTATTATATTTTGTATTGAAGATTATTTATTACATCACTATTATATTTTGCACATGTGGCTATAATTTTTGATCAATTCATATTAGTCTTGGCTACAGAACAAGGCATATTGCATCACACTCTGATAAGCAAGAGTTTAGGAAAACAGCGACAGAGAACAGAACGGGTAATAACTTCACATAAATTCATGAACAAACTACTTCCAAAGTTAGTTTTATTGTATTTTTATATCACATCCTTTGATAAATTTTTAATATCTATAATTCCTGATAATACTCTTGGATTAATAAATTAGATGTATTTCCAAAAGTATTACAAAAATTTGTGGGGATTGTCCATTTGCCAGTCTCCATTAAATTGGAAAAAAGTAGACTGAAACATTAGAACTTGTGCAAAGATTCACATAAGGATGGTAAGAAATTACTATGGAGGAACATAGGTATTAGAAATATTAACAAGAAAATATGTTGGATATGAACTGTAAAACTTGGGGATTGTGGATTGGAAAGAGAGAGACAAATGAGGAAAGGGGTAAAATGTTCACCAAGAATTTTGCTCATTATCTTTCTTATGTAACTCTACCCCCTCTCTACCTCACCGTGACAATAAAATTAAAATAAAAAAGAAAAGGTAGACCTAAGTCCTATAAAAGTTGGAATGACCAGGATCACATATCTCATATTCAACTCCCTCTGAAGCAGATGGCAATGATAATACCTATTAGTATTTCTATGAGTACTACTGGTGCAATTAGCTTCTTGTTGGATATACAAGAAAAAGTGAGACCAAAATAATTTTAGGCTAATTAGTCGAGGCTATCTTTAAAATTCTGATGTCTAGATCAATCCAGAGTTTCGTTTTTAGTTATTTCCAGGTCTTTTGCTTAGGAAATATATAAATGGGATTTTGTCATATGCCTATGCATAAACACCTCTAGTCCATTTGAAACATTTCTCATTTCCAAAACTGAGTTTTAGTCAATGACAAAGATCAGAAGAATTTTATTTTTCCCTCCCATTCAATCTGAACAATATTGTGAAAGAGCAAGCTTCTCATTTGCAGGGAGCCAGACAATGGTTCTTAATAATACCTTCAAAACATACATCGACTTTCTTCTCACAATAAGTTAATTCATTGTTCATAGGAAATGTAATGTAAGAGTCATGAATCTTCACGAAAATTAGTGCAATATATGTTTGGTTTGCTGTACAGTCAAAATCATCGTAGTGTCCTCACCAGATTAGATTTACCAGTGATTACGTTACACTTAACATATAATTTTAATACCAAATAAATCATTACAAAATTTGATATCATATAGAATTTTCATACAGATCTATATGCTCCATGCTCAAGATGCACAATGACAATTTAGTGAGCATTTTCAAGAAAAATTTTAGACATGAATATACTACTATCCAGAGTTGTGACAGAATCATTCTGTAAGAGGTGATCATTGAGTAAAGTTACTGAAGTAGTATGAAAGTTTTATTTTCCAATAGTTACTTTTATTGAAGGACCTACATAAAGATGGAACATATAATGAACATTTTAAGAACGTGATTGTTCAAAACTCTATTGGAATCAGCAATACAAAAAATTATACTACATTTAGGAATGGTGAAATTCATCAATTTTATAAAATATTCCGCAGCCTGTTTCAGCTGTCTTTTGTTTTGGTATCTGAATTTAGAGCCTCACACTTACTTGAAAGTTCTCTACCACTTTCCCTTAATATGTATGTGCTCAGTCATGTCTTCAGTTTCTTTTTCCACAAGTTGTTTTTGAGGTAGATCTCACTCTATGTTTTCCTATTTATTTTTGAGAGGACTCTGCTTGCTATCCAGGCACACACCTAGAGACTGCAATTTCATATTTTATAGGCTTCCTTTTGGTGCTAGGATGACAGGCACAGGTCATCACTTCCAGTTTCATGGACATTTCTGTTTGGGCTGGCATTGAACTTTGTTTCTACCATTCTGTGAGTTCAAGGAAACTTGGATTATAGGTACCAATCAGTGGTATTCAGGTATACTATGGGGATAACAAAATGTCTTCAGTTAATATGCCTGGTTCATCTTGAACTTTTCAATTAGCCCAGATTCACTTAAACCCAATATTCTCCGGCCTAATTCCCAGGTGCTGGGATTATAGGCAATCACCACTATGCCTGTTTTTTTTTTTTTTTAATATTTGTTGTTTTTACTTTCACATACCATATATATGGAGGTCATCAGCATCTGGACCTGGATCTCCTTCCTTCTCTTCTTTCTTCCTACCTTAATTCCTTCCTTAATTGCCTCCTTCCTTCCTTAATTCCTTCCTTTCTTCTTCCTTCTTGACTTTCTTCCTTCCTTTCCTTCCTTCCTTCCTTCCTTCCTTCCTTCGCTTTCTCCTTCCCTCCCTGACTTCCTTCCTTCCTTCCTTCCTAGCTTCCTTCCTAGCTTCCTTCCTTCCTTCCTTTCTTCCTACCTTCTTTCCTTCCTTCCTTCCTTCCTTCCTTCCTTCCTTCCTTCCTTCCTTCCTTCTTTATTTTTATATACTCCAGTCTGTCTCTGAACTAGCAAGCCTCCTGCCACAGCCTGTTTCAGCTAGTGACAAGTTAAACTTCCACACACACACCACCCAAAAACTCTGATGTACAAATATAGTTGCTGAGAAGTATGATTAGCCAAGTACAGGTCCCTCTTTAAATTATATTTTTATATATGTATTTTATGGTAAAAAGTCTGTACAGAGAGGTTACAGTTGCATCAGTAAATTAATGAGTACATTTCCTATTGAGCGTTGTTACTTCGTCCCTTTTACTTCCATCCCTTCTCTCCCCACTTCCACAAATCCTTCTTTTCCTTCCTAAGTTGTAAAGTCCTTTTGTACATAGTGTTTTGTACATCTCATTATTACAATGGATCAACATATATCCTTATTGAATCATTTTGTTATTTCCCTTCCCCTCCTCAAATTAGAAAAATGTATATAGATGATGAAGGTCACCGACATCAAATACACTGTAAACCGGACTTATATGCTGTGGGAAGAAACAAAAAAATCACATAGTATATTATGAATCTATTAAAAACAATAGCAAGAAAGAAAAACACACTTGTGTCCCTCTCTTGCGTTTCATTACTTAACATCATCCTATATGGTCATATGTACTTTGCTTTTGAGATTTTCTGCTTTTCCTAGACATATACTAGTTATTGAAGGTAACGGACACCGTGGGACCTATGATTCTTTGTGCCTGGCTTACTTCATTTAATATATTTTTTCCAAGACTTTCCATTTTCTAACAAATGAAACAATGTCATGTTTTCTATGGAGGCAGAATTTATATAGATAGATAGATAGATAGATAGATAGATACACACATACCGATATGTGTGTATCTATCTATCTATCTATATTCATTTTTTGATCGATTCATTTACTAAGGACATATGGGCTGGTTCCAAATCTTAGGTATGGTAAATAATGCTGTGATAATATAGATTTGCTGGTAGCTCCAGTCTATCCTTGTTTGTGCTCATTTGGTTGAATGTCCAAAAGTGGGATTGCAGGGTCATGGGGGGGTGTTATGTGTAGTCTTTTAAGGAAGTTCCATAATGCTTTTCAAAGTGGTTTGCAAGCTTACTCACAACAACAAAGCAATATGGTTGCCTTTTGGTCACATCCCATCCAGAATCTGTCATTATTGATTTCCTGATTATAGAAATTCTAACTCAGCTGAGATGGAATTTTAATGGTGTCTTGATTTGTATTTTTTTATAGTTAGAGAAGTTGATCATTTATTCCTGTATCTATTGGCCATTCTTATTTCTGCTTCAGAGATGCTTCTCTTTCAGATTTTACCCCATTTATTTATCAGGCAATTGTTTCTTTGAGGATGTTTTGTTGGGGTTTTAATTTTTTGAATTTTAATATATTTCAATTATTTATGTATTCATTTATTGGTGGAAAATGGGGCTTTAACTCTGGGCTTGGGCACTGTCCCTGTGCTCTTCACATCAAGGTTGACACTGTACTACTTGAGACACAGAGCCACTGCTGGGGTTTTTTTTTTTTTTAGTGATTTATTGGAAATAACAGACTCAGATTTTCTTGCCCATGCTGGCTTTGAAATGTGCTCCTCAAATCACAGCCTCCTGAGTAGCTAGGATTAAAAGCTAAGTCACCAACCCCTGGTTTCTAAGTATATTTTAGGTTTGCAATCCCTGTTCCTTTAGTGAAGATCCTTTAGTTCGTGGGCTTTCTATTCATCTTTTTTATTATGTCCTTTGCCATGCAGAAGCTCTGTAGTTTCATGTCCAACCTTTCTTTGGTTTTTTGTTTCTGCATTTTTATTAAGAAAATTTTGGCCTGTGTCAAATAGCCCTAGAGTTTTTCATACTTCTTACTCTATTATTTTCAGAGTGTCTGCTTTGAATTGAGGTCTTTCATCCATTTGCAGTTGATTCTATTGCAGGATGATACATGAGCATTTAACTTTAGTTTTCTACAGATGTTTGATCAACTTTGCAAGCACCATTTACAGAAGAGACTGTCTTTGTTCCATTCTATATTTTTCTCCCTTCTGGAAATTTCGTTGGCTCTAGAACTGTGAGTTCATTTTTTGGTCTTCAGTTCTATTGAATTGGTCCTCAGTTTGGTTTTCATGACAGTATCAAGATGTTTTCATTACTATGGCTATGTTGTAAAGTTTGAAATTTGGTATTGTTATTCCTCCAGCACTGTTGTTTCTTCTAAGGATTGTTTTTGCTATTCCGGGTCTTTTATTATTCCATATGAATTTTTGGATTGCTGCTTCTATTTCATTGAAGAATGAAGGGAAGTTGGAACGTTGACAAGTATCACATTTAACTTATAGTTAGCCTTTGAAAGTATTGCCATTTCACATTAACCTTCCCAAAACAGGGTCATGGGAAGTTTTTTTTGTGTGTTTTTTTTTAACATTTCATTATTTCTGCTTTAATTTTCCTTTTCAGGTTTTTAAAGTTTTCATCGTAGAGGTCATTCACTTCTTCATTTAACTCAATTCCGAGGAGCTTTATTTTTTTGTGTGGCTATTACACAAGGAGGTTTTTTTTCCCCCTGATTTCACCTGCACTCTTTTCATTGCTGGCATAAAGAAAAAACATTGATTTTGAATCCAGCTACTTTGCCAAAGTTTCTAATCTGCTTAACTAATTAGGGAGTAGATAGCATGGAATTCTTTAAATACAAGATTATGTCATCTGCAAAGAAGGAGAGTTTTACCTCTTTTTTCCCTGTATGGATCGCTTTTACATTTGTATCTTTCTATGCCTTGTAATAATAAATTAAAGAGAAGTGGAGAGCATGGACATCTTTGTCTCATTCCTGAGAGCATAAAAATGACTTTATCTTTTTGCTATTAAGTATAATGCTCACTGTAGGTTTATCATACACAGGCTTTATTAATTTGAGGTATGTTCAATGAATTTCTACTTTTCTCCAGAACTTTGATCATAAAGAAGTTTTGAACCACGTTCAATGATTTTTTCTGTATCCATTGACATACTTATGTGTTTCTTATCCTTTCTCTTTGTTATGTGAGGTATTAAA
Source organism: Dipodomys spectabilis (assembly GCF_019054845.1). Taxonomy (NCBI): domain Eukaryota; kingdom Metazoa; phylum Chordata; class Mammalia; order Rodentia; family Heteromyidae; genus Dipodomys; species Dipodomys spectabilis. The sequence goes on along the minus strand of NW_024871409.1, from coordinate 289,241 downwards.
TTGATTTAAATATTTTGGATCCCAAGTGAATCCTGTTGATAGTACTGTATAATTCTGTAGTGCATTGTTTAAGTTAATTGACCAAAATATTGTTGAGGACTTTGTCAACAATATTCATCAAAGTAATTTCTCCTTCTTTGATGAGTCCAACCAGGTTTGTGGATGGCTTCATAGAGTTTGGTACTGAACTTTCACTTTCAATTTCATAGAAGACTGAGTTCTATTTTGAAGGCCTTGTAGAATACAGTTGTAAATTCATCCGGTCCAGTGGTTTCCTTGATGAGAGGACTGTTATTGTTGTTCCAATTTTAATGCTTGTTATGGGTCATTGACATTGGTTTAAATCATCTTGTTTAGTTAGAGCAGGTCAATATTTGGTGCAAATGTGTTCATTTCTTCCAGATTCTCAAACTTATTAGCATAAAATTATAAGATGTATATGTTATATAGAAATATATGTTAAGATTGTGTGTGGACTCCATTATTCCTTGATTTGGTTTTTAGTGTTCATTCCAATTCCTTAGTTCAATTCTTATAGTTTCATTGGACTCCCTTTCCTCCTGTTGGGCTTCATTCATCATTCCCTTTGCAGCTTCTATGGATTTCCCCAGCCTTCTGTTTGTGGATTCCACGAATGCCTCTATTAATCTTTGCTTATTCTCATCCTTCTCATGCAATTCCTGTATTTATCTTTGATTAGCTTCCTCATGTTTATGAAATTCTTTTATTAGTATGTAGTTAGGCTCATCATGCTACCATAATTCCAGTAATAATCTTTGAAAAGACTCATTATGCTTACACCCTTTGCAAGTTTTAAATCTTTTCATTCAGCATGTTTACCAGTAGTGTTTATAGAGCATTTTGGGAACTCTTATCTGGATTACTCATTAACTATTCTGTTGTTGATTATCATGATAGGAGTTGAAATTCCTGGACTGGAGATTTTTCTTGTGTTCCTCTGATTTGTTTTTCATCTTTGGATATGAAAGGAAAATCAATTAGGTGCTAGTACACATCTTTAAGGCAAGTATCAACCATAGCCCTCAAGTTACACAGATTTTTTGATGCAGTGAAAATGAGTACAGATACAATCTAGTTGAAGAGTTACAATCTAGTTCAACAACAAACAACTATGGATCAATGACCTAAGAAAGTCAAAGAAAGAGTAAGCAGACCAGAAATTAATAGGTATAGGGAGAATTGTGGTGAGAAAATAAGATTAGAGGAATGTGTGAGGGAAAAGGAGTGAGGGATTCAGAGAGCCAAAAGTATATAAGGAAGGGAGGAGTGAAAGACAATAGGAAACAGGAAAATTACAAAATTCAAAAATAAAAATGGTAAAAATTATGTAAGTATAAAGAAGTAATAGTACAAATAGGATAATTAAACCAGAGAGTTTCTGAACTGAGTGATTGATATCTGAAATAAGTATGAACACAGTAAAAAATAAGACCTAATAATAGAAGTTGCATAATAACTGTGGAAGAATATAAAAGCAATTAAGTCATATAAAAAAAACCACACAAAGACCAAGAGAGTTACTAAAATATTTTTTAAAACACACCTAAAAATGATGAAAAGAAAAAAAAGTAAACATTATTTTTTTTAAATTAGGTAGAAAAGAGTTCCTCGATTTTTTTTAGTGGGGGGTGGGTGGAACATGTGTCTTCCTTGTGTTTGTAACCAGTCTTTTGGTGGAGTCTCTCTTTTTCCTGTGCTGTTTGAATGTTCCATGTCTTGATTGGTTTCTTAAATCAGTTTGAGCAGGCACAAAGATCTCTCTTCCCAGAGACTTTATGACCATCCTTCCTGGGTAGTTCAGTGGGAGGAAAATCGGCTTTCATAGTCACAAAAGAGGGAGATGACTGTTTCCTCTATCTTGGAGTTGCTGTGGTAGTGCTACATTGTTGGTAGAGTTGAGACCTTTCAACTATCAGAGGTTTTCCCTGAGGGTCTATCTCCTGAGACACTCACAGAGCCCAGGTCAGAGCCATTTGCAGGATTTATATGGACTGAATTTCAATTGTCTTTCTTTTATCCCTTCTGCCACCAGGTCTGCTGCCTATGCTGCAGAGCAGAGTTTCAGGCTCTGGCTTTGTTTACCCAGTAAAGAAAGTCACTCCTCCATGCGCTGAGGTTTCTCTGCATGGAAAGGGCAATGCTCCCCTGGGGCAAGCTGTGCCTTGTAGTTTAAGTTACTTTGACCTGTTGAATGGCTCCTGTTGTTTTCTTCCAAAGGCTGAGTTATGTGCTGGCTGCTCTGGCCAGGTCTTTGTCAGTATCAAAGATGGAGTTCTCCATTGATGGATGTAGGGCTACCTTCCCATTGCTGCTGCATAAACACATCTTTCCCTTGGTTTCCCAGCTGTCCTCAATCTGCTATTCTCTATAGTAAGCAGGATGAAGACTTCTACTACTTATTGGTTCTTGATGGTGGTGAGTAGAAACCACTCCCAGACTGCTTCTGGCACCTTTTTCCTAGGATCTCTCTGTTGATATGTTCGCTGTGGCAGCAGCTACCACCACCACACACTGCAACAGTGCTCAAATCTAGATATGAGCACTTGAATATTTCATCTCTGGACAAACTCTGTGTACTATGATGGCCCACTTGGTGTGACTTTCTAGACTTGACTTTTCAATAGGACCCTAAAACTGATTTCCATGTGACAGCTTGTTAATCCCCAGCTGATCATCCACCATCTTCCTCCAGACCTCTAATTTCATGATTTTTGTCCTCGCTTTTCAAACTCGAATGTATTTGACAATATTTTTTTCTGGTGCTATTAAATCATTGTAGATATCAATTAACATGAGGTAATCATTAAAATTTTATGTTTAATTTCTCTTCACTTTTATGCTTGAATCAATGCAATTCCAGGCTTCACACACAAAAAAGTTGGTAATTCTTTTTCTTTATGACTAAGTTTTTTATTGTGAAAATACTGTACAAAGAGGTTACAATTACATGAGCAAGGTAATGAGTACTTTTATTATCAAGCACTGTTGACTCCTCCTTTGTTTTCCCTTACCATCTCTGGCCTCCCATTCCCCCCAGTTTAGGAAAGTGTGCTTGATTTAGCATTTAGGAAGTACCACAGGCTAATGAATGTCCAATGACATAGTCTATATATCAACTTTTACATCCTGCTCAAATTTTCAGTATATTTTCATTTGAGTACTTAAAGGGAGCAAATAATTTACAAAGCAAAAATTGTTATATATGATAAAGGTACCTCTACCATATACAGAGTAATCAGACATTTGTGTGCAGTGGTCAGTTTGTGTTGATCATTTATTTGAAAGGAACACTGTCATAAGCCTTAATAGAGGAGACAGGAACATGACTGAGACTTACTACATGAGTTGTTCTTGGGTTAAAACTTGCCTCAAAAACATTTTCAGCATATCCTGCTGAGGCATAGTTGCCACACATAAAATTACTACCTGCCAAAATACAACAGTCATGCAATTTTCTTGAAGGTTGTAAGATAATTCATGTTGACATATTTTCATGTATTTTTATATCATTTCTTTCCTGTGTGTTGAATGAATAATATTGAAGGCATGAAATTTCATTCAAATACGTTTTGTTCAAAATCAATTGACTAAAAGGACACAAATATTGTTTGACTGATTACTAGTAGTTTGAGATAATGAATTGTACAGTGTAAAAACAGGCATGAATTTGAATTGAAGCACCTCTATTAATAGTTTAAATTCTTCTTTCAAATATTCTTTGTTATGCTTAATTTCAGGAGAGAGTTATCATGGTCAATACTTTGAGATTTCCACTGCCATAGTAATGATAGAATGAAGAAGAAATGGAAAGTGCCAACAAACAAAATACATGAAATATGAAGAAGAAAGGGTGTAAAGGAAGGCTCTCTAAATTTCCATTTCTTTCACACAGCAATGGGAACCACAAATATTTGACACTGGTTTGCTTTAGACCATTGTAATGATAGGTTTTTTAAAAATTATTCTTCAAGATAATTTTAGAATTATGTTTTAGATCATTTTTTCTACATTGTGTCAAAAATAAATTATAATGTTCTATACAATTAAGATAAACGCTAAGAACTCTATTACCTGCATATTTTGAAAGTACTAATGTGCCATAAGCACTTCCCAATCGATTCTTAAGCAATCAATTTTACAAATGAGGGAAATCTGTCATTAATATTGTTTTCCCATAAAGTCTTTCATTGTTCATACGAACTAGTGTTATGCATGTCTTTTTTTCAGAAAATGGAATTCATTTTATCCTTTATTGCACATAAGGGAATAATCCACTATAAATATTCTGGTTGCTACTTACACTGGTTTTTATGTATAATTTATGAAGATCTAACTTGTGAAAGGAAGTTGGAAAATATAATTAGAATATAAGTCCTGTGAATTCAGAAGGTGATCACCAGATATGGTGGTTTTGAAATCAGAAGGTTTATGATGTTGAGCATATTAAGACAGTGGTATTTTTCCTGTTGAATTATATAAAATATTGGGTGCAATATTGCAGAAACATTTGAACATGATTACAATTCTTGAGATTAACTGAACACTAATACTTAAATGAAATCCCGTACACAAAGAGAGTAGGGGTAAATCTAATTTTTTTTTATACCTGCTGGATTATGTAGAGTTTATAGAAGCCTCAAGGAATCAATGTAAGGAGAAACATCACATGGCAAATTAAAATGGAAATACATGTCAATATAAAGAGGTTGATTATTTCTGCCCTTCCAGACAATGACCAACACAAATAAAGGAACATATTCTTTTTTTAATTTCTAGATTTTTCCATATGTGTTCATGCCTGGAAAATGGAATTTTGTATGTGGTGAGTAGAACAATTATGAATAACATTTTCTGACTGTGCTAGGGTGTTGTCCAGGCATAAACTAATGGACAAGAAATTGAAAGTGATTATAATTGCTGAGAAATATAAGTACTACTAGAATTTTGATAGCCCATACATTCTCTGTGGCCAATCGGCTTATTGATATATACTTCAGAAAACTGTGATTTGTGAGAATTCATTTTGAGACAGATATTCAGCTAGGTCGCAGTCATTCTGACTCTACTATTTCCACGAAAGCAAAGGCTCATTAAATCATTTATCCTATCACTCAGCCTGTGTGCACATTTTGCCCGAATTTTCTTAGTACAAATTCTAAATGTTCATAAATCTTTGAAGGTCACTGTCTAGAATACAACTTCCGTGAATTTTTCCTATTTCTTCATTAGTCACACTGTCATATCAAGTTCTAATTTCCCAATACATACAATGCACAATATTTGTAGTTATTACTATGCTTAGGCCACAACTATGAATAAAAGCAGATGAAGTATTCTTCGTCTGGACCATGTGCTTAATCTTTCAAACGTGGTATCTATACTTATCTCTATTAATTCTATTGAAAAATGTTGTTAACAAAAGTAATTTGTGGTTCATAGCCTACTGGTAAATGAGGCAAGAAATAGAAAACATCAGAAAGAATGAGAATGAGGATGAGGATGATGTTGCATGCTCTTCAGTAACACAGAGACTCCCATCTCCAGATCAAATAAATTGAATTTTAATATGATTGAAATGAAATGTATTTCATTTAAATATAGGAAGATGGATATTGTCCTACAGTTTGACTCAATTGAGAGAAGCAACAGTTAGGCTGAAAGTCGTAACATCAGGATTGCTACATGAGCTGTATTTGTCATATCAAAGAAATGATGATCACTCCCATAGAAGACATACAGAACCTGATCATTTCTTCTGGGAAGCCTTCTGATGGCCATCATTTCTATGTACTTCAGAGAAGGTTCCTGCTCTGCTTTGGTGTGTCTGATTAACTTCCTGAGACATCAAGCACTCCCATAGCATCCTCTCTATTTACCTGTACCTCAGTGTTCAAGTTCTTTGTATCACTGAGATATCAGTTTTTCCATTTATAGACAGATCATGGCCTTGTAATTCTTCTCTCCAATGTTGGTCATGTTAAAATTGTGGCAAAACATGTCCTCTTATTCTACCCAGAGCATTATTGAAATGCTTAAACTCTTCAGTAATTCTAATAAGAGATATTTGACAACCCAAATTTTCCTCTCCTTACTGTGATATCAAACACTTTCATTTCCCATACTTTGTTCATATGCACTAGATAGATCAACAAACAAACCTGACACTATTACACAAATCCAATATCAATACTGAAGTCTGAATACACCCAAAGATGCTTCTATAAGTTTCTGTTACCCTTATCTGTTAATTAGAGAGAGAGAAGTCAATGTATTTCAATTCAAGTGTGTCTAGATAAAAAAATGTGTCTAGATAAAAAAAACATTTAGAAATTAATATTTTCTAAATGGTTGCTTTTCCTTTCACTGAAGAAATCACAATATTTAATATGTCTGATTATGAAATATTTAATCAGCTTTTTTTCTAAGAACTTTTTTTCTCCCATCATGAATGCTGACATTTACCTGCCTGAAACAATGAAAGGAGGTACACATATTTACACATTTGTTTTGGTCTAGTTAACCTTATTTCATATTGATAGGATTACATAGAACAACATAGGATTTCTCCTCATGGAATCTGAAATTTTAAACATGCTGATGTCATAGATTTTTTTTGGTGGTGGTGGTGGTGGTGGTGCTATTTGTTCTTCGGTCCTGAAGTCTGGGACTGGGGTCTCTCCCTCTCCTCATCACCACATAGCTAGTGCTATACCACTTGAGCCATAGTGACATTTCTGACTTTTTTGTATATAGGATGCTGAGGAATCAAACTCAGAGTCTCATGCAAGCTAGTTAATCACTCGTCTACTGATCTTCCATTCCAGCCCCTGAGTTTATATATGCTAGATTGAGAAGTGAGCAAGGAAGTAAATTATGGAGTCTTTCTAGATTGAAATGTAAGAAAGCAGATAAATCATGGACCTTCAAATGATGTATCATCTCAGAAGATAACAGAGGTTAAGAGTTCCAATGGACCCAAATAAGAAATTATTTACCTATTATTTTCATAATACCAAAAAGTAAGAACTATCTAATGGGAAGTGGGAGTATTTCAGAAGTTAATTTCAACAGTAATACTCTCATATTTTTGTGTCTTCCTTCTCTTAAGAGGGATTCCTAAGGTAATGTAAAGGTCATAAAAGAAAAAGAGTGACGTTTTTTATATTTCCCGGTACATTGCACTTGTTCCAGAGGTAATTTTATTTTTCAGAATTCTGTGGATCCTGAGAGGTCATTGAAGTGTCCATGTGATAAAAATCACAAGATCATATAGTGCACGTTGCTGTACATATGGTGAAGTACAGAAAAGTAAAGTTTCATTGGAAAATATTGGCACTACAAAACTTCTATTATTCATGGATACATTTGGGTATCGTTTTTAAGGTAAATTTTTGGAAATATATTCAAATGACGTGAGTGTGTGGGCAGAAATGTCATGGACAGATTTTTTTATTTCTTTTGTAATATAGCAGCATGTAATGGAAACTATGACAGTGGGATTCCAAATTGTGTATTTCTAGAGGTGTATTTCTAAAGCTGTATTCCAGACAAAGCATAGGCAACATATTTTTTTGTGGGCAATGATGGCACACTGTGTGTTTCATATTTTCCAAACACTAGAGGTGGTTTCCTTTTACTCACTATTGCCTAATGAGCAAAGTGTAAGTTAATTGTATTGTTAAACATTAAATTAAGATATTAAGATATCCACTCTATTTTTATATTACCTGGAATTCAGCTTTAATATTTTAACTTTCTTGCTGCAGTAATAAACTGATTTCATGAAGCGATTCAATGTTCCCTTTTCTATATATATAACAAAATTGTTCCTCTTAATATGATGGAAAACTTCACAATATTTGAAGGTTGACAGAATTTAATCCTGTGCAAGTTTTAGTGCTATAGGAGAGATAGTTCTGCTGTGGTAATTTGGGAAGAATATACACACAATGACACGTCATTTTGCATGATTCAAAATTATTTCATTCATCCTTTGTATACATTCATCAATTATGTATGAGTAATCATTATATCAGTAAATGGAGTAAACATGTAAGTTTCTAAATTTTGATAAAATACTCTTATAGGGACTTGGACTAGTTCTTCATGCAAGAAATTTGTTTCAATGCATGGGTTTGAGATGTGTAACAGTTTTTGACAAGAGCCAGGGCTTAAGAGTCATCTCAAGTATCAAATAAAAAAGGCAGAAGAAGTTGTATGGCCAATTTCTTAGAAGGCTAGCCCACGGAAAAACAATGCACAAACACTGAACACCAATCCCTGTATGGCTCTTACATTGGTCAATCTTCTTGTGTTTTTATTTTAAATCTATGTAAAAAGTTAGTGCCACTCTAATCTAGAACCTCAGCCAAGTACATATTTCTCCCTTTGGAATATCCTATCCCAAGTTTTGTTTGGGACACAATCAAATCCTCTGGCAACAACACGTAAAGAAAATCCTGTTTTCATATGACACACTATTATCTTTCAAAATTGAAAGTAAAGAAATGGGATAAATGAACAACAAACTTTCTGTTCTACATCCCCATATACTTTGCTCACTACAAAGGAAGTTTAGGGTTGTTTTCTGACCTAGTGACACTGTGATTGGTATGGATTCACTAGGACAAATTAGAAATGTCATCACCCAAAGTACATCAAATCAGAATTATCTTTTCTGAATTTTCTTCTCATTCTCTTATTCTCAGTTTCAATGCTGGGAAGGAGTAAATGACAGTGCTATGTCGGATAAAAAGTTTTATGCCCATATTATCGTTTCAGGTTGACTCATCTCATAAATACTGAAACGTGAATTGAAGAATCTTCAATTGATCAATATTTGCTCTTGCAATGAGTACCTTATCCTTATTCTCAAAGTGATTAATGAAATATTGCTTATATAACTAGCTGGCTGAATTCTCTCACACTATTTTTATAAAAATATTTGATGAAGCCGGGAACTGTTGGCCCATGCTTGTAATCCTAGCTACACAGAAAATATATTTCTATATTCATGATACATGCATGAATATCGTGTAAAACAGTAAGGACTGAAGAACTGGACCATAATCCTTAAATTAATAAAGTGACTAGGGTAACATTTCAAATGTTCAGTGTAGTAAGGACTGAAGAACTGGGCTATAATCCTTAAATTAATAGAGCAGGGTAACATTTCAAATGTTCAATGTATTTGGAATGTGTTGAAACAGTGTCCAAACAAAATTTGTGAGAAGGTGTGTACACAATTAACAAAGTTCAATGGAGGAGGAAGTCAAAGTAGGAATGAAATTTCTTCAAAATAACTTGCAATAGCTATTATTAATGTTTGCTTATCTCTTGGACAGCCAGTAAAGTTTCTTGTTGATCATAGGCAGAATTCAGAAATATAGGTCCAGATCTTTTCCACAAAAAATAAAATAATATTTTTTCTCTTATTTCTTTACATGAAACATTCAGGGGACACAACATGATTTCAAAGCATTTGTCATTAATTAATTATATCTTACATTAATAAATATATTTTGACACTGGCTGAATCAAATGAATTCATTTTGATTTCTACTGTCAAATGACCCTATTTAATTTTATTAGATTATGACTGTTTTCTTTGAATCCAGAAATGAACTCATGTTTTATATCCTTATTGGAATTCATCATGTCCATTTCCATTTGGAGTATGGAAACCCCAATGATCAAATTGCAATGTACATATGTTTCCCTTTAGAGAACAAATCACACCTCATATTTCATTCTACTAATTTTCCTGTGAATATCGTGTTCCATTTCATTTCTTCTTTTACTTGTAGAGCCTAATAAATGTGTAACAAAGGTGCAATGATATTTGATCCCTAATACAAATTTTACATCAACTTATCTGTTCCATAAAGAATGGTCATGAAAATTTCAACGGCTTTTTTTCAAGCAAGAATTTTGAAATATATTTCATACTATGCAAGATTCTAACCCATCTAAATAATTTCCATGTGCAATCTCATTTGCAGAAGGACACTGTGGTTTCTTTTCTACACCGCTGGCAGGGAAAAATCAGATTTTTGTATGTAGACACAAAATGTCATTAAAACCTTTTATTTCTGGTTTTGGAAAACATGTACTTTGTGAAGACAGCATAGTTTCTGCCAAGAATCTGATATTTATAGGGCAAGAGGACATGCATCATTTGATAACTTCTCAATACATATTATATAAGGTTAAAAGAAGTTTGGACTGTAACTGTCAAGTGTAACACAAGACACTTTCTGGAAACAGTATCGATGACTCTATCTTTGTTTACTTGTGTGTGTAAATTGCCCCACATATAAATGCCCCCACATATTTATAGTTGATTTGGCACTGTGGCTCACTATAATCCTAATGTAAACTGGAATAATATTTGAAGCATGTTTTAGATAAATCCAACATATCAAAAATTATTGGTAGGATTCCTATGCAATCAATAGATCTGAATTATTTGGGTACAGATGAGGAAGTTAAAGATGTGAGAATGCTGCACATATTTATTCATATTGTTAAAATAGGAATGTTTCTGATCATGGACATAATAGAGCAGCAGGTTCCTCCTAGTTCATAGTTTCAAATACTTTTGGATTTCTTGCAGGATTGAAATCAATATTAACTTGTGAATGCTGTTTGGGAACTTGTAGACTCAGGGAAACCCTCTTTTCTATTCATGTAGTGATGTAAGGAAAACAGAACTATCTCTACATATCTATATGAGGGCTACAAATAAATCTACATATGTATCCATGTGTAAACTTATAAAACATAGGCTAAGTTTAAGTATTAATAGTCTCCTTTTTAGTTTAATATTATTTTCAATGTGATGTACCAAGTGATTATTATTGTGTATATAACGCAGTGAGTTGAGTTTTTGTGACAAGTTATACGATTCCTCGTTTTTTTACACATTATTCTGCCATAAATCCCTGCTCCGATGTCAATTTTATTTCCTACATCTTGTCTTGTGAGGAATGTCTCAAGATTCTGTTGTTCCTGTTCCCTGCCATAATTCAGATTAACGTGTATACAATCCACAGTCTAACAAAATCAAATACATTGACATAAAAAGAGATACCATAGGAAAATAAAGGAAAAAAGCAAGAAAACAACAAACATTTTTTCATAGTATTGGAAGAAAAAGACAACATTGATAATCATTTTCTTTCCATATCTTGCATATCATTTTGCTTAGCCTAATCTTATATGTAAATATGTCCTTAGCTATTTAGCTATTTCAATCCTCTTCCAAGGTGAAACTGGATACATGCCAATTATTAAAATAAGGAAAACCATGGCACCTACATTTTAAGTGACATTTCTAGAGAAAAAATTATATGACATCGCTAGATCAGGTGTAATTTAAGCAGAAAAAAAGGAAATGTGAAGAAGCAATATTCAATAAACTGTGCTGGCAAAAGTGGTTAAACAACAATAAAAATTAAATTTTAGATAATTATATATCACCCGATACCAGAATAAATTCCAAATAAATCAAAGACCCCGGGCAAAAGGAAAATATGCTGAGATTATTATTAGAAAGAATTGGAGAAATATTAGGGTTCCTTGTAACAGGTTGATACTTTCTTATTACAGACACATGAATGCATCAAATAAAATAAAGGTTGGACAAATGGGGTTTTGTGAATCTGCAGAGCTTCTGCATGATGAAGGAGATAGCTAAGAAGGTAAGTAAAAAGCTAACAAACTGGAAAAAATCTTCAGTAATCATGAAACAGAAAAGGGTCATACAGCTGAAACACAATGAAAATTTAAAAAGTATTTAACAGTATACCAGCCTACAATAAAAAGGCTAAAATTTGAAAGAGAGACTTCCCTGGTGCGGAATTGGGAAGGGCCAAAGGACGTATGAAGAAATGCTCAACATTTCTGACAAAAATCAATGAATATCAAGTCAACATTGAGATTCCACCACATCTGATTAGAATGGAAAGTAATGTTCAATCCAGCATTATTTACCACAGGAAAATATGGGACCTTTTGAATTTCTATTTTAAGGTGAATCTTAAATGACAAGGTTTAATAAACTATTATCAAGTATTACCTGACTTTTTGATTAAAAGTTAAACCTGAAACTGACAGACTATTACTCCATTAAGATTTACAGGTAAGTTTCCTGGAATATAGTTTCCTTTTGTTTCTTTTTATTTTTGTGGTGATATAAATATTTTTTTTCCAAAAAGGAAACCTGGTTCTAGCCATTACCCACAAAATTTATGCTGTCATAGAATCAGAAATTTTTTTGATTAAATTAAGAAAATAGTAGGCTTATTTTCTGCCAACACAAAATATAAATACCAACCAGATTTTTCACTGAACAACCACTCATAAAAAATCATAAAATAATAAAGTAAAAATCCAAGTTAATTTTTTTTTGTCAGTCCTGGGGCTTGAACTCTTGGCCGAGGCATTGTCCCTCAGTTCTTCAGCTCAAGGCTCGCATATTAACACTTGAGCCACAGTACCATTTCTGTTTTGTTTTTTGTTTTTTGGGGTTTTTTTTTTTTTGGTCGCAGTGGGGGATTATTGGAGATACGAGTCTCACGGGAAAAGACAAAATGCTTAAACAGGGATACACATTGACCCATTGCAATAATGAGATGCAAAAGATACTATGTTGAAAACTGACCTTTACAATTTAGGCATCGAGCGGGTGAAGGGTGAGGAGGGATTGAAATTGTGGAGGTGGCAGAGAAGGGAGGGAAAGGGGAAAAACAAAGAAGGTAACAATGCTTGATAGGAAATGTACTAATTACCTTGCTCATGTAACTGTATCTCCTCTGTACAGTATTTTTACAATATAAAACATTTTTTAAAAAAAGAAGGTAGAAATGTCATGTCTGATACTTCGAGGTGAGACATTTGGGTGGTAAATTGGGTGATTGAGGCTTTGTAAGAAGAGGAAGATAATGCAGGTAAGACATCATATGAAGTCCTTGTTATCCTAGAGCTCTTCAGAGTCTTCTCCCCCATCGCCCATCAACCACCAGGAGATGAGGCTGCTGATCTTGAACTTCCTAATCTTATAAGCCATGAGCCAAATAAATAACCCTTTATTCCTGATAAATTTCTCTGTTTATGCCATTCAATTATAGCAAATACAGCAACAAAGAATGGACTAAGATCACCCTTGAAAACATTCTAAGTGAAATCAGTCACCAAAATTCAAATACTCAACAATTCTTCAAATATGAGGCTCCTAGACTAGGCTGAAAGTAGAAATGCAATTGCTAGCATTTGCGATGGGGGCCAAATGAAAAATCATGATTTCTTTTTGTCAGTATTGGTGTTTGTGCTCAACGTCTTACATTTACTGTTTACTTGTCCAGCTGGAGCTCTACCACTTTCACCATGACTTTCTGCTTGTTACTTTGGTGAGGATGTCTGAAAAGGTTTTCTTTAAACCTTGATCTGGATCCCAGTGTACTGAGTAGCTTGGATTACAGAAGTAAGACATTGGAACCCTCATGAGGTAGAATCACTAATACATACAGAGTTTCAGATTTTTAAGAAATGAACTTCATAAAGAATGACACTGCCTCATTTGTTAGGAAATGGAACGACTTAGAAAAAATTATATTAAGTAAATAGTAAGAAGCCAGACACAAAGAAACTTAGGTCCCATGGTTTCCCTTAACCAAAGTCAATTATTACACAATATGACTATTACACTCTATATTACATGTAGTGTGAAGTTAAAATAGTTTGGAACATTTCATATAAATTAGTAGAAGTTATTTTAGCATCATAAATTCACATCTTTGATACTAACCTAAGGAAAGAAGATTTTCAAATTAAAATCAAATGTGAGGCAGAATTCAAATCATTTCAAACAATGTCACACTTACTCTGCTACCCCTCCACTAAGAAGACCTGTCCCTGTCTGATTCTTTTTGTACTTTATGTTATATGAAACAAAATATAGACACAAAACAATTGAAATAAAATGCACACTTATTTTGAAGTTACCACATCTGTAAAAAGAACCAACAAAGTAGAACTCTCACAGGAGCAAAATCATATGCCGAGTTTTTCTTTTTCTAAGAACAAAAACCTCAAACAAATGTTAATTTGAGTAGAGCCATAAGAATAACTGTCTCTCAGAAATACATTAATTTTAGTTTGTAATTAAATTCATCAGGATGAACCTAAAATACCAAATCCCTTAAATGGATTATATTGTTTAAAACAAATTTCACTCTGTGTGGAGTAAGTTCTACACATGTTTAAAAGAATAAAATGCTACAGTATCAAATGAGAAAAATCATGACACACTTAAAAAATTCATAAATGCAATGAGTAAGTCCAGTAGTATCCATAGTGAGAACTAAATACTAGTGACTTTATAAGAACAATGATAAGATCTGCAAATAATAAAAGTTGAGCAGTGTACATGAGTGTACATAATTTAACCTACTCCAAACTACACTGTAAAAGACTGAATATGGGTTATGTAAAGGGAAACATCAGCACATCCTATACATGTAATTAAAAATCTCATGAGAAGAGAGAATAGTAGTTTCAGGAAAATATTATTTTAATAAATGGCAGTCAAAATCATTCTAGTGCTGACAAAATTGCATACCTATTTAGTTAGATTCAACAGAGACCCAAGTTACTCAAGCTGATTTGAAATTTGGCAAAGAAGCAGGATAAAACTACAACACTAATATAGATGTTGACTCCAGAATGGAATTCATTTCCTCCTTCATCTGACAAATGAATATATGAAAGAACATAAGTTCTCAATTGAAATATCATTACGTAATTCAAGGATATAATCAGAATAGTCATCATGCAACCTGTATTGCAAATTTGGGTAAAAGAAAAATCAGTCATACTGATTTTGTATTTATTTTAAATGTTGATTTTTTTCATAAATTATTTCCTTTAATTTGCATTTTAAAAACATTGTGTTAAATGATTTTTATCTTGGTAACTAATTTCAGATGCTTCATTACATTTTGTTCTGAGGATACTGTATCACTTCATATCCTCTGATTAAAATTGGTATTACAATAAAAAAAATTATTCCAAATGTGTGGTCAGTGACAATTACATTGTAAATTCAATCATCTCCTAATAGTGTCCCAGGTTGTCAGCTCGAAAAAGAATACTTAGTCCTGTACCTACTATCATGAAATGATGTTCATACAAAACAAATGCTAATAACCACTGTTTGAAATACACAAAATTCCATAAGCATGACATAAGTAAGGATGGGTTTACATTTTGATATCATGTTGTCACGACTGATGGGGTATAATAAGCATGAGTATGGTTGTACATAGATTCTTCAGCCTAAATATAGCACTGTTAAAAAATGTTTATATCTTTTATTTGTCCCCATCAGAGATGAAACCTGAGTATAAAGCCTAAGGAAATTAAGTGAAGAATTTAGCTTTTCTGATATAAACAAAAATGCAGTATAGTGTAATTCCTTGGTTTAAAGTCAACCTCCTTCTTCAAAACGTTCTAAACATGTCCTTATAATGTTTATTATTCTTAATAAGGGATGCAGAATGTGAGGAGAAGAGGACTAACTACTAATTGTCTTCAAATATACATGATTTGATTTACCTAGTTTTTTCACTATAAGCATTTTTGATAAAAAAAAAAAAAATAGGTTGAATAATTGATTTCCTATCTGGTTCCTATCTGCAATACCAAACAACATACAGAAAATGGTAAACAGCAATTAAATGAGGAAAACATTTCACCTAACATTAACTTATCTGACCATTTCTGCTTGCACAGATATATACTAGAAATTGCGAATGAAGGAAATCATGGGACTTATGTTTCTTTGGGCATGGATTACTTGACTTAATATAATTTTTTCCAAATCTTTCCATTTCCTAACAAATGGGGCAATGTCATTTTTTTCTGATGGAGGCATAGAATTCCATTGTGTATATGTACCACATTTTCTTGATCCATTCATCCATTGAAGGGCATCTGGGTTGGTTCCATATCTTAGCTATGGTAACTAATGCTGCAATAAACCTAGTTGAGCTGGTAGTTTTAGTATGGTCTTGTTTGTGATCATTTGGGTAAATGCCAAAAAGTGGGATTGCTGGATCATAGGGAGCTCTATGATGTTAGGAGCAATGGACTCCAAGAAAAGGATTCAAATGATTTTTTTTCTTTCTTGCTATTGTTTCTAACATATTTATAAGATGATTTCTTTATTGCTTTGTATGTATCTACCCCATGGTATCACCCCTGTTTTCACTGCATTTGATGTTGGTTAATTTGTGGAGGGGAAGGGAAAAACAAACTGTTTAAATAGGAATACAGGTAGACTGATTGCAACGAGATGTACAAGACATTATGTCAAAAAATGAACTTTACAACTTTGGCCCGGGGCTGGGAGGGGTGGGAAAGGAGAAAGGTGGGGAGGGGTGGGAAGGAAAGGGAAGGGGAAACAAAGGAGGAGGCAACAATGCTTAATAAGAAATGTACTCAATATCTTGCCCAAGTAATTATAACCCCTCTGTACGGTATTTTCACAATAATAAAAAAAGAAATCATATTCAATAAATAGCAAAAAAAGTATATACCTATACATATAAATATTTTGAAAGGTGCTTTGGAAATTTTTCTACTATAAAAATTAATTTGATTGAGCAGTTTCACATTGACAGTAATTAACTAGAATATTTAATGCTAATTGAACAAGATTGTCTTTCCAAATGAGCAAAACCAAATTCTTCTTTTACTTTATCAGAGAAACAACCGAACAATGGAATTAATATATGAATCTATAATGATCATAATTAATTTTGTCTTTTTATTAGCAAATATTAATTTCACAAAATGTCTTTATTGTGCTATACACAGATGTTCTTATAATGTAGTTTGATAAATTTATTGCATTTATTAATTTCATTATCATAATTTTATATTTATATTTTATATGTCATCATACTAACTTATGAAGTAGTTGAACATACTTCCACCACAATATTTTTCTGCTTCTCCTCTCTCAGTTGTTCCCAAACCTAATCAGTTCCATCTTTTACACCAAGGTCATTCATATTATTTTCTAGGTTTAGAGACCCTATATGACAAATGTAGTATTTGTCTTTTACAGTCTGGCTTATTGCTTTAATATGAAGGTTTCCAGTTCTATTTCCTTGAAGATGATATGATTTCATGATTTCATTATTATGTGTAGCTAAATAATATACCATTATGTGTATGTGTGCGCATATATATATATATATGTATATATATATATATATATACATTTTTTAATTCAGTGATTAAGTTCTGTAGTAGACCAGTTCTGTAGTTATTTATAGGAGTTTATATGTGGGAGAAGGAAGCATGTAAATAATGATGTTTAGACTGAGAAATGTGATTTTTAAACAGGCACTCTAGTATTTGAAACATCTTTTCAGCCCTTTCATCAGCAGTTTAATAATGCATTATATGAAAAAATTAAATTTTAATTACATGTGCAAAGATGTCTTTCTCAGTATCTATATTATTTTTATTATAGTGTTACATTTAGTATGTCATTTTAGTATGGGGATATATGTGTGCATGAACATGCATGCATGCTTGTATATGTACCTGATTCTAAGGAAACTGAAAATAGATGAGATACAGGATTCAAATAAAAGTTTGAGACCTCTAAGTTGCTAAATTGATGGATATGTCCAATTTGTAGAGTGTGATTTCTAGACCACATTTTGGTAGGTTTTATACCAAGTAAGTAGATTTTTCTACTCCAAATTCATAAGGATAATACAACTACTCTGTTTCATAATCACTGAGGCATAGTACTCCAGACATTGTAATAAGTGGAAAAAATGATTGAAAGTATGATGGGTCAGTGGTGAGCCTTTAGACACTACATATTCCACAAAATTTTCAGATCCACTCTTTGGATAAAAATTACAAAAATATTTATAAACATAAAGCCATAATATGAACTTCTTATATATAAATATGTTTATAATATAAATGTATTATGTATTTAGTTATAATTTAAATGTGTATCATATATATTTGTTTATATTTTAAATGCAGTCCATCTCATCATATATAGTTAGTTAGTTAGTTAGTCAGTCAGTCATGTGGCTTGAATTCTGGGCTTGTATGCTTTCCTCTGTTCTTCAGTTCAAGGCTAAAACTCTACCGTTTGAGCCATAGTATCACTTCCAGTTTTCTGGTGGTTTATTGGTGCTAAGAATCTCACTGCTGGCATTGAACCATAATCCTCAGATCTCACATTCCTGATTAGATAGTATTACAGGTGTAAGTCACCGGCACCTGCCTACATTTACATTTTTAAATGCAGTATATCTGAGATTTGTTAGTGGAACAAAGGGTACAGAAACTATGATTTTTATCACTAAAGGACTTCACATTGCAGGTATAATTAAAAGAAGTGAAATGATAAATATTCACAGTGGCACAAAAATGCCATAGGTACCTTCAAGAAAACACGTTTCTCCAGACACTGAATGTAGTATGAGAGATATGCAACCTAAGTGACTTTTTAAGATACACACATGCCAATCTCATAAACCCAACCTTCTATGACAGATTTAGCAAGGCCTATCTTGGAGATTCTTTTTAGGGACATGAAAAAATTGATAGTTTAGTTGTTATTACAGAACTCTTGTATACCTGTCACTCAGAAATTAATTATATTTAACACAGTTCCTTTTGGTCTAACATATTTTCATGGCTCAGGAAACTGTTTTTGTCTGTAAAACTTGTCTGTTACAACATAGACATGGGTTTTTAATCCTTTTGAAAATACTGTCTGCATAGAGTGCTAGGAGATGAGCTTCTCTTAACTCTATAATAGGAATAAACTTACTCTGATTCAAATTTGGACAGCAGCTAGCTTGTTCTCTCTCCTAAAGAAACATCTGTAAAGACTTCTTTACATGTCACCAAACCCTCATTTACTTGCAAAAGTCTATCAGTGAGCCAAACCTAACTCACCCAATGCAAGTGAGTTTATCTTCTTTGTCTCCTTTACAGGAAAAAAAATGATAAGAACTGTGGTTCCTATTTTCCATAATGTGAATCAAGCAGAGGAATCCATTAAAGATATGAAAGAGACTTTGATGAGATATCTTGTACCTTGAAAATTGTCCTGGTTATGAATTCCTGGAGCAATATACCTTTTCAGACAGAGGACTCCTTTCTTTTATATGGTACTGGGGTTTGGACTCCTGGACTTAATCCATCTGGGCTTTAATTCTCTATGTTTGCACTATAGCACCGGAGTCACACCTCCACTTCTTCCTTTTACCACAAGTGGAGAAAATAATCTCTTAAATTTATCTATTTGGGATAGCTTCAAAGTGCAATTTTCAAATTTGAACCACCCAAGTGGCTAGGTGTAAGCCGCTGTTGCTCTGCTAGCACTCATTTAGTAAGAATAACTACAAAAAAGAAGAAAAATATTAGTTCAATTATTTATGTGTTGCCTGATAAACCAAATCACTTCCTACTGGAAGAGAAAAAGAGAGAATATAGAGATGAATATTGAAGAGAGAGACATGAAGAGAGAATAAGGGAAGGGAGGGCAAAGAGGAGGAAAGAGAGGAGAGGAGGGAGAAGCTGTGTAGAATTGTCTACTAACTAAGTTATTGTTGGACAATCAGTGTGTTTACATTTATGTAGATGAATCTTCATATTTTTGGTAGTAGTAAGTTAAGAACTAAAATACCAATTTACAGTTAAAAACCTGTTAGTGTGCTTCCTCCTGCACCAAGGAAGCCACAATTAGTTTACTGTTAGGGAGAAGGCAAGAATAATCAGTTTAACTGATTCTGAGAAACAATAATTGACATGCCAGGGCGCTCTCTTGTATGATAAAGCCAAGCATCACTCTTGTTCCCTACTCCAGTCTTCCTCTCAAAAAGAATAGCAGAAATAAAAGAGGAATGAAATATCTCAGTAATGATCATCTCTCTGTTTAACCCTCTTCCCTTTGCCTTTGAAACAACAAAGCCTAAGGAAAAAACAGGGTAAAACAGGGGCAAAAATTTCAGTCTAGCTTAATGTCAAAGATCTAAAATAATCGGGGAAGCATTTCAAATACTGAAATAAAATTTTTCTAATTATTAATAAAAAGTAACTCGAAATTCATTGAAAATTTAGAAAATAAAGGGATCATTACATAGTGGAATCTGCATAATTAATATCATCAGAAATTAACAATCATCCCTAAATTTCCAATACTAGATGAAAGACCCTGGTTTATTTACTTAAACTGTGTGAATATGATACAGAAAACATTTTTCTACTGTTAGACTGCTGAAGTAATAAATGATAGAATTTCATGATGTATAGCATAATGCTGATAGTATAGAAATTATTTTCCTTCTGTCTTCTGTCTCTAGAGGAGAAAAAAGTTTTATTGGATGGCACTGAATGTCCAATTTTGAATTTAGGACAAAAGATGAATAGTAACGGAGACCTATCTCAGGCATTCAGAGTTTAAAAATGAGGAGAAATATCCTCATTAATGTAGGTCAAGCATGGAAGAGTGGATATGGCAAGCCCAAAGACAAACGCGAAAGGCAGAGCAATTTAACAAACTACCATGAAGTTGAAACAAATCTTAGATGGGAGAGCTGGGCTTACTTGGAGTAGTGCAGAAGAATGGAGAGAGAAATGTTAGGCTAATACAGTCGTAACACTCAATGTATGTGTGTGAGAATATCAGTAGGAAACTTCAAGGGATATGTGAGGTTGGGATAAGGAAAGGAAGAAAATTGGAAAGGTTGATCAAGATGCATTGTACATTGAAATGCAGATACATTCTATTCAACAAGGATGTGATTAAGCAAAACTCCTTTGCACAACTAGCTAAAGAGTTTTTTAAATGAAGTTTTAATATTAAGAGGCCAGAAGCATAAACTTTTAGGCATAAAAAAAAAGGATAGCATTAACATATTTTTGAGGCTTGTGCTCCTTTCAATATAATAAATTGGTAACTGTCAAGTCTGCTGCAAATATAAATTTTATTTTTCCAATGCTTTTTTCAAATTGCTTAAAATATAGAAAACCAAATTCCAATATCCCTTCAATGCCAATAAAAAATCTTACAGACCTTTAAGTTTCTAAATTGTTTCTAAATATCTTAATATAATGCATTGGAACTAATTTATTCCACATTTAAATTTTAATTTTAAATTGCTGAGCTCTTTTAAATCCTCTTACTGAGGCACAGATATAAATAGATAACTGATGTGGGCAGAATAAGAATTATTGAGAAGGGTGTAAGTTGATGCTTACCTAGTTTCCTCTCTTCTGGATCATAGAATACAGAATATATGTCCTAAAAGAAAAAGTTAGCCTTCCCAAGTTTTCTGCATATAAATACTGCATCAACATTTTTTATTAGAGGATTATTCAAGATTACCTACAGGTTGATTTTTAATGACTGAGCATGACATAAAAGTGAGGGAAAACTGCATTCACTTCACTTTCTGTCTACCCGTCAGTGAGATTCTTACTTGTGTTTCACAAAGTGTGATGAAAGCTCTCCATAAGAAGTCTAGCAGCTGCATTTCTAAAAAGTCCTTGGTTGGTTACACTTTCAGATATGTCTCAACTCAAATACTTCTCCTTGGAGTTCCATACTATTCAATGATGCTGTATTAGAGCCTTGTTACATTTCCCTGAAACCTCTTGGTCTTGAAACTTGTGCTTTCCAAAATAGCACTCCCAATTCCATCCAGAAAATGCAGATAGAAATATCTGAAAAAATGTATCTGTTGATAGTTCATATACTTTTATTTTTCACTACATAGAATGTAGTAAAAATTTCATAACAATTACACTGCATTAGGATGTGGGTAGGTTCTAATGTAAATTATATACTGTGTTTATGTAGAGAATTTGAACATTCAAAGTTTCAATATACTTGTAGTCCTAAAACCAATACCTTACAGATGTTGAGTAACAAATACAACTTCCTATAAGTAGAGAAGTTTTCCTTGTATCATTTTAAAAATATTTTTTTATTCGAAAGATACTCTACAGAGAGGTTACAATTACATGAGTAAGGTAGTGAATACATTTCTTATTGAACACTGTTACCCCCCTCTTTTGTTTCTCCTCTACCATCCCTTCCCTTCTCACCACAGAGGCCAACTTCTTCCTCAACACCCTCACCCCAACATTGTGTCCTGTACATCTCATTGTTACAATGAGTCAACCTGTATCCTTTCTTTGTATCTTAAATGAAGAAATGCTGGCTTGTTTCATGTTGGTTGTACTTGCATAGACACACCTATAGACACTTGCCAAGTCCCCAAGCACATAAGTGAAATGCAAATCATTTTTGTCAGTTGGTATGATTGTGATCTACATATTTATTGACAGATTACAAATTACTCTCAAACATTAATAAATTAAATGTTCTTTCTTTCTATTTTTTCTTCTTTTGTTGGCCAGGAAATCAGCAAGACCTCAGTCAGCATATGACCACATGACCTTTATTGCTGAGATTTCTGAGTGAATTGGTATCACTTTTACTGCACTTTGCAAGTCAAATCTGTCAAAACCTACCAGCTTATGAGATAAGAGGAGTCATAAAAGAACTCTTAGAGACAAAAAAACCCTTCAACATATTTAATTCCAAACATTCCATCTAAGGCATATTCAAAACTTGTGAAATTTGTGTTGACTGTAACTATGTGCCTTTCTCTATGTGTTCATGTATACACATGTATGTGTATATTTGTGTGTATAGTAACATACATGTGTACATATATAAGGACATAGTCACACATGGATTTATATATTAATAATACAAATATAAATATATATGCATATATATATGCAGTGACTTAATCTATATTTCCCAGCACATTGTCAGTCTCAGAAAGTGTACATGAGAAACTGAACCGAGGATCTGTCCTCTATATGGGTATCCTGTGTACTCACTTCCCCCATTAACTTGTTTTTCATCTCTGTGAACAACTTCAGTTTACTTTCCATAGGATAATTTTGTTTTAATAATAGAACAAAAATGTCGTTTGTAAATAAAAGAACTTTTAGATCACAGGTTAAAAGTATCTTATCTGTCCTAATGATTCCTATGAGATAAAATTTACAACAGTAATAAAAGTGAAAAGGAATTCCTAGATCTGTTGTTTTGTCATTTAAAATGGGAAAAAATAATATCACATCAATATTATAACTTTAAAGAATGCAAGGGTAACTGATGGTCCCTACCATGTTCCCATAAATACAGTGGATCCTCGATCTATCTTCACAGATGCAAACTCTCAGAGATATTTCATGACATTGAAAGGAGACAGTGGCTGAAGTTAATATAAATTTAGAATTATGATAATTCACAAACATATAAAAAAGATATTCATATTATATAACCCAAAGCAGAAAACAAATGTTTAGATAATTTTTTAAAGAACAGTATCTCAGATGCTGGGAAGGTGGCTCATTGGTAGAGTGCTTGCCTTGAATGCATGAGGCCCTGCATACACACTACATAAACAGAAAAACCTGGAAGTGGTGCTGTGGCTCCATTGGTAGTGGTAGTCTTCAGCTGAAGAGCTGAGGGACAGTGCCCAGGCCCGAGTTCAAGACCCATTCATGACAAATAACAATAACAACAACAGAATAGAAACAAAAACAGTCTCATTTTTTTGGCCTAAACTCTGTGATAGTTCTGCTTCAGGCTGGGGCTAAGATTTTTGGTGTGCTACATTTATCAAGACTCCTGATTCAGACACTATTTGCTGAAATTTTCTAAACAATAATTTGTTGTTAATTTTGCTCTTTTTAAATTTACATACACCTATAAAAAATGGTGTGGTCATCCCAGTAACATTCTCAAAGTACCTCCTAATGATGACTTTAAAAAGTTGTATTATATTACAACGAGGAAAACAATGCTACAAATAATGAAAAACAGTAATTAAATATTAATAAAATAAAAGAACAAAACAATTACAGTATTTGAAGTATTTGAACGGTACTACATATTCAATTTTATTATTTTCTCATATTCCTGTGCATTTAAAACTAGCTAAGAGCTATGTCCTGGTGGCTTATGCCTGTAATCCTAGCTACTCAAGAGGCTGAGATCTGAGGATAATGGTTGAAATCCAGCCTGGGCAGGAAAGACTGTGAGACTCTTATCTCCAATAAACCACTAGAAAACCGAAAGTGGTGCTGCAGTGCAAGTGGTACAATGCTAGCCTTGAGATGAAGAGCTGAGGGACAGTGTACAGGCCCAGAGTTCAAGCCCCATGACCAAAAACAACAACAACAACAAAAACTGACTAAGATTATGATGTTCAACAAGCGACTTATAGCGATGAGTAGTCTTTAAAGTTCCTCAATAAGATTAGTATTTATGGCCTATATCATAGTTTGTATATGTCTTATATCATCAGTTGTTCCTCACTTACATATAAAGTAAGGAAGCCTTAAAGTTTTAATAGAAACTGTGTACTTAACAAGATCTTAATGCTTCACTCTGCTTCTTTATACAAAGACTTTGTAACTTCGCATTAGTAAATTTGTATAATGTACATACTTAGTAGAATATGTCTGCTACAGTAAATCTTAAATACATTATGGAAAAGCTCTATGACCTGCCCAAATAGTCCTAACTTTTGCATATATGAACAAATTCCTGAAATTAAACCTATTTAAGACATTAAAACTTTTAACAAACCTTAACACTTGCTGCAGTGTTCATTATTACAGGTGTCTTGTATAGAATAATTGAATTCCTCCTCCTTTACATCTCTTAAACGACAAAGATCTGGATTTTTCTGCTAATGTGTGCTGAGGGATTGAACCCAGAGCCTCATGCATGCAAGGCAAGCACTCTACCACCACTTAGCCACGTTCCCAGCAATCTGGAATTATTTTGTTTTGACAGGCCTATATTGACTTTATTCTTAAATCTGTGCTTATGTAAGAAACACATGGTTCTGAAAGTTCATGATAATACTTTTAAACTTTCTTTTTGTTGAATTGTCTAGTTTAAGAAAATCAATTATAGCTATATATAAAAATGTTCTGAAATGGAAGAATTTATTTCTCCTATTTTACTCGTATATTTAGCAAAGAAATTAATGCAAAACACTGACATGAAAGTATTTTGAAAAAAAATGTGTGTGCACAAGAGTTGGCACACTCAGAGTTTGAATTCAGTGCTTCAAGATCTTGAAAGGCCTTGCCAATCTCGAGCCATTCTTGGCTCTTTGCCAGTTCATTAAATTTTTGAAAAATAATCTCATGATTTTTTTGCCCTGATTGGCTTCCACAGAGTCAGCCTCCACAATATACATCCCAAGTAGACAGGGTCACATGTATGATCAACCAGCACAAGGCTTTCAGAATATTTTAAAAGAAAAAGAAAATTTACTTCACCAGGTCCTGTTTAATCATATCCTACTTTGAAAGCATTTTGAAGTGATTCTATGTGAATTTATTTCATTTTTGGATTCTTAAAAGACAGTAAATGATGACATTTAAAAATTTAATACTTTTTAAAAAAGATATTGAAACTGTGGATCAGAAGAAATTTGGCTCTGTTTGGACCTCAAGTTATAAGCTCAACTCTGTGCATGATAACCCAATGTCTCCAACAATTTCTGTGTTGAAGACAATATATGAAAGAAATCAATGACCATAGGCAATAACTACTATGATATTATTTCTTCGACAATATGAATATTGAATTGAGAGTTCCAGAGAATGGAAAGATTGGACCTACTTTTTTTGTATTGCTGAAAGACTTTTGGAAACTTTTACTCATTTCCTTCCTCACTGTGTGTCTTTGGGTGATGTGATTATTGCCTTTAATCACAATTTTTCCCAACACTAAAATGGTTTAGCCAGCAGTTTTTCTTAATATCAAATAGAATGTGATATGTATTGCAGTAAACATTTCATGTAGTGAGCAACCAAAAGTAATTATTATCTATTGACTATGCTCTTCTTCCAAGGTACCAAGTGGATAACTTATGCTGTAAATCAAAATATTTATCTTATGTCTTCAGAGTGTAAATGTATCAGAGAGAGAATAATGGAGGAATGTTGTAGACTGAAGTGAAGTCCATATGAAAATGTGCAAAACTGTTACAACATAAAATCACATAAGTAACATATTGTGTTTTCCTTCATTTAAATTACATTGCAAAGATAGGGAAGTTCTAGAAGAATGAATTCTCTTTTTGATATCCTATCATAGGTCCTTAGAAGGATGAACTCTTTCCTCATTCATCATCAGATGAGAGGAACTGTATTTTTTTTTGTTTGTTTCCTTCCACTTATTCTTCAGTTTGAAATCTGAACTAAATGAGACTGAAAGAAACCAAGGAAAATTAGACACACAGGCTTGGAAAGAGCAATCAACCTAAAATAAATAAAATATCTATAGCCTGTTATATATTCTAAAGCTTAAACAGAAAATGATTTAAGCAATATCCTGTTATTGAAAATTGAAAAATGTCAGAATTTTGTAAAGAGAGACTAAAGATAAGATTAACAAGAAACGATGATAAATAAACAAAAGTTCTCAATAGACATGTTTTCCAAGAAGTCCTGGAAATGGACAGTGGGTTTACAAACTGTGTTTAATACCGTTTCTATGCTCGCTTAATGATCTGTGAATTGAAGTCATTAGAGAAATTCAATTCAGAATTACTATACTATTTCATGACTATAATGACTCATTAAAAAATGAAAGGAACCAGTTGTGGTGGCAAAGGCTTGTAATTCCAAGCATTTAGGAGGTTGAAGTAAGAAGAGTCTGAGTCTAAGGACAGTCTGTTGTACTGCACATAGTAAAATCCTGCACCTAAAAAATTTAAAACGTAATATTTTTGGGGAGAGTGTGGAGAAAAGGCAACTTTCTACACTCTTGGCCAAAATACAAGTTAGTATTATCATAATAGAAAGTAGAATGCCGATTTCTAAAGAAATACAAAGTTGAAATATCACCTGACCTACCAATCATGTGCTATTTCTCTCTGGGTACCTCGTACATATATCTGTACTTCATTGTTGCTCACATTATTCACAATAGCCAAGGTATAAAAAAGTTAACTGTTCAATTCCAGACTTATAAGGCAACTGTGGTGTGTGCACACATATATTTTTCTGTTTCATCCTTAAAATAGCAAGAGACTTTTCCCACTAGCCACAACTTACAATCAACTTACAATCAACTGTAATCTAAATAAAGAAATATGTTGTCTGCTGATCTTTGTAAAACCACACACACACACACACTTACACACACTCACACATGCATACACACACACCAACATGAAACATTAAGAGAGAAAAATTTTTAAAATTAAAACAAACTGGAATTTCTAGGATATTTAGTTCACAAAGTAGAAAATAGCAGATATGCAGGATTACCAAATATAAAGATGTAATGTACAACAAGATACAGGAGACAATACTGTCCTTACATAGGAATGAAGCTAAATAGGTAGAAGTTGTTCTTCCTAGTAGGGTTTGCTATTTTATTCATCCTTCCTTCAATAATGTATGATATGGACATAATTCTTTAAATATACTTGCCTGTTCATAGAAATAATAACAAACAATATAGCAGTATGTTTTATCTTCAACATAGAACAAAATGTCAAATTAAAATACATGAGATTATCATTGATGTAAAGTAATTATTAAAAATAAGGTAAACCATGGGAATTCTGTTTCTTTAGATCTGGTTTACTTCACTTGCCATGATTTTTTCCAAGATCTTCCGTTTCCTTACAAATGGGTTGGTGTCATTCTTTCCGATGGAAACATATAATTCATTTGTGTGTGTATATGCGTCATTTTTTTGATCCATTCATCAACTGAGGGACATCTGTGTTGGTTCCATATCTTAGCTATTTTGAATAATGCTGTGATAACCATACTCGTGCTGGTAGCTTTAGTGTGACCTTGTTTGTGGTCATTTGTGTAAATGACCAGAAGTGGGATTACTGGGTAATAAGTGAGCTCTATTGTGTACATCAAGGATAATCTTAATAAGTGAGCAGCATAGCTCCATAGGTATGTACATAAAGCTATATAAGATGATTCCAAGCAAAGTGAACTCCAAGACATGATCTGTGTTGTTATTTTTCTTAGTATACTACATGATTTCTTTTTGTCTTTCTTATTTTCCCCACCTATGGTTTATCCCCTGTTGTCACTATATTTGATTTTGGTACCCTGGGTATTGTATATATGTTGATATGAACTAGGGAAGGGGGTAAAATGTTGAAACAAAGGACAAAGAGGGAACTTATGCAACAGTGATACTCACAAGACACTATGTTGGAAATAATCTTGGGGGTGGGCTTTGGGAGGGAAGAGGAAGACAAATGGAGGAGGGGGTAACAAGTTAGAAAAGAAATAAATTCACTGCCCTACTTATGTAATTGTAACCCCTCTGTACATTATCTTGACAATAAAATAAAAATAAAAAATTAAACAAAATACATGAGAGCAGTAATACAGGAGATGGAACGGGGGAAATATTGTAGTATAATAGCTGTGGAGAACAGCATTTTTACTTCAAAATAGGAAGTACTAAACTAGCATACAAATTTTCAGCCTCATGCCAGTCACTAAAAAGGGAAAACAAAATGCACAATAAGTAAACCAAGAGAGATAAAATAGAAAACCAAATAATTAAGGTACAGAGATGACTTGGACCAAGAATAACAAAAAAGACAATTAGGAAACAAATAAACTGGTTAGTTTAAAAAATATTATCCATAATTATATTTGTTTTTTATATCACAATTTGTTAGAACTAAATTCAAATCACAGTTTAATAGTATATCATTTTAATAATAAGTTACTTATTGAAAGTTTTATATATAATTTTAATTTTAGTAGCTACAGAAAAGTGAAAGAAATTAATTTTAATAATATCTTTTATCAATTGTAAAATATAGAAGCATTAGAAGATAAACACATAATATATAATTACTATTTCATTTTTGTAGATTAGTGTAATAATTTAATGTGTTTTCTACATTAGCACTCATCTTAACATCAAATAATAAATAATTACACATGACTTAGTATTAGGTTGAAGGGTTCAACACTGTGGAAAAATTCACCCCACACATTCTCCAGTCAGTACATGAAGGTATGACTCCTGTCATCAAGCTTAGATTGTGGAAATCTGATCTGTACATGCCTGTTAAATTCCTGTTTAGGTGTCATCTATAAAATTATATACAATTATATACATGAGGAGTATTTCAAATGATACTTAAAAGTCAAATTCATTCATTTTTTAATTTTGTACCAAATAAATATTTATATACAGACTGAATTTCTGAGTAGATGATGATGTGTGTGTGTTGAGGCTTATTTTATTTTTCTGACAGTTTCTATATTTGGATTTAACTTTCTATAAGGGATTAAGTGTACTATATTGGATATATGAAAGTAAACTGTTTATTTCATTAATGCTTTGCCAGTTGTCTAATTCCAAGTATAAATTATCCATGTGTTTGAAGTAATGAAAATACCAGCAGATATAAGCAAGAGAAATCAGTCAGTAGTAGACAAGTATTTCCACCTTTATTTTGATAGTTCTCTTTTATACTACAGAATATTCTTTGGAAAATGTGCTCCAGATTAACCACAACTGCAGAATATTGTTGTTTGATTTTCTATAAGAGAAGGAAGGAATGGGAGCCTTCCTTCCAAAGTTTGGCTCCAAGGTAGGTGATCTGTTTTATGATAGCTGCTTGGAAATGAACATTTTTCACAGTCAACCTTGAAAAGCCATCTTGATAGACCATTTCTGTCATTGGTTTCGGAAGATTATTTATGGCTTTGCAAGGATTCCAGATTGCCTAATTCTGAAACATTAAAACAGGAATCTAGTCAGCAATTGTTTCTATCTTTAGGAGAAAATCCCATTGACACTAGCTAGGCCAGGGGACCACTGGGATCCACAGAAACTACTACTTTGATAATAATTCTAGATCTCTTAAAAAAAAAAAAACTCCAGTAAGTGAAGCCAGTCTGGGCTGTTTTCACAGCCTACATGAAGTGAGGCATATGAGTTATCAATGGAAGTCTTTGAATTCTTTAATATTTGACCACACGTAGGAGAAGGCCAATTGCCAAATAGAAAAGAAAATGTCATCTCTCTGTTAGGAGGCTGAATATCACATTAGGAAATCATCAAGCATAGATTTTTAATAAGAAAGACAAAAATTATTATCTCAAATGAAGTTTCATTTGTTTTGATGGAACATTTCTTGATTTAGGTGCTAGTAATTACCAAAAAATTGATCCATTCCCACAGTTGAGATGATATTGAGGAAAAGGGAAAATTTACAAATGTCTGATGAAATGAGCTGAGGGGCAAGTGTTCTAATAGTGCTAGCTTAGGTTTAGACACAGGTGAAGATGTGGATTTTCTTTTTTTTTTTAAATAAAACTTCCGCATTTTTATCTGGCACTGGTGGCTCACCCTGTAATCCTAGTTGCTCAGGAGGCTGAGATCTGAGGATTGTGCATCAAAGTCAACCTGGGCAGGATAGTCCCTGAAATTCTTATCTCCATTTAACCACCAGAAAACCAGAAGTGGCACTGTGGCTCAAGTGGTAGAGCACTTATATTGAGTTGAAGAGCCAAGAGTGTCCAAGCCCAGACTTCAAGCCTCATGACCAACAAAAAAATCCCCCTTCTTTCACACTAGCTACATCTTTTCTTAACATTCAACAAAGAAGCTATTTCATCACCCACTACATTTAAGTCCTATGCTAGGTAGTGCAAATAGAATGATTTGGCATCTTACACTAAAAAATTCATATTTGAGGAAACAAATACCAGCGGTGGTGACATTTTTTTCCAGTCCTTGAACTCTAGGCCTGGGCCCTGAACATGCTTATGCTGGTAGCTTTATTGGATTACTGCCTAGGAGGAGACTTACTGGGCTCAGGGGAGGTCTATGTTGAATCTTTTGAGGAATCTCAATACTGCATTCAGAGTGGTTGACCAAGTTTAATTTCCCACTAACAGTGTAATAGAGTTCCTAATTGGCTACATCCATGCCATCATTTGCTATTGTTGGTTTTCTTGATAATGGCCGTTCTAACAGTGTTGAGGTCAAATCCATGTTGTTTCCTTCTAGATTTATTAGACCTTCTAGCTACAATAAATGAATGAATCCATAAAACCTGTACTTCTCTGAGACTGCATTCCTTTCTTTTAATATGATTTCCCCAACCCTTTCGTTTTCCTTAAGACTAGTGCAAGATCATTCTTTCTGATGGGTGAATGAATTCCATTGTGAGTGTATTGCGTGTGTGTGTTTGTGTGTGTATGTGTGTGTGTGTGTCTGTGTGTGTGTGATGACTATAGGCCAATGAGTTCAATTCTAAGCCTCTAGTTTCATTGGTCTTCAAGCACAGTCTTCTTTAATTAACAAGCTAATTTTATTACTTTGGCTTACTGATGGAGTTTGAAGTTTGATATTGATATTTCACCAATTCCTGCTAAGGATTTCTTTTTTTTCAAGGTCTTTTGTAATTCCATATTAAATTTGAATTGCTTTCTCGACTTCACTGAAGAATATTGTTGGAATTTTGATGTGTATTGCATTGTCTATTGTTTAGGGGCAGTATTACAGAATTTACAATGTTAATTCTTCCAACTAGGGGCATGGAATTACTTTCCATTTCCTTGAATCTCCTTTAATTTTCCTTTTTAGATTTTTTTAAGTTTTCATAAAAGAGGTCCTTCACATTTTCAGTTAATTAATTCCTAGCTTTTTGTTGTCATTTTGTTTTGTTTTGATTTGGTTTGATTTCGTTTTGAGGCTATTACATATGAGGTTGTTTTTTGGATTTCAGTCTGGATATTCTCATTGTTGGTAATACAGTAAATCTACTGATTCTTGTGGGTTTTATACCCTGCTACATTGCTGAAGGTTAGCATCACCTTACTAACTGGAGGGAGGAAATACAGGATCATTTCCTCTGCAAAAAGGCATAATTTTACTTTTTCCATATTTGGATCCCCTTTATGTTTTTCTCTTGCCTATTGCTCTTGCTAGAAAGCCTACTACTTTTTTGAAGAGTAGAGAGAGTGGACACCTTGTCTCATTCCTGATTTTAGATTTAATGTTTTCATTGTTCCACAATTAAGTACATGGTTATTATATCAGTGTCATATATATACTCTGTATTATATTGAGGAATGTTCCATGCATTCCTAGCTTAAAACTATTTCTACATCTATATACATGATCATGTGTTTCTTGTCTTTGCTTCTGTTGGTGGTTTTTATTGTTTATTTACAAATATATTGACTCAAATATTTATCCTACGATGAATCCTGTTTGATCATAGCATATGATTTTTTGTTAGTGGTTGAAATTGGTTGGTGATAATTTTATTGAGAAGTTCTGCATTAATGCTTACCAAAGAGTTGAGTTTATAGTTCTTTTTCTTTGATGGGTCCCTATCAGATTGTGGAAAGAATTTGATTCTAGCTTCATAGAATGTGTTTGATAATTCTGTTTCCCATTTTATTCCATTGAAGAGTTCGATGAGTATTGTAAGTTTTCCCTTGAAGGCCTTACTTTCACTGTAAATGCATTGAGTCCTAGATTTTTTTTGTATGGGATGTGGTATCATTTCAGTTTCATTACTTCTTATGTGTCATTTCTTGGTTCATTTGGAGTATAGGAAAGCATCCAGGATTCTCCCAGGTTTTCAAAGTGCTCACTTATATCACAATCAGTCTTGCTTATTTCTGTTGTGATGTTTCATTTTTGTCTATTTGGCGGTGTTCTCTTATTTTTTTATTATAAAGGTGATGTACACAGTGATGGGTTACAGTTACATAACTAATGAGTTCATTTCTTTCTGAGCAGTGTTACCTCTTCCTCATTTTCTTCTGATTCCTCCCACCCTGATACCCCACTCCCCCAATGCTGTAAAATTTATTTCTAACATATTGTCTAATGTGTATTATGGTGCTTTGGTTTAATTTTTGTCCCACCATTTCTGTGATTTCACTTCCCTTCCCCAAATCAGATAAATTTATATATAAGACAAAGGGTATAGAAATCAAAAAGAGTGACTACAGGAAATAAAACAAAGGGGGAAAAAGTAAATAGAAATAACTACAAACTGTTCATTATCCAATCTTCTTGTATCCATTTCTTGGAGCTCTTTTTGATAAGCATCATTTGATATGGTGATGTGCATAAAATTATTGAGATATTGTGATTTTTTGCTAAGAATATCCTAGACATATTCGAGTTATTCCAAATGAGAGAAAACATGCAGCCTACGATTCTTTGCGTCAGCCTTGTTTCACTTAATATGTTTTTGCAAGTCTTTCCATTTCTTTACAAATGGGGCAATGTCATTCTTTTTGACGGAAGCATAGAATTTCATTTTCTTGAAGAACATCTGGCTTGGTTCCATATCATAGCTAAGGTAAATAATGTCGTAATGGTTGTGATGATAGCATTAGAATTGTGTTGGCTGTGGTCATTTGGGTAAATGTCCAGGGTTGGGATTGCTGAGTCATAGGGGAGCTCTTTTGAGGAACCTCTATACTTCTTTACAGAGTTTTTTAACAAATTTACATTTCCACCATTAGTGTAGTAATGTTCCTTTTTGGCCCCATCTCCACCAGCCATACACCTGTTACTATTAGTTTTCTTGATATGGCCATTCTACCGGGAGAGATGGAATGTGTATATTGCTATGATTTGCATTTATTTTATGGCCAGAAATGTTGCACATTTCTTCATGTGTCTATTGGACATTCATATTTCTTCTTCAGAGAGGTCTCTCTTTAAGTCTTTAACCCACTTATTATGAGGGTTGTTGTTTCTTTGAGGATTTGTTTTGTTGATATTAATTTTTTCAGCTTTAAGTATATTTGTGATATAAGGGCCTTTTCTGTTGCATAGCAAGTAAGATCTTCTCCCAATCTGTGGGCTTTCTATTTCAGTTTCTATCTATATAAGTTCTCTTCTTAGTCAGATTTGGTAAGGGTTTGTCAATTGTGTTACTTTATTCAAAGAATTAGTTCTGTTTAGTTGATGCTTCCTATGTTTTGTTTAGTTATTTTTTATTTAATTTTATTATTTGTTTCTGTCTACAGCTTTGAGTTTGGGCTTGTTCCTGTTTTCAAGGAGCTTGAGGTGCATCATTAAAATATTGATTTGAGATTTCTCCAATTGCTTGATGTGTGCACTCAAAGCAATAAATTTTCCTCTATGTACTGTATTTACTGTGTCCCAAAGAAGCCTGTATTTTTTGTGTTCATTTTTTCAAATTTCAGATTTACTTTATAATTTTTCAGTGCCCCTCTGGTCATTGAACATCTTGTTCAATGATCATGGTTTTGAAACTTTTTTTGGTTTTTGCTTTTGATGTTGAATTTTAAGTTTATTCTGTTGTGGTCTGACAAGATAGGAGAAGTCAATTTATTTTTCTTTCAATTTGGACAGAATTTGTCTTTGACATACGATATGTTCTCCTTCTGAGAATCTTCAATTAGCAGCTGGGAAGAATGTGGATCCTGATGCTGAATGTATATTCTGTAGATGTCTGTTAGGGCTAGGTGGTAAATGTAGTTATTTACGTCTGCAGTTTCTTGCTTTTTCCTGGATAGACCTATACAAGGATGACAATGATATACTAAGATGTGTTTTTAGGTTACATAGTATTTGGTGCATGAAGTGGGGTACTTCATAATTCAGGGCAATTTTATTTGGACTTGTTATAGCCTCCTAATGGAAAGTTGCCTTTATTAATATGTATGTATGTTCCTACAAATTTTAATTTGCATTCTATTTTATCTTATATTAGTAATTCTAGTTTGGCCTGATATGGTGTCCATTTGCTTGAAAATTTTACTTTCAGCCTTTCACTTTGAGTATGTGTTTTGTCAATAAAATGTCTCTGGTGCTGGGCACTGGTGGCTCACGCCTGTAATCTTAGCTACTCAAGAGGCTGAGATCTGATGATGGTTCAAAGCCAGCCTGGGCAGGAAAGTCCATGAGACTCCTTCTTTTTTTGAAATTTTTTTTGTGAAAATACTGTGCAGAGGGGTTACAATTACATGGCCAAGATAATGAGTACATTTCTTATCAAGAATTGTAGCCTCCTTCTTTGTTTCCCTTCTCATCCCTTCCCATCCTCCCCCTGCCCTCCCGCCCATTCCTCCCAGCCCCCCCCCCCCCACCAAAGTTGTAAAGTTCTTTTTGACATAACTACTTGTACTTCTCATTGTTACAACGGGTCCTTATTTAAACGACTTGCTTTTCCCCTTCCCCTCCACAAATTATACCAACATCAAATACAGTGAAAGCAGGGATTATACTGTGGGGGAGGGACATACAAAGCAACAAAGAAATAATCTTATAAATGCGTTAGAAACAATTGCATCAAAGAAAAAGAAAAACATTTGAATACATACCTTAAGGTTCATTTCCCTAACATTACCTCTGCTTGACTCAGACATAGACTAGATATTGCAAATAAGGGAAACCATCTCCAATAAAAAAACTCGAAAAATGGAAGTGGCCCTGTGGCTCAAGCGGTAGAGCACTCGCCTTGAGCTGAAGAGCACCGGTACAGTGCACAAACACAGAATTCAAGCCCCACGACTAACCCAAAAAAAAGTCTCTCTTGTAGATATTAGATGGATGGGTTTTGTTTTTTGATACTATTATCTAATCTATGTCTTCTATTTGGAATGTTAAGTCCATTGCTATTGAAATTTAAAACTGAATTATTTGATAAATTCTGCTTTCTTATACACCTTCTCTTAGGACCTGTGTCTCATCTATTCTTAATATATTCATCATATTCTCTGGTAGAGAGCATTTTATATAACCAGTTTCTGTTCTTCTTGATCTTTTCTATGTATGATATACTTTATTAACATCTACCATGCTGATTTGGTGGAGATAAATTGTTTCAAATTTTCTATGTCATGAAATATTTTTATATATCCTTCAAATGTAAAGAAGAGTTGCCCTGAGACCCTATTCAAGGTTAGTAGTAGTTCGCCTTTAATCTTTATCATCCCAGGCTCCCCTTTTTACCATATCGGCTAAGAAGTCTGTAGTTATTCTAACTGTATATCCTATTTAAATTATCAATATTTTCTCTATGACAGTTTTAAGAATACAGTCCGTGTGATCTAATAATCCTCTAATGGATTACAATGTGCTGGTGGGTTGTTCTGTTCTGGTATTCTCTGTTTGGTGTTCTCTGAATAAGCCTATCTCTTTGGATGTTTGGAATGTTCTCTGCTAGAATTCTATAATATGTTTTTCATCCATTTATTTTCCTGCTCTTCTCCTTCTTGTAACTATCTGTCCCAAATTTGATCTTCGACTGAGTCTTAAGTTCTGGTAAGGACATTTCTTATTTCTTGGATTTGCTCTAAATAAATATCCCTTGTTAGCCGTGTGCCAGTGGCTCATGCCTGTAATCCTAGCTACTTAGGAGGCTGAGATCTGAGGATAACGGTTCAAAGCCAGTCTGGACAGGAAAGACCATGAGAATCCTATCTACTATAAACCACTAGAAAACTGGAAGTGGCGCTGCAGCTCAAGTGGTAGAGTGCTCGCCTTGAGCTGCAGAGCTGAGGCACAGCGCCCAGGCCCAGTGTTCAAGCCCCATGACTGACAAAAATAAAAATCTCTTCTTTGCTAATAGACCTATTCTGTCTTTGACCCCTGAGATTGTGGAGACTTTCTACTTTGTTTTAGATTTCCCTGTCTCCTAATTGGTCATATTTAGGGCTACTATTTATTTATTGAAACTTTGTTTTAGGTCTTGTAAGGATTTCTTTACATCTATTTTTTTTGTGTGAGGGTGGCTCTGGGGGTTGGTTTTAGCTGTGTCTTCTCTCATATCTTTTAATTACACATCTATTTTTTTTTCCTTGAACTCCCTTGCCCTCTCAGAATGTATTTGTCTTTCTCTGTGTAGATGCTGAATTATTTTGTTAATCTTTGGTTGGTCTCATTTTGTTCCAAAATTGCCTTGTAGAGGTTTTTATATTTTCATTAATCACAACTATCATCTATGTCCTTGATTGTCTTTTCTAGTGCCTCATTATTTACTGTAGAAATTGTAATAACTTGACTTATCACTTTTCTGGTATAATTTTTTTGGGTCCACTTTGTGGACTACTTGGCTTTAAATTGGAGAATATATGATCTTAATAATAGGTAAGTCTTTAAGCTTTTGCCAGTTCTTGGTTTGATCTTCGGTTGTGATTTGTTTTACTGGAATTAGATTTTTGTCTAGACCATTAAGTGTAGGAGTAGAGATAAGTTGTGGTGAAATGTTGTGATGTTAATTCTTGTGGTTCCAGAGACAGTATGGACTGTCCAGGGGTATGGTGAATTGTGTCTGTATGTGGATGTGATTGTCTCTGATGTACACCTCTGTTCTTTCTTTTCTTCCCTTGTGGCCCTAGTATTTTCACACTATAGCTGTCCTTTTGAATATGTTGGCCAACACAGTGACAGCAGTCACCCTCATGGCTGTGCCCCTTTTCATATATTTCTGTGTTATTGTGAAGAGTGTATAAAAATCTTCCTTTGAATTGTATAGCTTTATGTAATTATAGCTGACTTGGTGTGACCCTCTAGGTGTGAAGTAACTTCTAGAACGCTGAATCTCTGTTTCATTAGAGAGGGCAAGGATACTTTTCTGTTGTTATTCTGCTATTGTTTTTCCTCTTGCTCAGATTTATTTTGGATATTCTTATTTTTAACATAATTTAGGATTTGTGATTTTCTATCAGGTTGTTTTGTTTTTCTGTTTGTGTTACTTTGACATAGTGATTTCAGGCTTGTATGAAGAGACTAATAATATGAATACTCTTTGATACCTTGGAGGAAAAAAATTAGACTCAATACAACAGATGCCTCACATTGAAATTACTGGCTAAACTTACTTCTTTAGAAAGGCTAAAGCTCCAGGTTTCTTTGAATATTATTGTATGTAAATTAGCATGTACAGGCACCATTGTATAAATTACAGAAGTTAGTAATTAGTGTAAGTAAAAATCACATCACAACTAAAACATATAATTAAAATTACACAAGACTAGTAGCCACAGCATTTTGTGGATGAAAACAGAT
This sequence comes from Dipodomys spectabilis, assembly GCF_019054845.1. Classification (NCBI taxonomy): domain Eukaryota; kingdom Metazoa; phylum Chordata; class Mammalia; order Rodentia; family Heteromyidae; genus Dipodomys; species Dipodomys spectabilis. The sequence continues at coordinate 251,041 of NW_024871409.1, read as the reverse complement.
TAGTTGCAGAATTTCTATATTGCGAGAAACTTTATATTGATGTATGATGTATTTTACCTAGGGGTTGAAGCGTTTTATGGAAAAATATTATTTCTTACAGCTATTTTTGCTTCATAATTTTAAGAAGCAAAATGGTTCCAACGTAATTATTTTTTAAATAAGCTTTATTTACTGTGAAAATACCGAACAGAGCGGTTACAATTACATGAGCAAAGTAATGAGTACATTTCTTATCATTGTTGCCTCTGCCTTTGTTTCCACTTACCATCCCTGCCCTCTCCTCTCACCTATCCACACCCCCACATTGCCTCCACCAAAGTTGTAAAGTTCATTTTTCAACATAACGTTTCTAACATGTTATTGTTGCAATGGGTGCACCAGTATCCCTACTTAAAAATTTTGTTTTATCCCTTCCCTTCCCCAAGTTTTACCAACAGAACATACAGTGAAAACAATGATATACCATGGGAGAGGGACATACAAAGAAACAGAGTAATAACTATGTTAAAAACAATAGCATGAAAGAAAAAATAATTGAGTCCTTATCTTGGGGTTTATTTCACCTAACATCAACTTATCTGACCTTTTCTGCTTGTCTCAGACATACTAGTAATTTCAAATAAGGGAAAGCATGGGACCTATGTTTCTTTGGGCCTGTCTTACTTCACTTAATATAATTGCTTCCAAGCCTTTCCATTGCTAACAACTGGGGCAATGTCTTTTTTTTCTGATGGAGGTATAGAATTCCATTGTGTATTATATCACATTTTCTTGATGCATTCATCTACTCAGGGGCATCTGAGTTGGTTCCATATCTTAGATATGGTAAATAATGCTGCAATAAACATAGTTGTGCTGGAAGCTTTAGCATGGTCTTCTTTTGATCATTTGAGAAAATACCCAAAAGTGGGATTTCTGGGTTATAGGGTAGCTCTATGTGGATTCTTTGGAGCAACCTCCATACTACTTTCCAAAGTAGTTGAAAAAGTTTACACTCCTACAAACAGTGCAGTAGGGTGCCTTTCTATCCACATCCCCTCCAGAATCTGTTATTAGAGTTCTTGATTATAGCCATTTTAACTGGGGTGAGGTGGTATCTCAGTGTTTGATTTGCATTTCTTTTATGGCTAGGGAGGTTGAGCATTTCTTCATGCGTCCTTTGACAATTCTTCTTTCCTCTTCAGAGAAGTTTCTCAGTAAGTCTTTAGCCCACTTTTTATTGGGCAGTTGTTTCTTTGAGGATTTGTTGTTGGGGGGATTTAATTTTTTGAGTTCCAAGTATATTTTAGATATAAACCCTTTTCCGTTGTATGGCTAGTGAAGATCTTCTCCCAATCCGTATGCTTTCTATTGATCTTGCTAGCTATGTCTTTGTCATGCAGAAGCTCTGTAATTTTATGCAATCTAATTTGTCCAACCTTCTTTGATTTGTTGTGTTTCTGGATATCTATTAAGCAAATTTCAGACTGAGCCAAGCAAACCTGGGGTTTATCCTTTTCCATCGTGTAATGTTTTCAGGGTGTCTGCTTTGACTCTGAAGTCTTTGATCCATTTAGATTTGATTCTGGAACAGGGTGATATATAGCGATCTAGCTTTTGCTTGGTGCTGGTGGATCACGCCTGTAATCCTAGCTGCTTAGGAGGCTGAGATATGAGGATCGTGGTTCAAAACCAGCCCGGGCAGAAAATGCCGTGAGACTCTTATCTCCAATACAGCACTATATAACAAGAAATGCCTCTGTGGCTCAATTGGTGGAGCACTCGCCTTGAGCTGAAGTGCTGAGAGGCATGCTCAGGTCCTGAGTTCAAAACCCATGACCAACAAAAACAACAACAAAAAGGATCTAGCTTTAATTTACTACTAGTGATTAACCATTTTTTTCCAGGACTATTTACTGTGAAGTCTTTTCTTTCTTCCATTCAATTTTTTTAACTCCTTTATCGAAGATTAGGTAGCTATAGGTCTGTGGGTTCATTTCTGGTTTTTCAAATCTATTCCATTGTTTCTGAGGTCTGTTCTTGTGCCACTACCAAGCTGTTTTGATTACTATGGGCATTGTAGCAGATGTTGAAATTTGATGTTGATATTCCTCTAGCACTGTTCTTACTTTAAGGATAGTTTTTTTTGCTATTTGGGGTCTTTTATATTTCCATATGAATTTTTGGATTGCCTTTTCTATTTCCTGGAAGAATGAGGTTGGAATATTGATAGGTACTGCACTGAATTTGTAGATAGCCTTGAGAAGGATTGCCATTTTCTTTGTGTTGATCCTTTCAATCCAGGAGCATGGGAGGTTTTCTACTTTCTAAGTTGTGTTTTGATTTCCTTTTTCGGGTTTTTAACGTTTTCATCATAGAATTCCTTATTTGGTTAAGTTAATTCCTACGAATTTTATTTTTTGTGGGGCCATTAGGAATGGAGTTGTTTTCCTAATTTAAGCCACATTCGTCTTATTGTTGGCATATAGAAAAGGCATTAATTTTTGAGGGTTAATTTTATAACCCGCTACTTTGCTGAAGTTTTGAATCAGCTTGAGTAATTTGGGAGTAAAGTCCATGGGATTCTTTAAATACAAGATGATGCCATCTGCAAAGTGAGAGCTTTACTTTATCTTTCTCTATTTGGGTCCCTTTTATGTTTGGATCTTGTCTTATTGCTGTAGCTAGGCATTCTAATACTAAATTGAAGAGAATTGGAAGAATGGGCATCCTGTATGCTTCCTGAATTTAGCGGAAATGGCTTTAGCTTTTCACCATTATGTATATTGCTGGCTGTTAGGTTGTTATACACAGCCCTTATAATATTGAGGAATGTTCCATGGATTCCTAGTTTTTCCAGCACCTTCATGAAAAACGGGGCGGGGGGGTTAATCTTGTAAAATGCTTTTTCTGCATCTATTTGGTAACCATGTGGTTGTAATCCTTGCTTTTGTTGATGTGATGAATTAAATGAATTGATTTGCATATATTTAACCAGTTTGCATCCTTAAAATGAATCTGTATGATCGTGATTTATGATTTTTTTTTGGATGAAATGTTGAAGTCGATTGGCCAAAATTCTGTTGAGAAATTTTCCATCAATGTTCATCAAAGAAATGTGTCTATAGTTCTCTTTCTTTGATGAGTCTCTGCCTGGTTTTGGGATGAGGCTTATGATGGTTTCATAAAATGAGTTCCATAGTGAACTATCTCTTCAAATACATTGAAGATTTAGAGGAGTATGGATGTGTGCTCTGCTTTGAAGACCTTGTAGAATTCCGCTGAAAATCCATCTGGTCCTGGGCTTTTCTTAGATGGGAGGTCTCTTATTGCTGTCTATTTCAGTGCTTGGTATGGGCCTGTTAGGATGGTTTAACTCCTCTTGGTTTAGTGTCAGCATGTCGATATTTGCTAAGAAAAGGTCCATTTCTCCCAGATTCTCAAACTTATTTGTATAAAGATTTGAGAAATATTCCCTCATAATGTTCTGAATCTTGGTTGTTTCTGTGGTGATGATTCCATTTTCATCTCTGAATTTGTTTATTTGGGTTTGTTCTCTTCTTTTTTTTTTGATAAGATTTGCCTAAGGGTCTATCAATTTTGTTAATTTTTCGAAGAACCAACATTTTCTTTTGTTGATTCTTTCTCTGCTTTTCATGGATTCTAATTTATTTATTTCTGATTTAATTTTAATTATCTTTCTGTCTACTGGATTGGGGTTTATCTTGCTGCTGTTTTTCAAATTGGTTCATATGTCTCATTAAATTGTTGCTTTCAGATCTTCCCATTTTGTTTATGTAGGAACTTAGAGCTCTACACTTGCCTCTGATAACTGCCTTTGCTGTGTCCCAGAGGAACTGGTAATTTGTGTTGAATATCATGAATATTTGAATTTCCTTTTTAATCTCTTCCATGACCCACTGGTGATCCAAAGGTGTTTTTTGAGCCTCATGTGTTACAGGACGTTCTGGTTTTTGGTGGTGTTTTCTAATTTTATTTCCTTGTGGTCTGAGAGACTGAAAGGTATAAATTCAGTGATTCTGAATTTGGGCAAGTTTGCTATGTGAGTTAATATGTGGTCTATTTTGAAAATATTTCGTGTGTTGCTGAGAATATCATGTATTCTGATGTTGCTAGGTAGAATATTAGGTAGTTGTCTGTTAAATCTAGTTGACCTATGCACTTGTTCAGTTCTTCAGTTTCTCTTTGGCATTTTTCCTGAACTGAACTATCTAGTGGGGATAATGGTGTGTTAAAGACCCCAACAATTAATGTCTTTGGATCTATACGCAATTTGAGGCAAAGTAGGGTTTCTTGGATAAATTTGGATGCTCCATTGTTTGGCGAATAGATATTTAGAATTTTAATATTTTCCTGAAGGAAAGATCCCTTAATTAGTATGTGCCCACCTTCTTTATCTCTTCTCACTAATTTTAATTTGAAGTCTATTTTATCTGATATTGGGATTAAGGCTCCAGCCTGTTTGTGGGAGCCGTTTGCTTGGTCGAATTTGTTCTAGCCTTTCACTTTCAAAATGTGTTTGGTTTTACGGGCAAATTTTGACTCCTGAAGGCATTACATAGAAGGATCTTAAGTTTTAATCCAACTAGACAGACTATGCGGTTATGAAGGAGAGTTTAGCTGGGTACAATATTCTTGGTTGATTATTGTCTTTAGGATATGGCATACATCATTGCTTTAATTGCCTCTGCTGAAAAATCTAAGGTTATTCTAATTGGTTTCCTTTTATAGGTGATTGATCTTTTCTCCGTGACAGCTTTAAGGATCTTTTCCTTCATCTAAATTGATCTTGTGTGGATTATGATGTGATGGAGTGATGTCCTGTTCTGGTCTGGCCTATTTGGGGTTCTTAAAGCTTTTTGTATCTGAATAGGCCTATCTTTTTGCATGTTTGGGAAGTTCTCTGCTAGGATCCTGTTAAACAAATTTCCTAGACTGTTAACTTCTATCTCTTGGTGCACATCTACACCCATTATCTTCAGATTAGGCATTCTGATTGTGTCTTTCATATATTGAATAAGTCTGTCATATTTCTTAGATTTGTCTTGGATAGCTGTATGTCCTTTATCATACCTTGGCTGTCTTCAATCCTCAAGATTTGATCTTCTGCATGATCTAATCTACTGTCAAAATTTTCTACTTTGTATTTTTATTTCTTTTCTTTCTAATTGGTTGGCTTTGATGACTTCAAATTCTTTGTTTTAACATTGTTTTTCATTATGTATGAACTTCCTTACTTCCTTAATTTTGTGTTGTGTTTATTCTCAAATTACATAGTTGATTGGTTATAGTTTCCTTGGATTCCCATTTCTTCTGTTGGGCTCCCTGCAGCATTCCTTTTGTGTTCTCCCTTACTTCTTTCAGCTGTCTGTTTATGGATTCTATAAATGTCTCTATTGATTTTTTTCTATTCTCATTCAACACTTGACATGGTTCTATTACTCTTTTGTTTTTGGGGGGGTTCTGGTCATGGGGCCTTGAACTCTAGGCCTGGGCACTATCCCTCAGCTCTTCAGCTCTAGGCTAGCGCTCTACCACTTGAGCCACAGCACCACATCTGGCTTTTACCTTTTTGCTTATGTGGTGCTGAGGAATCGAACTCAGGGCCTCATGCATGCAAGGCAAGCACTCTACCACTGAGCCACCTTCCAAGCCCGGCTCTATTAGTCTTTGATTAGCTTCCTCACTCTCATGCTATTCCTGTAATTCTCTTTTACTGTTATCATACTGCTCAATTCCTGTCTTTGTTTTTGACTGTTATCAGCATACTCATACAATTCTTGTCTTTCTCTTGGCTGTTCCAGATCCTCCAAGTCCTGTATTTGAAGAAATTCCTCACCCTCACAAAATTCCTGTATTAGTCTTTGGTTTGCCTCCTCTCACTCCTTATAACACTAACACTGAGTATTTTTCAGGTTTTCCATCTATTCATTCACCATGCTTACCAGTAGTGTTTGCAGAGCCTTTGTGACCTCTCCTCTAGATTATTAATTAACTGTTCTGTCAACTGATTATCATGAGAGGGACTTGAGATACCCATACTTGAAATTTTTGTTGTGTTTCTCCAGCTTGTTCTACCCATTTGGTAAGAAAGTAACACCAATTTTGTGCTATAACACTATTTTAAGGCAAGCATCAACCAGAGTCCTGTAGTTGCACACTCAAAATTGCTGTACATACAATCTAGTTCAACAGATAGAATCTCCTCAACGTCAGAATATGGATTAATGGGCTAAGAACAACAAAGAAGGATTCAGAAAACCAGAAATTATAAGGTTTAGAGAGAAATGTCCACACAAATAGGATTAGAGGTGTTTGGAGAGATAAAAGGAAATGAATTTAACCAAGCTCTAATCTCAGAGATGGAAATGAATTGGACAGAATGATAGTAGAGAGACTAAAAAAAGAAAAATGGAAAAACAAAAATTTAAATTTAAAAAGTTAAACATTTATTTTGTAAGTATGAAAAATGATATTGAGAGAAGAAAAGGATAGGATTTATAGAGGGGAGGGATAGAAAGAAAACCTGAAAAACTAACCCCAAAATTGTTAAAATTGAAATCCTTGAAAATTAAACTGATATACAGAGATTATTCTATTAAAGAAGTTAAGCCTAAGACGTTGTGAATTGAGTAATAAATTTCTGGATTAAGTATGTACACAATAGGGGATAATAAGTTCTAATAATAGATGGCAAGTATATATCTTGGCATGAGAAGGACAGCATTGATGTCACCCAAGAAAGAAAGAGAAAAAAAACAGAAACCAATTTTAAAAAGGACCAAAAGGTCAAAAGTGATTTTTAAAAAAAAGCGCACGTGCACACACACACACACACACACACACACACACACACACAAACACACATACCTAAAATAAAAATTATGAGAGAAAAATTTAGAAAACAATTTTTAAAAAATTAAAAAAGGTAGGAAAAAGAGTTCTTTGATTTTTCTTTCTTTTTTTCTTTTTTTGGCAGTGGAAGAGGAAGATCCTGTATTCCCCGCTGTGCAGTGACCAGTCTCTTGGTGGAATCTCTGGTCTGATTGTGGTGTTTGGTTTTCCTACGTCTTGATTGGTTTCTTAAGTCAATTTGTTTTTAAGCAGAAATAATGCTCTGTGTTACCCAGGATTTTGTGATCCTCCTCCCAGGCTAGTTAAGTGGGAGTGAGATCTGCTTTAAGTATCACAAAAGAGGGAGATGGCTGTTTCCTCTAGCTTGGAGATGCTGTGATGAGACTAGATTCTGGGTAGGATTGAGACCTTTCTGCAAACAGTATCTTTTCCCTGAGGGGATATTTCCTGAGACACTCACAGATCCCAGCCTGGAGCCATTCTCAAGGTTTAAGTTTACTGAATTTCAATTGATTATCTAGGCTGCTGTAGGGAGGGGCACCCTCTGGCTCTGTTTACCCAGTGAAGAAAGTCACTCCTCTGGGATGGAGCTCTTTCTGCCTGGGCTGGGTGACTCTCCCCTGGGTGGAGATGAGCCTGGCAGGGCAAGTCTCCTTCCTGTGATCTGCTAAATGACTCTTGTTTTCTTCCAATGCCTGAATTGGAGCTAGCTGCTCAGCAGGGCCTTTCGCAGTTTCAAAGATGTAGATCTCTGGTGGTAGGAGAGGGGTGGCCTCCCACTCCTCTGGTCCCTGAGACGGAGTGAGGATATCAGAGTTCTACTCACACCAGAATCTTGGTTCCTGGGACATCTCTGATCTACGATCTGCAAGATGAAGATATCTGCTCTTTGTCAGTTCTTGCTGGTAATGAGTAGAATCCTCTCACCCATCATACCTGGCCCCTTTGTCCTGTACTCTCTTTGCTGGTATGGAGGCTATGGCCACCACCGCTGCCAATATTGTCACCATGGCCTCGGCTGCCTGAAAATGCTCACAACTGTCCCCTTGCCTGGATTTTCCCACTCTGGACAAACCTTCTGTACCGTGATGGCACACTTGGTGTGATTCTGTTGCCTAGGACTGTTGACTGAAATTGACTGAAATACTAAAATTGCTTTCTATGCAAGAGCTTGTTTAGCCCCTACTTTTCTGCTATCTTCCTCCAAATCCCTATCTTTTCTTATTATTTTCCTGTTTCCATGTGATTAACCTCCAAATTAGAAATACAAACATATGATTTAACTTAATTTTGCCAAAAATATTCTTGGGTGTAAGGCCTTATGCTCTCTAATTTCTTCAAAATAGGATCACCATGTATGATGAATTCAAAATAATTAATGTCTATATGAACCATGTTAATATTATTTACAATGTGAGTGAAATGCTTAAATAGTAGTACTTATTTTAGTTTACTTTCTCTGAATAGACAATAAATGATATAATCAAAGGCTAAAAATGATTATATTTAAAATTTAGATTTCAGAAAATATTTTTGGTCACACTGGTTACTGGAGCCTTCACAATAACCTCATGAGATAAGTTATATTGATGAAACCATACAAGCTCATGACATAATTTATATTGGTGAAATCAAAATTCCAAAGGTTAGACATTTATGAATAGAAAAATCATGTCATTCTGAATATGTACTGCTACATACTAAGCATTGAAAGTTTAGATTTAAATACCTGAATATATAATACATTTAATTGCAGGGTAAGTACTCAGTCTCAAAGGAAATAAAATTGAATTTATTTAAAAAGGTAAACCTAATTATTCATTTGAATTAAAGACAGTTTAAAATATCACTCAATCAAGAAAAAAGATGTACACTTAATTATTTTTCATGCCAAGTATGTTCTCTAAACTTATTTATAAATTTAGTTTCCTATAGGTCCTGACTATAAAATTTTTCTGAAGAAATTACTAAATATTTGTTTTATAGTCTTTGTCATGGAATATTATTTGATATATTTTTCTTCAATTTAAATAATTGGTCAAAAACTATAAATTATGCATGAACAAAGCTCATCTAACACAAGAATTTTCTTCACAAAACATATGGCTCTCTTGAAGAATACTAGAAGACAGTGTGTTATTAATTTTTAGTTATTTTATTAATTGTTGGAAGTGGCAGTTTCATTAAGCTCTTTCCATAATATATTTAAAATATTTGATAACAGGACCTCTATTTCCTTTTTATTGCTCCTTCCTCCAAAGATCTTATGTTTTACATATAAAATTACATCTTTATATATGCAAATATAATCTAATTTGGAAGAATTAAGGTAAACTGCAACTTAATTCAATATGTAAAGTGGATTAACAGTATGAATAAAACCTTATTCTGGTTAAAATAAGGATCCCGGACAGAATTAGAGATACCATTAGAGAAATAGAAAATTTAGGTTCAACACAGAAGGACCTATTGCAACAATGATACTAACAAGATACTATGTTGAAAATGAATTTTAGAACATGGAGGGGAGGGATGAGTGAGGCAGGTGGAAGAGGGAATGAACAGTGGGAAAACAACAAGGAATGAGGTAATGATGCTCAACACGAAATGTATACATTACTTTACGTGTGTAACTATAATTCCTCTGCTAAGCATCTTTTCAATAAAATAAAATTAAAAAAACAATAAAATAATAAAACCTGACAGGAAATAGAAAAACACTTTAAAAAATTAGGTTCAAAATGCAAGTAAAATTTAGAATTACATGCTGAGTAAGAGTTAGGATCAATAAGAAATGCTATTTATATTATGTTTTGGCTATATGTAGGCTTACGATTAGGCAAGGTTTTCTAGTTACAGTTGGGGTTAGGATGAGAAAATGATATAAGATATCGTGTAAAAGACAACATATTTTAAGAAGAATGAATAGCATCAAAGTTAGAATGAATGAAAACCAGTCTCTGTGTTACTTTAACCATTTAGATATAATTTGGTTTAAAGTGTGATTTACTTTGTTAGTTCTGGTTAGCCTTAGGGAAGGTAAGCTTTCGGGTAAAATTTAGTTTTCCACAAGAAGTACAAGCAAAAAAAAAAAATGTGTGATTAAATAGAATCTAGACAAGTTTCCTTACATTAACTATTTGGTGTTAATTCAGATTTTGATTAGGATTAGTTTTGCGGTTAAAGCCGTTGGGATAGAGTTAAGAAATGCACTAAGCTGGTGGCTCGCGCCTATTATCCTAGTTATTCAGCAGGCTGAGATTTGGGGATCATAGTTCAAAACCAGCCTAGGCAAGAAAGTCCGTGAGACTCTTTCATTAACCATCAGAAATCCCAAACTGGTACTGTGGTCATGTGGTAAGCACTCACCTTCATCTAAAGACCTCAGGGATGGTGCACCGATGCCTAGAACTCAGGAATCATGCCTAGGCCCAGAGTTCAAGCCTTACGACTGACCAAAAAAAAAAAAGGCTAAACATTACATAAATCTGAAACTTATTTTAGGTTCGAGGAATTCAGGAAAATCTGGGATAATGGGAATAAATTTTTTTCATAATATCAGCATTTGAGATCAACGGGGATAATGATTTCTGTTATGAAACAAGCTAGGTTCAGAATTATGAGTGAGAAAATCTGTAGGATTTAGGACAACCTACATTTTTTTCAAGAATTACAAATGTAATTTCAGTTAGGATGACACAAAACTCGAGTATTTTTTTTTTATATATAAATTTTAAAATTGGATACCATAGTGTCAGGATTGTGGTTAGAATTCCAGTCATGATTAGGGTTAGAGTTAAGAGAAAAAAGTTGAGGGTCAAATTGAAGGTAAATTTAAGAATAAGCCCATTATGAATTAGAATGAATGTGAACAACAGCATTGCTATCAATATTAGGATGTATTTAAAATTAGTCTTTAGGTTATTCTCGATGTTCCAGTTAACAATAACTTTAGGATCGGGCACCAGTGGCTCACGCCCGAAATCCTATCTACTCAGGAGGTTGAGATCTGAGGATTGTGGTTGAAAGCTAGCCTGGGTTGAAAAGTCTAGGAGACTCTTTCCTCCAATGAACCACTCAGAAAACCAAAGTGGCGTGGTGGCTCTAGTGTGCTAGCTATGAGCTGAAGAGCTGAGGGACCAGGTCCGGGCCCAAAGTTCAAGCCCCATGACCAACCAAAAAATAAAGATTTAGCTTAGGGTTAGAAAATTATGAACATATTGGATAAAATTGAAATCTATTTTTTTGAATGAATATTAGAATCTAAATAGGATGAGTAAAAACTAGCATATTGTGTTAAGCTTAGTATTCAAACACAATTTGGATTAATATTGGGTTCAGTGTTTTGTTCTGATCATGAATAGTGTTATTAATAGGAAAGTTTTAGTATAAAATTGAGTTTTCACTAACGAATAGAAACAAAAAAATGTGAGATTGAATATTATCTAGAGTACTATTATATTTATTTCTCAGTGATCATTCCTATAATGATTAATGAGAGTTTTCCAGCGAGGTTTAGGTTGAGATTTAGGGTTAAGTAATAGACTAGATGCTAAGTAAATCTGTTTTAGGATACAAGAGTTCAGGAAAAGGTTGGATCAATGGAAATTACTGAATTTATCCTGGTATGAGAATTTGAGGACAGGTAAAATAATGGTTCATGTTAGGGTACAAGATAACTTCAGAAGTAGAGTCAGGAAATTTGTGGGAATTAGGGCAAATTGAAACTCATGTCAAGAATGAAACCTGGGATATTATTTAGAATGAATAAAATTAGAGTATTTTTCTTAAACTTCAGAATGGGGCTATTATTAGGGTTGAAAGTTAGGTTTCAATTCCAGCTGGGGTTAGGGTTAGCATTAGGGAAATGGAAAATTTAGGGTCAAATTGAAAGTAAAATTTAGATAAATTGGTTCCTCACTGAGAGTAAGAGAAACTCAGAGTTTGAATCTATGCTGACTCAAAACTCAAGTATTTTTTGTTAACTTTAGGATTGGGCTGTGATTAGCATCATGCTTAAAGTTAAGATTCATGTCTGTGGTGTGTTACTGTTATGGAAATGGAAAATTTACTGTCAAACTCAAGCAAAACTTTAGAGTTAGAATTAGCAAAAATGTGAAATAGAATACCGTTAATAATATTAGGGTATGATTAGTGTTAGGGATAGTCTCAATATTCCAGTTAGGGTTAGGGTTAGAAAAATTGTAAGATACTGAGTATAACCACAAACTATTTTGAGAAAGATGAGTTGAATCAAATTTAGAATGAATAAAACCTTATGTATTCATGTGGTTTTTAAAATCCAAAGTTCTAGGGTTTGGTTACTTTTCTTCTTCAGGTTAGAGTTAGGGAAGAGTAAGCTGTAGGGTAAAATTGAGTTTTCTGCTACACTTTCAAGTAAAGTTAAGTGTGAAATTTAACAAAAACTACAGTTTTTCCTAAGTTTCCTATAAAGGGTCAATACGGTGAAATTTAGAGTTAGGTTTCTAGTAAGGTTTAGTTACATAGTTAGGGTTAGGAAATAGAGTAGATTTTAAGTAAAGCTGAAACTTTTGTGGAGATATAGGAATTCAGTAAAAGTTAAGATCAATGGAAACTACAGCATTTTTCATGATATGAGGATTTGAGGTTAATGATTCATAATTCTGTACAAGATACATTCAGAGTCCAAGTCAGGAAATCTGTAGGATTTGGAACAAACTGCAGATCATTTCAAAGACAATGAGTATCTGTTAGGATATATCTAAACTCAAATATTTTCTATTATTTTTAGGATTGTTTTAGCATTATCATCAAGTTACTCTTAGGGTATTAAAGTTAGGATTAGGGAAACGGAAGGTTGAGCATAAAACTGAAAAGGAAATGTGACAACTACAGGCTGAAGAAGAGTCGGGACAAATGTTAACAGTATTGCTAATTACACGAGGGTAATTCAGGTACATTTAGGGCTAGGGTTCACGTCATTGTTCCAATTAGGGTTAGCATTAGGTTTTGAAAAAAGATAAGATACTGGGTACAACCACAATCAGTTTTAAGAAGGATGAATTGAACCAAAGTTAGGATGAGTGAAAAACATTGTATTCATGTGACTTTTTGTTAGAATCCAGAGGGTTAGGCTTCCTTTTCTAGTTCAGATTAGCATTAGGGTCAGAAAAAATGTAAGCTTCACTGTAAAATAGTTTCCTACTAATAATTATAGGTCAAATATTAGTGAAATGTAATGGAAAGTAAAACGTTTCGCCTACATCTCCTATCAGGGATCATTTAGGTTAGGTTAGAATTAGGTTTACCGTAAGGTGCAGGGACAAATTTAGTGTTAATAGACTAGATTGTTGTAAATTGGAAACATTCTTTAGGATACAGGATTTCAGGAATGTTAGGATCAATAGAATCTACATTAATTTTTATGTTATGTATTTTAATATTGCGAATGTTTGATGTCAATGGATAAATTGGTTCCTCACTGAGAGTAAGAGAAACTCAGAGTTTGAATCTATGCTGACTCAAAACTCAAGTATTTTTTGTTAACTTTAGGACTGGGCTGTGATTAGCATCATGCTTAAAGTTAAGATTCATGTCTGAGGTGTGTTAGTGTTATGGAAATGGAAAATTTACTGTCAAACTCAAGCAAAACTTTAGATTTACAAGACAAGTAAATATTCATATGAATGTGAAATAGATATCTGATACTAATATAAATATTCAGATACAATTATTGTCAAGGTTAATTTGAATGTTCAATTCAGGATTAGGGTTAGGCTCAGAAAAAGGGTAAGATATTGGGTGAAACATAACCAATTTCACCAAATATCAGTTGTTCCCAAGGTACAATGAATGAAAATGAGAGCATTACGAGGGCAATTGGGGAATAGTTTTAGGTTTGTTTTTCTAGTTCATGTTTGATTGTCAGTTGTGAAAGAGAAAGTTTTAGAGTAAAATTGAGTTTACTTTTTTACTAACAATTAGATGTAAAATAATTGTGAAATATAGTATATATAGTAGTATTTTCCTTATATTTACTTTGTGGTTTTTATTTACCATTACTTTATACATTGAGCTTTTCAATTAGGTGTAGATTTAAGGTTAGGATCAGGAAATTGATTACATGTTAAATAAATCTGAAACTAATTTTAGGATCTAAGACAGGAAAAGCTACAACCAAGAGAAATTATAGTATGTCAAGATTTTAGGTCAATTGATACAATGGTTCATATTAGGGACCAAGATATCTTCAGATCTAGAGTCAGGAAAACTAGGATTTATGGTCAAATGCAACTTATTTCAAAAGAATGATAACTGGATTATCTGTTAGAATGAAACAAAACTGAAGTAGTTTTTATTTATTTTAGGAATTGGCTAACATTAGGATGATGGTTAGGGTTAGGTTTCTAGCTGATATTAGGGTGCAGGTTAGTGATATAGAAAATTAATATCAATATGAAAGTAGAATTTAGAACTACAAGAAACATAAGAGTTGGGATGAATGTAGAGTATTGGTAGTAATATTGGAATGAGGGTATAATTAAAGTTTGGTGAACATCAGTATTGTAAGTAGGATTATAGTGAAGGTTAGGAAAAAGTTAAGATACTGCAAAAACTTCAACCTATTTTAAGGAGGACACATTAAATCAAAGGATGAATGAAAACTATTATATTTTTGTCTGGTATTACTTTTACATGAGGGTTACATTAGTTCTGGTTAGGGTTAAGAAAGGGTTACCTTAGGATAAAACTACTTTCTAGTAATACGTAGAAATATAATAAATGTGACATTGAACAGAAAGTTGAAAATTTACTTATATTTTCAAAATGGTGTTAATTTGGTACGATTAGTGGTAAGTTTCTGGTTAGGTTTAGGGATCTGTTTAGGATGAGAAAATCGGTTGGACACCTAGTAAATCTGAAATCTATTAAGCTCCAGGAGTTCAGGGATACTATCAATGGTAACTGTAGTATTTTTAATATCGGAATTTGAGGTCAATGGATGTAATATTCATGTTCGAGGACAAGATTGCTTCATAGTTAAGAGTCTGAAAACCTGTAGGACTTAGGGCTAATTTCTTTCAAGAAAGACAAATGGAGCATCACTTAAGGTGAATAAAACTCCACTATTTTTCTTTAACTGTAGGATTGGGACACCTGTAGGAATAGGGCTCAGTTTGTAGTTCTGTCCAGAGATAGGGTTAGGGTGAGGAAAATGGAAAATGAAGCCCAACTAAAAATAAATTTTAGAAAAGCAGCTATGTAGCATAAAGGACATTGTTCCATCTTTTGTAGCTTAGTTTTCTCAATTATAAAGAAATAATTTACCAATAGTTCTAGGCATAATCCTTTACAATTATTAAATATTTTCTATGCCCCAGAGAAAATTCATTAATGACTAAATTTAACCCTCTCTCTCTCTCTTTTCCTGGTGAACAGCAGAATAAGATTATCAACTTAATATGAACCAAATGCAGTAGCACAACTTGGAATTTATTTAGACTTTCAAAAATTCACTATTATGGAAAATCAAGAATCAACAAAAATCATCATAAGCTGGAGAAACCTCCTTAGATAGCTTTCATAGAGTGTGTGATGTTGTTATTCATTAATTTTGTATATCATATGTTTCTAAAATTTTATTTGATACTTTTATAGCTTTGAGAGAATGTATTTCGTATACATACTAATATATGTAACATTATAAACAAATATCCTTTATCAACATGCAATGCCTTCCCTATATTATTCCAACTTATTTCAGAAAATCATTTGCAATATTTCAGGGCAAAAATTTTCATGATCCTTCCCATTATATTCCTTTCTCCATTCAGGAAGATCCACTACAATACTTGAGCTCATGGACAAAACTCATACATGGCTCATTAGTAATACCCGGATTTCAGCTCCCCTCCACCACTGTTACCAAAATTTGAATTCGAGGAAGGACTCCACTGCAAACCTGCCAAACCTTTGCCTGAGGTAAACCTGTTCTTATTGGCATGGTGTTCCCTCTCCCTCTTCCTCTTTTCCCTCTTTCTTTTTCTCTCCATATCCCCCTACTTCTTTCTGCATTTCTTAATGACTTTGCATCCACTTTCAGGGTTCTCCATTAGCAAAATACATGTACAAGAGGGGATGATTAATTAATTAATTAATTGTAGACTCGTATTTCCATTCAACTCACTCTGTTTCAATACTGTCAATAAAAGAATAGGATAACTGGAATCTTTGGAGGATATGATCATTTAAATTGAGCCTTAATGTTGAAGTCATCAGGAAGAATGCATTATTCATGTAAGATTATTGACTGACTACATATACCAGAAGAAAATGATGGCTATCCAAAGAAAGGAAGCAGAAACAGATTCTGAACATTTAATTTCATTTGAATGGGGTAACTGGAAAATGAAACTTATCTAAAAGTGTTTTCATAAGGAATACTATGTTGTTAAGTAAAAACAAGCAAAGTATAAACATGGAGTTCAATCTCTACTATTGCTGATACACAAATACAAAACAATAAAATAAAAATCTTGTAAAATTTTATTGTTTGATCTTACACTTTTATTAGTAAGATTATTGTTGTTTCGATCTCATTCTATGCAGTTGATGTAAATTTTATTGCTTACTTATTAAATTTTGAGGTAATATAATATTTTTGCAAATTGTTCTAGATTTGGAACAATGTGAGTGGAATGCTTGCCTTGAGCTAGAGAGCCAACATCCACCCTAGAGTTCAAACTACATGAGAGACAAAAGAAAAATAAAATCATCCCCTTGTTCCACTACAATTTTACCTTTGGAAACAATGTTATCTCTTTCTTTTTTTATTGTGAAAATACTGTACAGAGGGGTTACAATTACATGGGCAAGATAATGAGTACATTTCTGATCAAGCATTGTAGCCTCTTCCTTTGTTTCCCCTTCCCATCCCATCTTCCCCTGCCTCCTCCAACCCTCCTCCCCCTCACCAAAGTTGTAAGGTTCGTTTTCTACATAACGACTTGTTTGTCTATTGTTGCAATAGGTCCACCTGTATCCCTATTTAAATGATTCTATTAAGTGAAGTAAGCCAAGCCCAAAGAAACACAGGTCCCATGGTTTCCTTTATTTGCAATAACTAGTATATGTCTGAATCAAGAAGAAAAGATCAGATAAGTTGATGTTAAGGAAATGAACCCTAAGATATGTACTCAAATGTGTTTTTGTCTTTCATGTGATTGTTTCTAACACATTTATAAGATTATTCTTTTGTTGCTTTGTATGTCCCTCCCCCACGGTATAACCCCTGCTTTCACTGTATTTGATGCTGGTATAATTTGTGGAGGGGAATGGAAAAAACAAATCGTTTAAATGGGATATCTATTTCTTTTGAATAGATCTTCTCAACACACTATATACCTTGTTATTTAAATAAAGCATATTTCATATTTTCATGTTTCTTTTAAAAATAATGTAAGGAAATGAATATATTTCTTGTCAGTATGATTCATTTCCTAGTTTTCTCCTTCATTAACTACCCTGAGTTCCTCTCTCCCTTTTTATTTCTATAGATCTCAGATCCTATACAGTATGCTAAAAAGAATCAAAGAAAGGAACTATTGAGATATGACTTCCAGGATACACTTGCACATGATCAAACAATGGCTTGTGTTTGGACTATAGAAATTTAGTGACTTCAGTGACAAAATAATTCATAGTTATAAATTGTAATGTATACCAGATAAAAATTGAATCAATAATTTCAGGGCCTTTTTTTGTTTTTTTATTTATTTATTTTATTGTGATAAATACTGTACCAAGAGGTTATAATTACATGGGAAAAGTAATAAGTACATTTCATATCAAGCATTGTTGCCGCCTCCTTTATTTCCTCTTACCATCTCTTCACTTCCCACGCCTACCATGCCAAAGTTATAAAGTTCGTTTTTGACATAACTTCTTGTAAATCTTGTTGCAATAGATCCACCTGTATCCCTATTTAAACAACTTGTTTTTTCCCTTCCTCTCCACAAATTAAACCTACATCACAGTCAAACCAGGGGTTATACTGTGGGGGTGGGTCATACAAAGCAACAAAGGAAATACCATATAAATTCGATAGAAACAATAGCAAGAAAGAAAAAATATTTGAGTCCTTATCTTGGGGTTCATTTCACCTAAAATCAACTTATCTGACCACTTCTAATTGACTCAGACATATCCTAGTTACTGAAAATAAGGGAAACCACAGGACCTATATTTCTTTGGGCTTGATTTACTTCACTTAATATAATTTTTTCCAAGTCTTTCCATTTCCTAACAACTGGGTCAGTCTCATTCTTTCTGATGAGGCATAAAATTCCAATGTGTACATATACCACATTTTCTTGATCCATTCATCTACTGAGGGACATCAGGGTTAGTTCCATATCTTAGCTATGATGTAAATCATGCTGCAATAAACATTGTTGTGCTGAGAGCTTTAGCATGGACTTGTTTGTGATATTTGGGTAAATGCTCCAAAGTGGAATTGTTGGGTCCTAGGTGATCCATACTACTTTCCAAAGTGCTTGAACAAGTTCACACTGCCAACAACAATGCAGCCCCTCCAGCATCTGTTATTAATAAAGTTCTTCATTATTGCCATTCTAACTTTGGTGAGGTGGTATCTCAATATTGTTTATTCCTCCTTTTCCATTCAGAGAAGGTTGTCTTTAAGTCTGTAGTCCACTTATTAATGGAGCAGTTATGTCTTTGAGGATTTGTTGTTGAGGATTTAATTTTTTTGAGTTCAAGGTATATTTTCGATATAAGACCCTTGTCCATTTTATGGCTAGTGAAGATCTTCTCCCAATCTGTTGGCTTTCTATTGGTCTTGCAAGCGAGGTACTTTGTCATGCAATTTCATGCAATTCCATTTGTCCAAAATTTCTTTGATTTGTTGTGTTTCTGGGTCTCTTTTAAAAAAAATTGACCTGTGTCAAGGAGACATAGGGTTTCTCCTATTCCATCCTGTAATGTTTTCAGAGTGTCTGCTTTGACTCCAAGGTCTGATCCATTTGGAATTGATTCTGGTGCACGGTGATATATAAGGATCTAGCTTTAGTTTTCTACCGGAGATTATCTAAATTTGTAGCACCATTTACTGAAAAGGCTGTCTTTCTTCCATTCTATTTTTTAAGCTCCCTTATCAAAGATTAGATGGCTATAGGTCTTTAGGTACATTTCTGGGTTTTCAATTCTATTCCATTGGTCCTGAGATCTGTTCTTGTGCCAGGACCAAGCTGTTTTGATTAGTATGGCTTTGGAGTAGACTTTGATATTTGGTATTGATATTCCTTCAGCACTGTTCTTTTTGTTAAGGATAGTTTTTGTTATTCAGGGTCTTTTATTGTTCCATATGAATTTTTGGATTACCTCTTCTATTTCCTGGGAGAATGAGATTGAAATATTGATAGGTATCACATTGAATTTGTAGATAGGTTTGGGAATGATTGCCATTTTCAGGATGTTGATCCTTCCAATCTAGGAGCATGGGAGGATTTTCCACTTTCTAAGTTTTGTTTTAATTTCCTTTTTCACGTTTTTAACGTTTTCATCATAGAGGTCCTTCACTTCTTTGGTTAAGTTAATTCCTAGGTATTTTTTTTGTGGGGCTATTAAAAAAGGATTTGTTTTCCTGCTTTCAGGCATGCTTTTCTCACTGTTGAAGTACAGAAAAGCCATTGATTTTTGAGGGTTAATTTTATAACCTGCTACTTTTTCAAAGTTTTGAATCAGCTTGAGCAATTGGGGAGTTTAGTCTGTTGGTTTCTTTAAATGCAAGATCATGTCATCTGCAAAGACAGAGAGTTTAACTTCATCTTTCCCTATTTGGATCCCTTTTATGGTTGGATCTTGTCTTATTGCTGTGCTAGGCATTCTAATACTAGATTGAAAAGAAATGGAGAGAGTAGACAACCTTGTCTCTCATTCCTGAGTTAAGAAGATATGGCTTTAGTTTTTCAGCATTAAGTATAATGCTGGCTGTAGGTTTGTCATATACAACCTTTATTTTATTGAGAAAGTTTCCCTGGATTTCTAGTTTTTCCAGAACCTTCATCATAAAGGGGTGTTGGATCTTGTCTAATGCTTTTTTCTGTATCTATTTAAATAACCATTCGGTTCTTATCCTTGCACTTGTTGATGTGATGAATTATATTAATTGGCGTGTATATTGAACCAGGTTTGCATTCCTGAAAGAATCGTGTTCAATCGTGGTCTATGATTTTTTGGATGAATTGTTGAAGTCACTTGGCCAAAATTTTGTTGACAAGTTTTGCATCAATGTTCATCAAAGAAATGTGTCTATAGTTCTCTTTCTTTGATGAGTCCCTGCTGGTTTTGGGATGAGTCTTATGATGGCTCCATTAAAAAAGTTCCATAGTGAACTTTCTCTTTCAATTTCATTGAAGATTTGGAGGAGTATGAATGTGAGCTCTGCTTTGAAGACCTTGAAGAATTCCGCTGAAAATCCATCTGGTCCTGGCCTTTTCTTAGACGGGAGGGCTCTTATTGATGTTTCTATTTCAATGCTTGATATGGAACTATTAAGATGCTTTAACTCATCTTGATTTACTTTCGGAATGTTGATATTTGCTAGGAAAAGTTCCATTTCTGCCAGGTTTTCAAAATTATTAGCTTAAAGATTTGAGAATATTCCTTCATAATGTTCTGAATCTTGGTTACTTCTGTGATGACGTTTCCATTTTCATCTCTTAATTTGTTTATTTGGGTTTGTTCTCTTCTTTTTTTGATAAGATTTGCTAAGGGTCTGTCAATTTTTTTAATTTTTCGTTGATTCTATCTATGGTTTTTATGGATTCTAATTTGTTTAACTCATTTAATTTTAATTATTTCTTTCTGTCTACTGGATTGCGGTTTATCTTGCTGCTCTTTTTCTAAGAGGTTCCTATGTCTCATTGAATTGATGGTTTCAGATCTCTCCAATTTGCTGATGTAGGAACTCAGATCTCTACACTTCCTTTGAGTGCTGCCTTTCTTGTGTCCCAGAAGAGTTGGTAATTTGCGTGTTCATCTGTGTTGAATATCACGTAAAGGGAGATGAACAGGGAAAGTAGTGTTTCTTGGGTAAATATGGGTGCTCCATTGTTTGGCAAATAGTTATTTATAATTGTCATACCTTCTTGAAGGAGAGTTCCCTTAATTAGTACATAGCGACCTT
Source organism: Dipodomys spectabilis (assembly GCF_019054845.1). Taxonomy (NCBI): domain Eukaryota; kingdom Metazoa; phylum Chordata; class Mammalia; order Rodentia; family Heteromyidae; genus Dipodomys; species Dipodomys spectabilis. The sequence goes on along the minus strand of NW_024871409.1, from coordinate 229,995 downwards.
CTTTATCTCTTCTCACTAATTTTAATTTAACCTCTATTTTATCTGATATTAGGATTGCAGCTCCTGTTTGCTTATGGAGGCCATTTGCTCTGGAGATTTTGTTCCCACCTTCCACTTTCAAAATATATTTGTTTGTTTGTTTTAAATGGGAAAAGTTTGACTTCTGAAGGCAGTAGACAGAAGGATCTTGCTTTTTAATCCAACTAGACAGTCTATGTGGCTTAATTGAAGAGTTAAGTCTGTTAATGTGGGGAGTTAGGACGGCCTAGATTACTTAAGTTAATATAATTTTTTAATATAATTTTAATATAATTGTTTCCAAGTTTTTCCATTTCCTAACAAATGGGGAAATGCCATTCTTTCTGATGGAGGCATAGAGTTACATTTTGTGTGTGTGTGTGTGTGTGTGTGTGTGTGTGTGTATCATATATATGTATCATATGCATCATATTTTCTTGTATGTATCATATTTTCTGGACCGATTCATCTACTGAGTGGAACATGGGTTGGTTTCATATATTAGCTATGGTAAATAATGTTGTAATAAACATAGTTGTGCTGGTAGCTTTAGTATGAATAGCAGAAACCCAAGGTTTCCTAGGCACAGGCTGAAATTTTCTCATTACAGACCAGAAATACAACAAATCAAAGAAAGTTTTGACAAATGAGATTGTATGAAGTTCCAGACCTTCTCCTAATAAATGATTCCTATTGTCATTAATAAACTAATACATCTCACAATTTATGATTTTATTCAAATAGTATTTCTATCTATTAACTTTTTACATGGCTAGAATTTTTTTCTATTATTTTTTTTCTGGATAATATGGCTGCATGTGTTGAAACAATTTAACTATACCCAAACAAATACATAAATAAGTTTGTTTAGTTTTTGAGCATTTCATCAAACTTTCCTGCTCTCAACTTACAAATTCCGTGTGAATTTATCATTTATACATGTGATAATTTTGTCAATTCTAGCTTTGTTTTTTTTTAATAAAAGTTGTTTACAGTTCATATGAAAATCAGGTGATTCAAAAGAGAGTTTCCCTCAGCCACACCCAACAATTATTATGTGCATTTCATTCCTGATCATCTAAAAATTCACACCTTTCCTGTTTATAATACTTTGAATTATTTAGCTAAATAATAGTATTTCTACCTTGTTCTTCTTACAAATGGAATGGATTTAAATACTCAACTCTAAGTGTTAAACTGTTAGTGATATCACATGAGTTTCACTTTTAGAGTGGTTTACTTGGTACTTAAAAGTAACAAATTTTGTTGTACAGGCTTATGACCATGAATATATTCCATGTTTCCAACTCAGAGTAATGTTTTGTGATGCAGAAAATGTCTTAGATGATAAATCATTTTGACATTAAAAATGTTTTCAGTTAGTTGATTTGAATTGTAAATTTTCTATTACTGCTGATTAAAATTTACAGAGTAACACAATGGGAAAAGTAAATCTATCTTTATTATGTGAAGGAAACTGTTCCCTTTTTATTCCTTCAGTTTATTATGTGAAAAAGCCTATATTGATATTCTTGATTCACTAATTAATAGTAGTATAGGGTGGGAGATCTGATTTGAATCTCCTGCTAATGGATATCCTTATTACCAAGATGATACCTTGCTTCTAATGTATGTATTGGGGTCATTTGGCAAAATCAGATGGCTTCAGGTATGTGACTTTATGCTTAGACCTCTAAAATAATGCTCCTTTTACCTTTGTGTCTGTTTTGGGGGAGTATTATACTGATTTTGTTACTATGGCTTAGTAGTACAATTTGATGTCAAGTGCTATATCTAGCACTGCTTTGTTTTCCACCTAAGGATTATTTTGCCTACTCAATTTCAGTCTCCCATAGAAAATTTAGGATTTGTTTTTTCTATTTCTGTGAAGAATGATATTAACTTTTCATGGATATTGCATTGATTCTGTACTTTTTTTGGCATTATGAACATTTTTAGAGAATTAATTTTGCCAATCCATGATCATGAGGGAAAATACAAGAAATTGTTGGCATATACAGTCACTTCCTGAATATAACTCCAAGAGCTCAATAAATAGCAAAAAGGATTGACAAAAAAATGTTACATCAATCCAAAATGTTTCTTCAATTTAAAGGATGGAATCATTAGACTAAAAGCCAATGAAATTAGAGATAATTATTCCCAGTTTTATATCTATGAGAGATTTTTGCCAGAATATTCAGGAAGCTTATAAACCAAAAAGATTCAATAGCTCAATTAATAATGAACAGATGGATAAAACAGACCCTTCTCAAAAGAAGAGGCAAAAAGGCCAATAAATACATGAAGAAACACAACATCCCTGTCTCCAAAAGAAATGAAAATCGAAGTATCATTATTATATATCACTTCAGTCAAAATGCCAATTTACCAAGGACACCAACAACTAATGGTGGTAAGGAATGCAGAGGGAAAACAAATCCTTATGCCCAGTGAGTACTAGTGAACCCACTGTGGAAAGCAGTATGATGGTTGCTCAAAATTTTAAACAATGATACCACTTTTAGACATGCATCTAATGGAATGTAAGTCAGGATATGATCGATTCCTGACCATCCATGTTCAGTGAGGCATTTCTCACAACAGGCAATTTGGTTGTAAAACAAACTAGATACCTTAAAAATGATGGAGGATGCAATAAAATATAATGAATATACAAAATGGAATATTATCACCCAGTCAAAAGAGAAATTAAATTATGTCCTTTCAGGAAAACAGGTGGATATAGAGACTATTATATTAAGAAAAATAAGCTAGGTTCAAAGAATGAAGGTCATACCCTTTGAGATGGCAGAATAAACCATTAAAAATGTAACAATATGTAAACACAAACAAGATTTTTACATATATAATGTATGTGTTCTATAATTAATGTTCTATAGATATTTGTCTTCCTATAGACCTATACAAAATGAAGATGATAAAAGTTCAGTATATACATATGGAAGATACCATTGTAAAACTCCTTTTAACAGTTAATGTAAACTTTAACAAAAATGAATATTAGGAAGGCAAACTATGCTTTTACTGGGTAGGGTGTGTGTACCTTTGGCAAGAGGGAGAAAAATGGGGAAGCTGAAATGATCAAATTACTTTATATAACTTCGTAATAATTGGAAAATAAATCTTGATAAGATTAGTTTATAAAGGGGAATGGTGAAGGAGAAATAGGAACATATTATTCATAGATGGACATGTCAAAATGAAGGCCCTTTTTACAACCAATTAATGCTAATAAAAATAAAAGTTATCTCTCATCAGTTACTCTATTAAATCTCTACTATGTCATCCTCTATAGATGCTGTATACTTTTATTCCCAATAAACATAAAATTCTAGTAAATTGACTGAAATTATTATTAAAGAAAACTGAAGAAATAATTTGGCTGTAAGGACAGGAACTTTCATTAGCTGCAATGTTTAAGGAGATAATTTCTGAATTAGAGAGAATTAGAATTTCTAGGTAGAGGCTATGTTAAGTAGCTCTAATGTGAACTCTAGGATCCATAATGGTATTGTAAGTATGTTATTTACAAAAAGAAATGTTGAATCACACAGTATTGTGAGAAGACTGAGAATATGTGCAGGAATCGGAATGAGTGCACCATGTAGTTTTGCATTAAGGTGAACCAAGAACTCCTGCTATAAAGCATTCTAAATGTTTGTACAAAATTGAGAATGTAGGGGAAAGACTTTTGAAATCCCCTTAGCATTTCTGTCCCTTGGCTCTATCACTGTATGCTCAACCATACAACTGAATGTAGATTACAATGAAGACAATATTAATTTGATTTTACTTAGCTTAAAGTTCCACCAAAGTTAGTGTGTATAGGAGATATTTGGAAATATGTTTGAAAAATAGTAGTACTGGGAGCCAAAGATTATCTAATATTGAGGAATATTCCATGGGTTTTTACTTGGTTTGGAGTTTCATAAGAAACAGGTGTGGGATGTTATTGAATGCTTCTGTTACAACTATTTACTTGATTCTGTGATTCATATGGTTCTTCGCATTGATTGGTTGAATTACCTGAACTGACTTCCATATATTGATCCAATTTTACCTTCTGGTAAGATTCGACTTTGGTCAGAGTATTTTTGTTGTTGTTAGTTTTACATGTCAGCTATCCAGAAATTTATTCAGAAGTTTTGCATCAATGTTCATGCAAGAAATATGTCGAGTTTTTCACTGATGAATATATATATATATATATATATATATATAAGGTTTACATATAAGCAGTTTGCTCGACTCATACAAGTGTGTAGTGAACTTTCCTTGTCTGTTTCATTTGCTTTTTAGGAGTATTATCATTAGTCTTGTTTTGAATGAATCACCTGATAATCTTTTTTTTTTTTTTTTTGTAATTCTTGTGGTTTGAACTCTGGGCCTGAGTACTGTCCCTCAGCTCTTCAGCTCAAGGGTAGAGCTCTACCAGTTCAGTTACAACATCACTTCCGGTTTCTGGTGGTTTATTGGAGAGAAGAATTTCAGACTTTCATGCCGTGGCTGACTTTGAACTGTAATCCTCAGATCTAACCCTCCTGAGTAGCTAGGATTACAAACGTTAGCTACCACCATCCCTCCCCCCCCAGTTTTGATAATCCTTTTTATCCTGGCCATTTTATAGACCTTCTTGGGGGCTGCTATAACTGGGATCTTCCTATGGTTCTTGGATTCTCAGTTTGGGTGCAGTTTCTTGGCCTTTATTGTGGTCTTGTTGGTTTTCTATGTGTAGGATATCACTAACTATCTTTTGTAGGGCTGGTTTGGTGGAGATATATTGTTTCAATTTGTCTTTGTTATGGAAGGATTTATTACACATTTGGTTATGAAAAAGAGTTAAGCTGGGTACAGTATTCTTGGTTGATAGTTGTTTGTCTTTAGGGCATGGCAAACATCATTCCAGCTCTTCTTGCTTTAATTGTCTCTGCTGAGAAATCTGAGGTGATTGTAATTGGTTTCCCTTTATAGGTGATTGAGCTTTGCTCCTTGACAGCTTTAAGGATCTTTTCCTTGGTCTGAATTGATCCTGTGTGGATTATAATGTGACGGTGGGATGTCCTGTTCTGGTCTGGCCTGTTTGGAGTTCTAAAAGCTTCTTGTATCTGAATAGGCCTATCTTTTTGCATGTTTGGGAAGTTCTCTGCTAGGATCCTGTTAAACAAATTTCCTACACCATTAACTTCTGTCTCTAGGTGCTCCTCTACACCCATTATCCTCATATTAGGTCTTCTGATGGTGTCTTCCAAATGTTGACTAGATCAATCATATTTCTTGGATTTGTCTTGGATGGTTGTATGTTCTTTCTCTATAATATCTAGGCTGTCTTCAATCCCCGAAATTCGGTCTAATGCATGGTCTAACCTACTATTAAGTCTTTCTACTTTGTTTTTTATTTCTTTTCCTTCTAGTTGTTCGGCTTTGATGGCTTCAGATTCTTTGTTGGAACTTTGTTTTAGATCTTGTATGAACTTCTTTATTTCCTTAATTTAGTGTTCAGTGTTTATTTTCAAATCATTTAGTAGATTGGTTATGATTTCCTTGGATTCACATTCCTCTGTTGGGTTCCATTCAGCATTCCCTTTGTAGTCTAACTGACTTCTTTCAGCTCTCTGTTTATGGATTCCATGAATGCCTTCGGTGATCTTTTTGTATTCTCATCCTGCTCTCTTAATTCCTGTATTCCTCTTTGATTAGCTTCCTCACGTTCACACAATTCCTGTGGTTTTCCTTCTCACGCCATTCCTGACTTTGTGTTTGTCTGTTCTCAGCCAGCATCCTCCAATTCCTATCTCTTTGACTGATCTCAGCCTTCTCTCCCTGTCTTTTATTTCTCTTCGAGTGTTCTCAAGCTGCTCACACAATTCCTGTATCAATCTTTGAGTAGCTTCCTCACGCTTATGACATTACTATATTGACCTTTGGTTTGCTTCTTCTCTCTCCCTATCATGTTCACACAGAGTCCTTTGCAGGTTTTTACACTTTTTATTTACTAGTAGTGTATGTAGAGCTTTTTGGGAGCTCTCCTCTGGATTATTCACTATCTGTTCTGTCCCCTGATTATCATGAGTGGGAGTTGAGATAACCGGTCTTGCCATTTTTCTTGTGTATTTCTGGCTTGTTCTGTCAATTTGGGATGAAAGTATCACCAGTTTTTTGTGCTAGAACACTATCTTAAGGCAAGCATCAGCCAAAGTCTGTAGTTGCACAGTCAAAAGTCTGCAAATACACTCTAATTCAACAGAGGGATCTGGAAAGCTAAAGAGTTATGTTAACTAAGTCCTAATCTCAAAGAGGGAAATAGGTTGTATAGAATGATAGGAGAGAGAGAAAGAAAAAGAAGAACAAGAAAGAAAAAAGACAACAACAAAACAAAAATTTAAAAAAATTAAAAAGTGAAACACTTAAAAATAATGCAAAATTAAAAACATAATATTCAGAGAAGAACAGAGGATGAGAGAAGGGGAGGAATAGAAAGGAGACATGATAAACGAAAAAATAAAAATGCTTAAAATATTATATAGGTATAAAAAGGTCGTACTGTTATTAAGGAATTTAGTCTAAGAGGTTTTGAATTGAATAATACAATTCTGGATTAAGTGTGTACACAATCGGGGATAAGGTCTAATAATCGACTATGGGTATATCTGAGGATTAGCAGAACAGCAATTAAGTCACCCAAAAGAAAAACAAAAGAGAAGAGAAAGTGAAAAAAATGAGAAAGAAAGAAAAAAAAGGATCAAAAACTCAATAGAGCTAAAAAAAAAAAAAAAAAAAAAAGCACACACACATATACCCCTAAAATAAAAAAAAAAATGTAAGAGGAAAAAAAAAGGATAATAGAAAACAAATTTTAAGTTAAAAAATAAAAATTAAAAAAAGTTAAAAAATTTTTAGATAGGTACCAAAAAAAAGAGTCCTTTGATTTTTCTGGGGTGGATGGGAAGATTCTGTATTTCCCTTGTGTCCATAACCAGTCTCTTGTTGGAATCTCTGGTCTGGTTGTGGTGTTTGATTTTCCTTTGGCTTGATTGGATTTTTAAGTCAGTTTGTTAGAGCAGGCAGAAAAATACTCTGCTTTATCCAGGATTTTGTGACCCTCCTCTCAGGCTAGTTCAATGGGAGGGAGATTGCGTTGAGTATCACCAAAGAGGGAGATGGCTGTTTCCTCTAGTTTCGAGATGCTATGATGAGGCTAGGTTCTACGTAGAGTTGAGGCCTTTCAGCAAACAGTACCTTTTCCCTTAGGAGCTAGCTCCAGACACTCACAGAGCCCAGCCTGGAGCCACTCTCAGTGTTTATGTTTACTGAATTTCAATTGATTGTAAGGCTGTTGTAGGGAGGGGAAGCCTCTGCCTCTGTTTACCCAGTGAAGAGAGCCACTGCTGCTCTGCCTGGTCTGGATCAATCTTCTCTGGGTGGAGCTGAGCCTGGCTGGTCAGGTTAGGTTCCTGTGAACTGCTAAATGACCCTTGTATTCTTCCAAGGACTGAGTTGGAGCTAGCAGTTCAGCCAAGCCTTTGTCAGTATCAAAGATGGAGATCTCCATAGTTGGGGGTGGGGGTGGCCTTTCCTCCTCTGCTCCCTGCAAAGGAGTGAGGATATCAGGCTTCTACTCACAGCAGAGTCTTGGTTCCTGAGTCATCTCTGGTCTGAGATCTGCAGGATGAAGATGTCTGCTCCTTGTCAGTTCTTGCTGGTGTTGAGTAGAATCTGCTCACCTGCTGTGTCCGGTGCCTTTGTCCCAGACTCTCTGTGTTGCAGGTATAGCAGCTACAGCTGTCTCCATCTCTGTAGTGGCCTTCGCAACCATGGCTTCTGGCAAGTGCTAGATCTGTCTGCATGCCTGGATTTTCCCTCTCTGGCCTAACTGTCTGTACTGTGATGGCACACTTGGTGTGATTCTCTGGCTTAGGACTTCACTGGAGCACTAAAACTGCTTCCTATGCCAGTGCTTCCTAAGCCTCCAGCTTTTCCTCTACCATCGTCCTCTGTCATTAAGATTCTTAAAGCAGGATGAGGCCTGTCCTATATCTGTTTGCAGAAGAGGCAGAAGCCTGAATGAGTAGGCCTTGTGTTTTTCCTCCAAGGCAGCTAGGATAAATCCAGTCCGATTTGGTACAATCACATTCCAACCTGGCTGTTCATCCATGAATCACATCTATCATATAACTTCTCCAGAAAACTCCAACAATCATTCGTGACAATCTTCTAGATGGCTGCCCATGGAAACTTCACACTCCTTCCGAATGTTGATATTTTGTATGACTGACATTGACATGCATGGTTGCTTAGGCTTAAAACTATTCCAGAATGCAGATATAATTCATGAATGAAATTCTGTAGTTCAATAGCAATAAATTTATGGTGAAATATTTGATGACTGATGTTCCCATTGGGAAATATATGATTATGCAAAAAATTACTTTCCATGTTCAGTCAGTGGGAAATTCTCTTAAATGGGTTGAGTTTAAATGCTGGTGTATTCTGGCATTATTCTGCCAGATTATAATTGAAATTTATTATTTACTCATTGCTGGGATAAGCTGCAATATGTAGATACCAATTCTCCTTGCATGAATTTAAATATTGGAAATTGATGGTAGTATAAGTAGAGTGATGGATAGGCTGATGGATGAAGCCACTAGCATTGTAAGTATTTAGCGATTCACTTTTAAAAGTGAAAAAAATCTACCAAGGGTAATTGTGCATTGATTCATCACACTATGTTAATGACTTCCAGATTGAAAATACTACTAATGTGAAGTAGGACCCTGTCTTGCACTTTAATGTTGGAAGTGAGTTTTCAGGTGCCATAAGCAGAAGAGTGCAGAGTGCTCTAACTTCATGAACTGCAAGAGAGCTTTAGACGGGCCTTTAGAGAAACTGAGTTGCTGTCTAAATATTAATCTAGTAAAAAGTAATAACTGTGAGAGTCATGACTCATTTGAGGTGGTATTTCTCCGTATCTAGTGAAGGGATTAACACGTGTTGAGGATAGACCAGCGAATTTCTATAGATGTAAAAAGATCCTTCCAAGTTTCGAATTGATGACTTGTAAACTTTATTACATTGTACTGTTACATATTGTAGGCTAACCTTATAAAACAGAGCGTTTGCCTTCCAAAACACTGTCTTATTTCTTTGGCCATGACTCTCTGAAAGGTCCAGTTGTGGTCCAATTGGTATAATAATCAATTTTCCTAAATTTGATATTTCCAAAATCATGATGTAGAATTTCAAATTGTTTGTTTCTAAAATTCCCTTTGGTGAATTCTGTCTTACTTGAGCACAAGGCATTTATATTTCCACTCTGTAAAGGGCCCAGTTATTTCCATGGCAAATTACCATGAAGAAGTTTTCTGCAAACTGAAATGGAGTTCGATTGTCAACAATTGAACTTCAATGAGCTCAAATTACCCTCAATGTTTCAGTTCAAAATTCTGTGAAGAAAGATTTATATGCATAATTCCTTGCAATACCTCACCAAACTGTGGAGAGAAATAAAGATAGCTGCAAGGGTGGCATCTAAGTGACAATTTATCCTAATTATTAGTATACATTTCCAATAGGGTTTCAATGTTATCTGATAATTTAAAATTTGGTAATACTCTAAACTTGCTCAAGTACTTACACATTATACTCACAAGTATTCAAATGTTTTTTTTTCTTTCATGCTATTGTTTCTAACATATTTATAAGAGTATTTCTTTGTTTGTTTGCATGTCCCTCCCCCGCTGCTTTCACTGTATTTGATGTCGGTATAATTTATGGAGGGGAAGGGAAAAATCAAATTGTTTAAATTGGGATACAGGTGGACCCACTGCAAGAATGAGATGTACAAGTCGTTATGTCAGAAAACGAATTTTAGAACATTAGCGGTCGAGGGAGGAGCGCAGGGTTGCGGAGGTGCGGGGAGGAGGAGATGGGAAGAGATGGGAAGGAGAAACAAAGGAGGAGGCATCAATGCTTGATAAGAAATGTACTCATTATCTTTCTCATGTAATTGTAACCCCTCTGTACGGTGTTTTCACAATAAAAAAAAAAAAAGAAACCAAGCAGAAAAAAAATGATCATAGGCCTGATATGTATCCATTACTTATATGCTTCCAGCAAACTGTACAAGGAATTCTATATATCTTTTATATCAATCATTGTGTGAAATTATTGAGAGCATTTTCATTAATATTAGATTTCACTATGACTTCGGAATAGACCTCTTAGACAATGATCTTCTGCTTTCATTACTCTAAAGAATGTTGACATGCTAGAATTAAAGACACAGTTTGTACATTTTTTTCCAATCTTTTCCACGCACATTAGAGAATTTCACTTCAAACAGCATCCAAAGTATATAAGATTTTAGACCCATTCAGATTTTGTTACTGTCACTTGTCAGTTTTCATAAAGACACCAGTCTACGGATATCCATCGCCACCCACACTTTTGTGTGTGGAATGTATAATGTTGAAACTTACTTTATATTTCATGCTCTAAGAAATGCTACTAACACACCGAACAATTTCTTCTGATTTTATTACTAGACAAAAAATGGAAGAGAAGAAAGTAGTGTTAGATAGCAGAAGCAATGAATAATCAGAAAAAAGATGTACTCTCCATCTAGAGAATTGTGCAAAATACAGAAAATTCCATCAATGCTCCTGTCTCTTAATACTAACATTGTCATGAAATTTGTACATAAAGAAAAGTAACAGGATGTTTAAATTGTCAGGTAGTCCCTGCTAATTTTATGTTCCAGAATCACAAGTTGATTTGATATTCCTGTCATGAACTGAAAATGAGCTTTCTTTGCCCTATCATAATAAGAAAGGCAAATCTCAAGGAAGACAGTCTAAAGGATGACAATTGTTTGTAAAAAACAACTAATGGGGATGGTTTCTAATGTCTTATGGAGGGAATCTTGTTTTCTTTACTGAATGCAGTTTTCTTTATTAGATAGCACAATTCCCGTCCAAACACTATTTATGTAGCTTGACTTGTGATGTTTCCAGATAATTATATCATGAATAAATACTATCCTATTATTTCCACATTACAATGACTTTTTCATGGTATTGTCTCAAAATTGCTTTCTTCCTGTATACAGCTGCAGGGGAATGCTTCTCGTGCTATTACTTTAGAAATCTGCATTATCAAACCAGTGTAAATGCAGTAATCATTGATAATCATGTTATACTTTTGAAAACATGAAGATATTCATATTTTTATGCCTGAGTTTCAAAATCACTGCACATTTGGATCAGGAAGTTTGGTACCATTGCAAACAAAGTTCAAAGAACAGATTTGAATATCAATATTCCCAAAGTTTCCTTTTTTGTTTATTTATGAAACTTCATTAACATATTTTTGCATAACATATCTTAGTTGCAGTCTGGTGGCTCACATCTCAAAACCAGAAGGCTGAGAATTTTGGATGGTTGATAAAAGCCACCAGGGGAAGGAAAGCATATTAGAATTTTATCTCTAATTAACCACAAGGACCTATATTGAGTATTTCCCATGTCTTGCTTACTCAGTAGCTGCGAGAATATCCTTGAGACTGGAAGAAGGGGGTTAGTTATTTATCAGAAATTAGCATTATTTTCCCTTACCATTAATAACTATTATCTGATAAGAGGTTTTATTATTTTTGTACTTTTTATTATAAAAATACTTGACACATGGGTTACAGTTACATCAGCAAGGTGATGAGTACATTTTCTGTTGAGGATTTGTTTTTCCCCTATCATCCCTTCCCTCCCACCTCCAAAACTACCCACCTCCCACTGCCGAAGTTGTAAAGTTTGTTTTCAACATAGTGTTTTGTATATCTCAATGTTACAATGGGTCAACCTTTATCCTTATTTAAGCATTTTGCTTTTTCCCTCCCCCCCCCCACCGAATTAGACAAGGGTATACACAGGGTGCAGGGCACCAACATCAAATAGTGAAAACATGGGGAGGAACATACAAAGAAACAAAAAATTACATTATAAATATGTTAGATACAATAGCAAGAAAGAAAATGTTATTTGTGTCCCTATCTTGGCATTCATTTTGCTTAACATCACCTTGTATGTTTATATGTACATAACTTTTCACATTTTCTGCTTGTCCTACACATTTACTAGTTATTGCAAATAAGAGAAACCAAGAGACATATGCTTCTTTGGGTCTAGCTTACTTCACTTAATATAGTTTTTTTTCCCAAGTTTTTTCATTTCCTAACAAATGGGGTGAAGTCATTCTTTCTGATGGAGGTATAGAATTCGATTGTGTGATGGAGGGGCATTGTATATACATTTTCTTGATCTACGGAGGGGAACCTGGGTTGGTTCCATATCTTAGCTTCGGTAATGTTGCAAAAAACATAGTTGTGCTGACAGTCTTAATATGGCCTTGTTTGTGATCATTTGGGTAAATGCTAAAAAGTGGAATTGTTGGGTGTTTTCAGGAACCTCCATACTGTTTTCCGAAGTGGTTGAACAAATTTACATTCCCACCAACAATGAAGTTGGGTTCCCTTCTGCCAACATACACTCCAGCATCTGTTGTTTTTAGTCTTCTTGATTATAGTCATTCTAACTGGGGTGAGGTGGTATCTCAATGTTGTTGTGATGTACATTTCTTTTATGGCTAGGGAGGTTGAGCATTTCATGTGTCAGTTGGCCATTCATATTTCCTCTTCAAGGAAATTTCCTTTAAGCATTTAGACCACTTATTTATGAGGCAGTTGTTTCTTTGAGGATTCATTGTTGGGGGATTTCAGTTTTTGAGTTCTAAGTATATTTTAGATATGAAACCCTTGTCCAATGGATGGCTAGTGAAGACATTCTCCCAATTAATGGGCTTTCTATTGATCTTGCTAACTATGACCTTTGCCATGCAGAAGCTCTGCAGTTTCATGCAATCCCATTTGTCCAACCTTTCTTTGATTTGTTATGTTTCTGGGTATGTATTAAGAAAATAACAGCCTGTGCTAAGGAGACCTTGGGTTTCTCCTATCCCCCTTCCTGTAATGCTTTCTGGGTGTCTGCTTTGACTCCTGCATCTGATTCTAGTGTAAATATACAAATGTAAGGATCTAGCTTTATTTTTCAACGGGTGTTTAACCAGTTATGGCAGCACCATTTACTGGAGATACTGTCTTTCTTCCATTCTATTTTTTAGTTTCCTTTTTGAAGATTAGGTGGCTGTAGGTCTGTGGGTTCATTTCTGGGTTTTTAGTTCCATTCCAATGGTCCTCATGTCTGCTCTGTGCCAATACCAAGCTGTTTTGATTAGTATGTCCCGAGTAGAGATTAAAACTTGGCCTTGATATTCCTCCAGTAATGTCCTTTCTGTTCAGGATCATTTTTTGTATTCAGGGTCTTTTATTGCTCTATTTGAATTGTTGGATTGCTTATTCTAAGAGTTTTCTTTCCACAGGTCTGATATAATTTACCTCCATCTCATATTCTAAGACACACCTTTTAAATGCTGTTTTTATCCCATACATGGTGTGAAATATTTGCACACCAAAAATATGTCTTTAAAGCTATTTATATTTGCAAGTAATTACTTCCCACTTTGCTGGAAAAAAAATCATTAATGAGGAAAGTAAACTGTGCTCCAGTCAGCCTCTTTCATTGGGTGAAGTATAACAATCAAGTTATAATGTTTTGTTGTGAATATTTTTAGGGAACAGGTTAACTCCATCTGCAGAACAAACAGATCACTAATAACAATAGTGACATAAAAGCATTTCTATATAGGTATAAATAACAGGATCATACTTAAAAGTTAAGACACCAACACCATACTTCTACTGAAAACTACCTGAATTCCAGTGGATCCTATGATGGAAATCATACCAGTCAGAAATGGAAACTTCACTTCTTTTTTTGTGGCTTTAAGGAAGCATTTCACTTCACATAGGTTTCCTTGGTGATGAAGCACCCGAGATCATGAACTGGAAACTGATTATATCAGTAATATAGTAATTGGGGTCACACACAGAGGAGACACTCCAAGTGACCACTGAAAATGAAATGTCTATTTGATGGAAGGGTTTCCTGCTCTTTTTGGTGAGTCTGCTTATTTTCAGCAGACACCTTAATACACCCACACCAATCATCCTACCATGTATATCCGTATGTGTTAATCATTTTTCTCTTGGTTCTAAATACAACTCATATTCAGAGCTTTTCTGGGTATCAGCTGTTTTCTCCCTAGAAGTTCATTCTCACATCCTATTTTCTATGTTTCATTGAAATGCCAGGACACTATAATCTCAAGTGAACTATTGTTTCTGTCATGGATTTTTAATAAAAAATGTGTAAATTTCTATAATGATTTTCTGTCAACTCTCCATGTGTATAGGTTAATCTTTTAAAGAAATCTCTTTAGCAATATTTCATAGCAATTATGTATATCAAACAAGTTGATATCAACTGTATTTTGGAAAAAATTATATTATCCAATGGATGAACTTTCCCATGGCTATATGTTCAGTAGCTTCCTGAAAATTTTCAGGCATAATTTAGAATTGTGATCTACAATGTGGAAATGCTCTAAGAAATTCAGTAAACATTATGTGTGTGTGTGTGTGTGTGTGTGTGTGTGTGTGTGTGTGTGTGTGTGTATTAACAAAGTGGTTGTAAAACTCATCTGAACTTTTCTGTAAACTTGGCTGCTTTTCTAATAGAACTGGATTAACTTCAGAAAAATTTGTAACTTTTAAGGTCAAAATGTATATAGAGGAAATTCTGGGAAACCTTCTTATGTTTATCAGAAATTCAAATAAGATTTGTAGTTATATAAAGGTACTATGTCTTTATATACTATTTCTATGTTCTTCATGTCAACATTGTTTCTAAACATGAGCACAGAGGAGACAAAAAAGTACCCTTGAGGAGTTCCGGAAAGATGGCGGAGGAGAAGCTGGAGGCTAAACAAGCTCTCGCATAGTAAGCAATTTTAGAGTTCCAGTGAACAGTCCTGAGCCAGAGAATCACACCAAGTGTGCCTTCACAGGACAGAGAGTTAGGCCAGAGAGAGAAAATACAGGCAAGGAGACAGCTCTGAGCACTTGCCAGCAGCCACCGCAGCGGCGCCAGCGAAGGCAGCGGTGACCACAGGCGCCATACCTGAATCACAGAGAGTCCGGGTTGAAGGAGCCAGACAAGTAGATTGCACTCAACACCAACAAGAACCGACAAGGAGCGGACATCTTCATCCTGCAGTTCGCAGACCAGAGACGACCCAGGAACAAAGACTCAGTGGGGGTAGAAGCCTGACGTCCTCACTCCTTCTCAGGGAGCAGAGGAAGGAAGGCCACCCCTCTCCCCCCTAGTACCAGAGATTTTCATCTTGGATACTAACAAAGCTCAGCGGAGCTGCTAGCTCCAACTCAGGCCCTGGAATAAATCTATTCCTATTTTATACCCACATCTCTTCCTAAACCTAATAATTTCTGGTTTACCAAATCCTTCTTTGCAGTTCATACAGTTGTTTAATGTTGAATAGATGTATCTGTTGAAATAGTTTGTATCTGCAGACTATTGACTGTGCAAATACAGACTTTGGTTGATGCTTGCCTTAAGATAGTGTTCTAGCACAAAACTGGTGTTAATTTCATCCTAAATGGGCAGAGTAAACTGGAAAAACACAAGAAAAATGGCAAGCCCAGGTATCGCAACTCCCACTCATGATAACCAGGGGACAGAACAGATAATGAATAAGCCAGAGGAGAGTTCCCAAATAGCTCTACAAACACTGCTGGCAAACATGATAAATGAAAAGATTGCAAACATATAAAGGACTCTGTATGAGTGTTATAGGGAGAGAGGAGGCAATCCAAAAGTTTATAAAAGAATATCATAAGCATGAGGAAGCTACTCAAAAACTGATACAGGATTTGCGTGAGCAGCTTGAGAATACTCAAAGAGAAAGGCAAAATGGCGGGAGCAGGCTGAGAAAACTCAAAGAGAACTACAGGAATCTCACGAATGGGAGGAACCTAATCAGAGTAATACAGGAATTGAGAGAGCAGGATGAGAATACAAAAAGATCACTAAAGGCATTCATGGAATCCATTAACAAAAGAGCTGAAGGAAGTCAGGGAGACCACAAAGAGAATGCTGAATGGAAACCAACAGAAGGAATGGGAGTCCAATGAAACCATAACTAGTCAACGAAGTGATTTGAGAATATACACTGAACACCAAATTAAGGAAGTAAAGAGGTTCATATAACATCTAAAACAAAGCTTCAACAAAGAATATGAAGCCATCAAAGCTGACCAACTAGAAGGAAAAGAAATAAAAAACAAAAACAAAGTAGAAAGTCTCGCCAGCAGGTTAGACCATACAGAAGTTCGAATCTCAGGGATTGAAGACAGTCTAGACATTACAAGGAAAGAACATACAACCATTCAAGACAAATCCAAGAAATATGAGAAATCTATCCAACACTTGGAAGACACCATCAGAAGGCCTAATCTAAAGCTAATGGGTGTAGAGGAACACCTAGAAACAGAAGTTAACGGTCTAGGAAATTTGTTTCACAGGATCCTAGCAGAGAATTTCCCAAACATGCAAAAAGATAGGCCTATTCAAATACAAGAAGCTTTTAGAACTCCAACTAGACCAGACGAGAATAGGACAACCCACTGTCACATTATAATCCACACAGGATCAATTCAGACCAAGGAAAAGATCCTGAAAGCTGTCAAGGAGAAAAGATTAATCACCTATAAAAAGAAACCAATTAGAATCTCCTCAGATTTCTCAGCAGAGACAATCAAAGCAAGAAGAGCTTGGAATGATGTATGCCATGTCCTAAAAACAAACAACTATCAACCAAGAATACTGTACCCAGCTAAATTCTCCTTCATAACTGAAGGCCAAATAAAAACCTTCCATAGCAAAGAAAAATTGAAATAATACATCTCCACCAAACCAGCCCTACAAAAGATTCTTAAAGACGTCCTACGCATAGAAAACCAACAAGACCACAATAAAGGCAAAGAAACTGTACCAAAACTGAGAATCAAAGAACCATAGGAAGAACCCAGTTTTCGGAGCCCCCAAGAAGGTGGATAACATGGCAGGAACTCCCAAATACCTCTCAGTCCTATCTCTTAACGTTAACGGACTTATTTCTCCAATAAAGGGACATAGACTGTTCAGTTGGATTAAAAAACAAGACCCTTCTATCTGCTGCCTTCAGGAGTCACATCTTGCCCGTAAAAAGAAACACAGTTTCAATGTTAAAGGCTGGAACAAAATCTACCAAGCAAACAGTCCCCATAAACAGGTGGGAGTTGCAATCCTAATATCAGATAAAATAGACTTCAAATTAAAATTTGTGAGAAGAGATGAAGAAGGGATCTCTCCTTCAGGAGGATATTACAATTCTAAATATCTATTCGCCAAACAAAAATTTATCCAAGAAACACTACTTTCCCTCAAATCCCATATAGATCCAAAGACATTAATTGTTGGGGATTTTAACACACCACTCTCCCCACTAGATAGATCAACTCGGCAAAAACTCAACAGAGAAACCGCAGATCTAAACACCTAGATTTAACAGATCAACTAGATTTAACAGACATCTATGAATATTTCACCCAGCAGCATCAGAATACAAGTTTATCTCAGCAGCACATAGAACATTTTCTAAAATAGACCACATTTTAAGCCACAAAGAAAACTTGTCCAAATTCAGAAACATTGAAGTTATACCTTGCATTCTCTCAGACCACAAGGGAATAAAATTAGAACTCAACACCAAAAGCCAAAAAAGAAAATCTGTTAACACATGGAGGTTGAACAACACACTGTTGAATCACGAGTGGGTCATGGAAGAGATAAGAAAGGAAATTCAAATGTTCATGCTATTCAACAAAAATGAGCACACAAATTACCAGCTACTCTGGGACACAGGAAAGGCAGTACTCAGAGGCAAGTTTATAACTTTGAGTTCCTGCATCAACAAATTGGAGAAATCTGAAACCAACAATTTAATGAGACATCAGAACCTCCTTGAAAAATAGCAGCAAGATAAACCCCAATCCAGTAGACGGAAAGAAATAATTAAAATAAATCAGAATTAAATGAACTAGAATCCAAAAAATATGTAGAAAGAATCAACAAAACAAAGAGTTGGGGGGCTGAGAAGGTGGTTCAGTGGTAGAGTGCTTGCCTTGCATGCATGAGGCCATGGGTTCGATTCCTCAGCACCACATAAGAAAAGAAAAAAAAAGCCGGAAGTGGCGCTGTGGCTCAAGTGGTAGAGCACTAGCCTTCAGCTGAAGAGCTGAGGGACAGTGCCCAGGCACAGAGATCTGGCCCCACAACCGGACCCCCAAAAAAAAAAACAAAAAAACAAAACAAAAACAAAGAGTTGGTTCTTCAAAAAAATTAACAGACCCTGAGCAAATCTTATCAGAAAAAGAAGAGAACAAACCAAAATAAATAAACGCAGAGAGGAGAATGGAAACATCACCATGGAAATAACCAAGATTCAGAATATTTTAAGGGAATACTTCTCAAAACTTTATGCTAATAAGTTTGAGAACTTGGCAGATATGGACCTTTTCCTAGCAAATATTGACATGCCAAAACTAAACCAAGATATGTTAATTCATCTTAACAGGCCCATATCAAGCATTGAAATAGAAACAGCAATAAGAGACCTCCCAGCTAAGAAAAGTCCAGGACCAGATGGTTTTACAGCAGAATTCTACAAGGCCTTCAAAGCAGAGCTCACACCAATACTCCTCCAACTCTTCAATGAAATTGAAAGAGAAAGTTCACTACCGAACACATTCTATGAAGCCATCATAACCCTCATCCCAAAACCAGGTAAGGACTCATCAAAGAAAGAAAACTATGGACCCATTTCTTTGATGAACATTGATGCAAAACTTCTCAACAAAATTTTGGCCAATCGACTTCAACAATTCATCCAAAAAATCATACACCATGATCAAACAGGATTCATTTCAGAGATGCAAAGCTGGTTCAATATACCCAAATCAAATAATATTATTCATCACACCAACAGCAGAAAGGATACGAGCCACATGGTTATCTCAATAGATGCAGAAAAAGCATTCAACAAGATCCAACACCCCTTTATGATGAAAGTTTTGGAAAAATTAGGAATCCATGGAACATTCCTTGATACAATAAAGGCTGTATATGACAAACCTACAGCCAGCATTATATTTAATGGTCAAAAACTAAAGCCATTTCCTCTTAACTCAGGAACAAGACAAGGATGTCCACTCTCTCCACTTCTCTTCAATCTAGTATTAGAATGCCTAGCTACAGCAATAAGACAAGATGCAGACATAAAGGGGATCCAAATAGGGAAAGAAGAAATAAAACTCTCCCTCTTTGCAGATGACATGATCTTGTACTTAAACAATCCCATAGACTCCACTCTCAAGTTACTCAAGCTGATTCAAAACTTTGGCAAAGTAGCAGGATATGAAATTAACCCTCAAAAATTAATGGCTTTTCTGTATGCCAACAATGAGAAAAGTGTGGCTGAAACTAGGAAAACAACTCCATTTGTAATAGTCCAACAAAAAATAAAATACCTAGAAATTAACTTAACCAAAGAAGTGAAGGACCTCTATGATGAAAACTTTAAAATCTTGAAAAAGAAAATCAAAAAGAACTTAGAAAATGGGGAAACCTCCCTTGCTCCTGGATTGGAAATATTAACATCGTGAAAATGGCAATACTTCCCAAGGCTATCTAAAAATTCAACGTGATACCTATCAAAATTCCAATGTCATTCTTCAAGGAAATAGAAGAGGCAATCCAAAAATTCATATGGAACAATAAAAGACCCTGAATAGCAAAAACACTCCTGAATGGAAAACACTGCTGGTGGATTATCAATACCAAATTTCAAACTCTACTATAAAGCCATAGTAATCAAAACAGCTTGGTACAGGCACAAGAACAGACCTCAGGACCAATGGAATAGAATTGAAAACCCAGAAATCAATCTACAGACCTGTAGCCATCTAATCTTCTATAAGGGAGTTAAAAAAATAGAATGGAAGAAAGACAGCTTCTTCAGTAAATGGTGCTGTCAAAATTGGTTAACTACTTGTAGAAAACTAAAGCTAGATCCTTATATATCACCCTGCACCAGAATCAACTCCAAATGGATCAAAGACCTCAGAGTCAAAGCAGACACACTGAAAACATTACAGGATGGAATAGAAGAAACCCTGGGTCTCCTTGGCACAGGCCAAAATTTTCTTAATAGAGAAACGGAAACACAACAAATCGAAGAAAGGTTGGACAAATGGGATTGCATGAAGTTGCAGAGCTTCTGCATGGAAAGGACATAGCTAGCAAGATCAATAGAAAGCCCACGGATTGGGAGAAGATCTTCACTAGCCATACAACAGACAAGGGTCTCATATCTAAAATATACTTGGAACTCAAAAAATTAAATCCCCCAACAACAAATCCTCAAAGAAACCACTGCCCAATAAATAAGTGGGCGAAAGACTTAAAGAGAAACTTCTCTGAAGAAGAAAGAAGGATGGCCAATAGACACATGAAGAAATGTTCAACATCCCTAGCCATAAAAGAAATGCAAATCAAAACAACATTGAGATATCACCTCACTCCAGTTAGAATGGCAAAAATCAAGAACTCTAACAACAACAGATGCTGTAGGGGATGTGGACAGAAAGGAACCTTACTTCATTGTTGGTGGGAATGTAAACTTGTTCAACCACTTTGGAAAGCAGTATGGAGGTTCCTCAAAAGACTTCACATAGAGCTCCCCTATGACCCAGCAATCCCACTTTTGGGAATTTACCCAAATGTTTACAAACAAGACCACACTAAAGCTACCAGCACAACTATGTTTATTGCAGCATTATTTACCATAGCTAAGATATGGAACCAGCCCAGATGCTCCTCAGTAGATGAATGGATAAAGAGAATGTGGTATATATACACAATGGAATTCTATGCCTCCATCAGAAAGAATGACATTGACCCATTTGTTAGGAAATGGAAAAACTTGGAAAAAATTATATTAAGGAAAGTAAGCCAGTCCCAAAGAAACATAGGTCCATGGTTTCCCTTATTTGCAATATCTAGTATATGTATGAGTCAAGCGGAAAAGGTCAGATAAGGTGATGTTAGGAAAGTGAACCCTAAGATATGTATTTTTATGTTTTTTTCTTTCATGCATTTGTTTCTAACGCATTTATAAGATTATCTCTTTGTTGCTTGTCCCTCCCCCACAGTATAACCCCTGCTTTCACTATATTTGATGTCAGTATAACTTGTGGAGGAGATCGGGAAAAACAAGTCGTTTAAGGATACAGGTGGACCTGTTGCAACAATGAGAAGTACAAGTTGTCATGTCGAAAACCAGCTTTACAACGTTGGTGGGGAGGGAGAGGTGAAGGCTGGGAAGGAATATGAAGGGTAAACAAAGGAGGAGGCTGCAATGCTTGATAAGAAATGTACGCATTATCCTGCCCGTCTAATTGTAACCCCTCTGTGCGGTATGTCCGCAAAAATAAATAAAAAAAATAAAACAATTCTGAATAATGGAACATATTTCATGAATAAACACCATTTGGGAAACAATTCCCAAAATAATTTTGTGTTAACCAACGATTCAAAAATTAGTGACATTTTTCTTTACCTGTATCATTTTTTGAATTATTTTTTACTTAATTTCTGCATCGAATAAAGTGATGAATAATTGGATATCTTCCAATATGTCTCCTCAGAGATTATACAGACTGTCACATGACATTCCATAGGATTTAGATTTCATGTAGTTAATAATTTAATCGTAATTTGTCTTCAAGTGGACGTGTTATACCTTCTCACCTGACAAGAACACCATTGTATTAGTGCATATAAATTCTCCATCTTAATTTCCTTTCAGATGAAGATAAATTTACTTGGGAAACTTTATCTAAACTTCTACTAGTTGGTCAACGTTAGTCACAACTATGTTTTCTGAATGAGAAATATCCTTCATTTTCTCTCTAAATTTCCTAGAGAAATAATTCCCAAAGTCCATTTGCTAGACAAATGATATTTCCCAATTGTTATCTTAGCTAACACCATTTAACGTGACTACATGATAATTCTTGTATCATAACCTCATATCAAAGATAGTTGGCTGTTTAAAGTATAATTCTACTTGGAGGGAAATATAAAAGTAGTGAGGAGATTTGTGGTAAGAGGACCTGTGAAAATATGGAAGCCAAATTGACACTTTCCATTTTGTCTCAAGTATTGTTAACTCATTGTTCAATTCTTTGTGATGAACTCTGTTAATATGTGTATGCTTAACCCTTTCTATGTTCAGATCAACTTTTTTGTTAAATTCTTTTTATGCATGTTTTTGAAGTATTTGGTTGGACAAGGTGCAATTTTTTTCTGTTTCAAAAACAGAATTTTTGTTATGTTAATTAGGAAGATCAATGTTTCCATTATTGTAATAGGAATAACCCAAACATACATATGAGAATTATGGCACCTTGCAATAATATTTATAATAAATTATATTTTTACCTAAGTTCAGCCTACACAACTGTCTTCCTCTAATACACTAAGGTAACCACTATGTTCTCTATGTAACATTTGCAGGGGTTGCAAATATTGATGTCCCCTTTCAGAAATCAGTCTTCAGAAAGTCTTCATATTACCCTGTTAATGTGCTAAATTCACATGGACAGGTGACATTCATATATTTATAAAAATATAGCTAATTGTATATCATTGTATATCTTTCCATTATCACTTAATATTATGATAGGGACTACTTTACAAACTTTGACTTTTTCACACATCCTAAAGGAAAAAAGCTTTTCTTTGATTAAATATAGAGGTAGCGATGTGCATGACGTATCTTTTGTAAGTATATTGAAGATTTTTCTATTATATCACTTCAAAATTTTGTATATGGTGTATAACTCTTCAGTTAATTCATGTCAGTCTTCTCATCAAAAGAATACATCTCTCCATACTTGATATGCAAAAGTTTAAGAAACGTGTAAAAGAGTAGTCATATAAAATCATGAATAAAGTACTTCCAAATTTAGTAATGTTCTATTGTATTCACACCCTGACATAATATTTTAAAGTCTGTAATTCCTGAGAGTATACTTGGGGTTTTCAAAGAGATGTATGAGAAAAATGTTATAAACCTTTGCAGAAGTTTGTTTGTTCACCATAATGCTAACTTTGAAAGGTAGACCTAACCCATAGAACTTATGCAATCGCTAGTGTTACAATATTGTAACAGCATATGTAGCAGCAATGTACAAAGTGCAATATATTGGATATGATTTTTACAACTTGGGTGGTGGGATATTGGAGATGGAAAGAGAGAGAACAATGAGAAAGGGGTACATATCACAAGAATTTTACTTAGTCCCTTATTGATTTAATGATACCCACTCTGGATCTCACTTAAGAATTAAAATTAAAATTTAACATTTATATATCTAAATCATAGGATTGATGGAAAGCTGAGTATTATTTATACAGAATTGATTTTGAACGTGATGAGAATGACAGCTTTGAATTCTAATTTTGCAATTAGCTACCTTTTTGAGATACAAGACAAAGAGAACATAGAATTTTAGACAAACTAGACAAGTTCTATTTTTAAAATCCTATTTTCTACACCAATTCTTATGGATATCCTTGTTAGGTATGAAAATCAAGTGCAGTGAAAGCAGGGATCTACAATAGGAGGAAGAAAATAAAATAGAAACAAAAACTCACATAGTAAAGTATAAACAAGAACAATAAATATATAAGTAACGCTTGTGTGAATATCTTTGGGTTAATTTTGCTTACCATCATATTTTATAATTATTTACATATGTATATACATGCTTATATATGTAAATATATGCATATATGTATATATGCATATATGTGTATATACATATACATATGCCTCTGTACGTATATGTATATAGTTCTGAGCTTTTCTGTTCATCTGTTACCTTAAACATGTACTAATTATTGAAAACAAGTATTCTCTTGATGGTGACAATTCAAATAAGTCTGAACACTAGGGACACAAACGGGATTTTGAAACTTACTTCATCCATTCACTAAGAAAAATTAAATCCTTCCTCGAGAAATACATTCAGTATATGCTGCTTAGGCATATTTGCCTCACATAAAATTATTACCTGCCCAATTATAACCACCATTTAAGTTGGGTGAAGATTGCAAGATCATAGTTTATGTATTTTGATAACATTTTTTCCTGTACTTTGGTGGTGATTAAAATTGAAACCCTGAACCTGTGTTCAAAACAGTTTGTTTCCAAACTAATTGACTAAATGGACATGAAAAATGTTTGACTTATTCATTATAGTATGAGATAATGAATTTTACACTATAATTAAAGGCACAAATTCAAAATTAAGGATCTATATAGATAGCTCAAATTATCTTTCAATTATCATTTATTATGCTTAGTTTTTGGTGAAAGTCATCATGGTCAATGCTTTGAGATTTCCACTACCCTAGTAATGAAGTAATGAAAAAGAGATGGAAATTCCTTATTGAATATTAACTAAATAAGTCCACAAACAAAATGCATGAAATATGCAGAAGAAAATGAGTTGAGGAAGATTCTATATCTTTCTAGCCCTTTGAAAGAGCAATGGAAGTACAAATATCCAATACTTTCCTTGAGATAAATTCAATGTTGGGTTATTTTAATGTCTTCTACATGTCATTGTTGTAATGAGTCCACTTGGGTTTTCTTTTTTTTTTAATTTTTATTGTGAAATTACTGTACAGATGGGTTACAATTACATGACCAAGTTAATGAGTGCATTTCTTATCAAGCATTGTTGCCTCCTCCTTTGTTTATCCCCTCCCATCCCTTCCCTTCCATCTCCACAACTACACTCCCCCATCCCTTGCCTTCCACCTAAATTGTAAAGTTCATTTTTTGACATAGTGTCTTGGACATCTCATTGTTGCAATATTTAAATGCTTCTTCAAGATTATTTATGTATTTATTTTTTTGGGGGGGTCCGGTCGTGGAGCCTGAACTCTGGGCCTGGGCGCTGTCCCTCAGCTCTTCAGCTCAACGCTAGCGCTCTACCACTTGAGCCACCGCGCCAATTCCGGCTTTTTTTCTTCTGTTTATGTGGTGTGAGGAATCGAACCCAGGGCCTCATGCATGCAAGGCAAGTGCTCTACCACTGAGAGAACTTCCCAGCCCTCAAGATAATTTTATAATAATGATTTTGAGCATTGTTTATAACTTGAGTCAAAGTTAAATTACAATTTTTTATAGCTCCCCTATGACCGAGCAATGCCACTTTTGGGTATTTATCACAAACAAGACCATACTAAAGCTACCAGCACAACTATGTTTATTGCCTCCATCAGAAAGAATGGCATTTCCCCATTTGTTAGGAAATGGAAAGACTTGGAAAAAATTATATTAAGTTAAGTAAGCCTGGCCCAGAGAAACATAGGTCCCATGGTTTCCCTTATTTGCAATTCTGCTTGGAGACAAGCAGAAATGGTCAGATAAGTTGATGTTAGGTGAAATGAACCTCAAGATAAGTATTCAATTTTTTCTTTCTTGCAATTGTTTCTAACATATTTATAAGATAATTTCTGTGTTGGTTTGTATGTCCCTCCCAAACGCTATAACGCCTGATTTCACTGTATTAGATGTTGGTATAATTTGGGGTGGGAGATGGGAAGGGTGAGAAGGGGAAACAAAGGAGGAGACAACAATGCTTGATAAGAAATGTACTCATTATCTTGCCCATTTAATTGTAACCCCCTCTATGGTATTTTCACAATAAAATAATAACAAAAAACAACAATTGGATAAACACTAAGATCTCTACTATCTGCACATTTTGAAGGTACTTTTGTGCCATAAGAAAATCCTGTCCATGTCTTACCAATTTTAGAAATCAATTTTGCAAATGAGTGCAATCATTAAGTACTACTTACGTTGTACATAAGGTCTTGCATTGTTCATATAAATTGGTGTAAAACATATTTTTCTTTCTAAAACTACAATTTAGTTTTAGGCAGTATTATGCAGGAAAAAGAATGCAGTAAAAGCATTCCTGCTGCTAATTGAACTGGTTGTTTATGCATATTTTATGAAGATCTACATTGTGAAAGAATGTTGGAAAATTGTTTTTAGGATATAGGTTATATTTGTGAGTTCATAAGATGATCATCCAATATGGTAATATTGAGAAACAGGTTGTTTCTGGTGATGTGTATATTCAGACAGCATTATTTTTCCTATTGAATAATACAAAATACTGGGGACACTCTTGCAGAAAACGTTGAACATGACTACAATTCTGTAACTAATACTTAATGAAATCCTTGAGTCTACAAGTAAACCAAAGCATTTTCTATTCATATTGGATTGGATTTCTAATCATATTGGATTATGTAGAGACTATGTATGACTGAAGGAATCATTATAAGGAGAAACCTCTCACAAGGCATATTAAAGTGGAAAGATGTAAGAATGTAAAGAGACTATTTCTGTCCTTCCAGACAGTAACCAACATAAACTAAGAAAAAGATACTTTATCATGTATTTCTACATTTTTCCATAAGTGTTTATGGCAGGAAATGAAAGCCTGTTTGTGGTGGGCAAAGTGATTATCAGTGACTACAATTTTAGAGTCTGTGATATACTCTTGTTCGGGCATAAAACACCTGTTTAAGAAACTGAAAGCCAAAATAATCATTGAGAAATAAATGAATTGTTGATTTTTCAGTTTAAGGATATTTACCTCAGAAAATATTTTTCAGTATTTATTTTGTGACATTGATACAGATTGTTGCATATTATTCTGAGTCTAGTATTGCCACAATGGAAAATTTTCATTAAATCACTTTCCTGTTACTCAACCTGTACACATCTTTGGACTGAATGTTCTTTATACTAATTCCAATGTTCATAAATATATCAATGTCACTGAGTAGAATACAACTTCAGTGATTGTTCTTGTTTCTTCTTGAGTCACATTGTCATACCAAGTTATAGTTTCCTAACACATACAATATACCTTAATTATCTCTATTCTGTGAAGAAAACAAGTGGAATTCTACTCCATCTATGCAATGTGCTGAATTCTTTCAAACATTGTTTCTAAATTTATCTCTATTACTTGTTTGTTAAATAGTGTTAACAAAGTAACTTGTATGTAATAGCCTACTGGCATACTAAGGAAGGCAGAGAAAACATCACTGGCTTAGGAGAAAGGATTTTCATGAGGATCAGATTGCAATCTGAGAAAATTCCTACAAGTGTTCAAATGTGCTGAATTTTAGTCCAGTTGAAATGAATTTCAGATCATTTCACCATAAGAAGAGGAGGATGGATATTGTGTTATACATTTACTCAATTGAGGGAAGCACATGTTGGACTGAAATTACTGAGATCCTAATTCTTACCTGAGTTCACAGAATCATGAACACACCTAAAATAGAGAGTTAGAAAATCTGATCATTGCTTCTGAGAAGATTTCTGATGGGAATCATTTCTATGGACTTCCGAGAGAGTTCCTGCTCTGCTTTGGTGTGTCTGATTAATTTCAAGAGATATCCCATATCATCCCTTCTTTTATCAGTACTGTGTGCATGTTATTTGGATTACTCAGAAATGTTGCCATATTCTCCATTTAAAGACTAAATAGGCTTCTAATTCTTCTCTCCCATGTCGGTCTTGTTAAATCATCTCAAACCTTATGCATAACAATATTGAAATGCTTCAGTTGCTCGGGATTTATAAAACAGTAATTCCAAACAGGCAGATTTGGAAACCCACAATATCATGCTCTTATTAATGTAACACAAAACAGTTTTATCACCATTTCTTTGTTCATATACACAAGATATTTAATGAAGGATCTTGCCAATAAATAATAAATACTTCCAATATCCATATTTAATTTTCCATGCTCCCAAAATTTCCTTAGTATAAACACAAAAACCTTTGGTAGAAGAGTTTGGTATAAAATTGTTTAGTATTTATGAAAAATAATGATAAGTAATATACCTAATACTAGAACTGTGACTTATACTAGACATACCTTCTATATGTCATTACACATTTTACTCCCACTTTAAAATGTTGAATAATTAAGTCATATTTTCAGTAACCCTAATGGACTTTCATATGATCTACATAAACCTGTTAACAGAGGCTTTACTTAAAAATTATGCAATTATTATTTATGTTCTAATATATTTGTAAATAATTTATAAAATTTTGATTAAATGTAACATCAATGCATAAGCCTATATGTATATACATAAACTCACACATTCACTGATATGTCTTTATATACATTTCATAGTAACTACTTGTTTAATAAAAATATATGATATATACATGAAAAATCCTTCTGGGAGACATTCTCTTTCCTGCTTCTTATATTTAACATTTGCTGATACATGTTTTACCCTTATTTGGAATCAGTATGAATTTAAGATGTGAATGAAGAAGATATATACGAAGATAAAGCATATCTACAAGACAAGCATAGTGTCAGAAATTAAATAACTTGTAAAAAATTTCTTGTTTTGAAATTATCTTCTAATAAACCTAACCATAAAACTTGACAGTCTTATAAAAAAAATAAATAAAATTGTTATTCTCACACAATGTCTATCCATAGTAGAATGTTGTTAACTTCGTGTTAAAATGGTGACCAAGAATGTATATGAAAGTTTTATGTAGAAACAACCTACAAACATAACTTGAATCAATTTGGAGTTGAAAATTTGCACTACAAATATTTATATTTTTGATATGGTACCAACTATGAGCACAGTATTTTGTGTAATATGAAATAATGCAGCTTGTTTCCTTTCCAAAGAAACCTCTTTCAAATTTTTCCTAGCTATCACTACAAAATAAAGAAACTAAAGAAGTGAAGAAAGTAAAACTTAAAGATTGACTTATTGCAGCTTCATGGACCATAGAAAGTGCTTATATTTAGGCAGAACAACTTACAAAGAAAGAGTTTTTGATATCTAGATGAAAATGAGTGACAGAAAATAAAATACCTAGTAGTTAATTAAAGAAGTGAGGGACCTCGATCATGGAAACTTTCAAATCCTGAAAAAACTAATTAAATCCCGACTAAAAAAGTAGAGAAAACCTCCCATACTCCTGGACTGGGAGGATTAGCGTCGTGAAAATGGCAATACTCCCAAAAGCTATCTACAAATTCAGTGCTATACCTATCAATATTCCAACCTCATTCTTCAAGGAAATAGAAGAAGTAATCCAAAATTAGTATAGAACAATAAAGGAACCCAAATAGCCAACAGAATCCTTAGCAGAAAGAACAGCGGTGGAAGAATACCAGTACCAAACTTCAAACGGCTACAAAGAACTAGAAATCAAAAGAGTTTGCTACTGGTACATGAACAGATCTGAGGACCAGTGGAATTGAACTAAAGACAAAGTAATGAACCCACAGACCTATAGCCACCCAATGTTCGATAAGGGAGTCAATAAAATGAATGAAAGTAAACGAGCCTCTTCAGTAAATGATACTAGCAAAATTGGAAATACTTCTAGGAAACTACTGCTAGACCTTTAGATATCACCCTGCACCAGAATCAAGTCCAAATAGATCAAATACCTAGAAGTCAAAGAAGATACCCTGAAAACACTACAAGAAGGGCCTCGAGTATCTCTAGCCTTACTTGGTACAGATCAATTTTTTTCCTTTTTAATGGTATTTTTTCTTATTCATTTTCAATGTCTTTTATTATGAAAATACTATACAGAAGTGTTACAGTCACATGAGCAAGGTAATAATTACATTTCTTATCAAGCATTGAAAGACTCAGAAACACAAATAAGCAATGAAAGTTTGGACAAGTGGGATTGCATGAAACTACAGAGCTGCTGCATGGAAAAGAACATCACAAACAGAATCTAAAGAAAGCCAACCAATTTAGAGAAGATCTTCACTAGCAATAAAACGATCATGGGTGTTATATCTAAAATATAATTAGAACTCAAAAAATTATATCCCACAACACCAAATCCTCAAAGAAACAACCACTGCTTAATAAGTGGGATAAAGACTTAAAGAGAATTCTTAGCTTTCTGAGTAGCTAGGATTAGAGGCCTGAACCACCAGGACTCAACTACAAAATTTTACACAAGAATATCTTTTTTTTTTTTGTCTGTCATGGAGTTGAACACTATCCCTGGGCCTGAACACTATCCCTCAGATCTTCAGCTCAAGGCTATCGCTCTACAACTTGAGCCACTGCACCACATCCAGCTTTCTGAGTGGTTTATTGGAGATGAGTCTCACAGACTTTCCTGCCGGTGTTGGGTTTGCACAGGGATACTCAGATCTCGGCCCTGAGTAGCTAGGATTATAGAAACAAGCCTCCGGTGCCTGGGACACAAGAATATCTTAATGAAGATTCTTTTTTTTTTTTTTTTTTTTTGTCGGTCGTGGGGCTTGAACTCTGGGCCTGGGTGCTGTCCCTCAGCTCTTCAGCTCAAGGCGAGCGCTCTACCACTTGAGCTACAGCGCCACTTCCGGTTTTCCGGTGGTTTATTGGAGATAGGAGTCTCATGGTCTCTCCTGTCCGGGCTGGCTTTGAACCGTGATCCTCAGATCTCAGCCTCCTGAGTAGCTTGGATTACAGGCGTGAGCCACCAGCGCCCGGCACATAATGAAGATTCTTAAATGAGGGAAAAGTAAAATTTGGGCAATCAAAAGCTGTTGTTGGAATGCTCTTTTAAATGGTAGCAAACTTCCTGATATACAAGTGAGGTAATTCTGAACTGCAAAAGAGAAGAAATATGAATATCTTCTTGTTTTCAAAACTCTAATAAGGATATCAGTGATTATTCCATTTTTACAGGTGCGAGAATACAGTTTTCTAAACTGATAGGAACAGAAGTATTGTGGTTCTGCTGCACATAGGACAAAAGCTGCAACTTTTAGAAAATGCCGTCAAAACACACATAGGAATGTGGAAATAGAAGGATAAAAACATTATTTGATAATCTAGATACAACCAAGAGCCAAATGATCTATAGAAATAACATTTGGAAGGTGCACAAAACGACATATTTTCGATGATATCTCCTAAAGTAAATCAGATTCAGTAAAATCATTAAGTATTCTCTCATAAGAAGAAGAAAACATCCCCACTGCTTTGTTGTTTTTTTTTATAAACAATTGTAACCTTTTTGACTATGTCCCTTGAGATTTGTTTTTTTCTTTGTGATAGGGCAAAGAATGCTCATTTCTAATTCATAACCTCAAGAATCTCAGATTAACATGTGCTTCCGTCAATTAAAACATAAAAATGGGAAAGACAACCCGACAAGGTATAAAGTACGGTTATTATTCTTTTATATATTGAATTGCTTGGAAGCTATGCTATTATTAGTAGATATGTTCCTTGTTTGAATTTTCTGTATTTTCCACAATTCTGCAAATAGATATTACACTTTTCCATGGGTTAATTATTGCTTATGTATTCATAACTCCTTTTATTCTCTTCCACTTTTTTCCTAGAAATAAAATTGGACGAAATTTAATAGTTGTGTTACTAGAATTTATCACAACAAAAAAATTCAAAATAAGCTTGACCAGTATAGTTTGGAATTCTACAGTGTGGGTGGAGATAGGCAATCTGCATACTGTTTTTTTTTTTTAATGAAAGTTGCTAACCAACTGTGACACACAACAATTGGGCCTCAATTTTAAGTCCTCTGGATGATACTTGAAGTCCTGAAATTCTCTAATGTAGCTGGAAGAGAAAAGGAAAATGAAAAATCTTGTCTTCACTTCCGACAGCCTATAAATGGGACTGGCTGGATGGAAAATTGGCAACCATATAATATTGTTTACATATTTCACATTGCACATATATTATTCTTCTTGCCAATAAAGACCTTATTTACTTCAAAAAGTTACCTAGAATACACTCCTCTTTTGAAATATACATTCATGGGGGTGTGCTCTCAAAATCTATACATCATTTTATTGCTCATTATAATCTTCAACTCGGAATTATATCCTTGAGGGTGTATTGATAAATACTCTGCTATACAAAATCATATTTTTTCAAGTGAAATGAGGTAAACATTTTGTAGAGTCATTAAAACAGATCACTGTCTGAGTTGTCTTATATTGAAATGTTATAAAAAACAAAAATCAATTTAATAATATCACACATTGATGTATATAAAAATATGTACATTCTTTGGAGAGTTTCATGAAATTAATTTTAGAACCACATCTAAAATGTTAAGCCTACATTCTTTTGACTAGAATATGTAATGCCTTCACCAACAATAGAAAAAAATGTTAGAAATTGAAAAGTAGTGAATAAAATCTGAAACCCTATTGTAAATGTGTATACCTAGGAAGGAGGAGTTGTCAGTTTGATGACAATATTCTATCTATATATCTCTTTCTTCCCATGGTTGATTGAAAAATTGCAAGGAATTATACATAAGGGTTAATTGCAGAGAATTTTCATCAAAAATTTTGAGAATATTTTGAGCTCATTGAGGTTGCCAATGGAGCTCTATTTCAATATGCAAAAACCTTCTTAATGGTAATGCTTCATGGAAAGACCCCAACACTTTAAAGAGGAGAAATATGAATACTTTGTGTTGTACTATGATAGCATACATCTCAGATATTTTTAGGACCAAACAATTTTGAAATTCCTGTATCGTGAATTTAGAAAAATCAATCATTCAGTTATTGGACCAAATGGACAATTGCCACACCATTCAGAGAGTCAAAAGAAATAAGACTGCATGATTTGGAAGGCCACAACTCCTCTGTAGAATGTTTGCTTACTATATGTAATAGCAAAAACCTAATAAAGTTTACTGACAAGCCATCAAAGAAATCCTAGAATGATCTTTGTTTCTATTTTCTCAACTCAACTCAAATAAACCTGGTAGAGGAAATAAATAAACCACGGGAATACATGGATAAAAGTGATTATAATTAAAGTAGAATTAAAAATGACAATCCTAAAAACCATAATAAAGACTTAATAAACCAACAGTAGGTTATGCGAAAAAATAACGAATAAACACTTAGCAAATCTAAAAGAAGAGTGAGTGAAGAGCAATGAAGAGAGACAATGTACCCAAATGAGTGAAACTAGAGATGAGATTTTTAACCTACTGACAGAGTCAAGATACAGAAGAGGATATGGGAATATTGGGGAAAGCCAGTAAAATAAAGCCCTGGATAAAAAGGGTTCACAAGTCATTTCTTGATGTCCTTCAAAGGACAACCCAGTATAATCCTCCTTAAAACTTTAATGAAACAGACAGTGAATATTCACAATGAACTTGTTATATAATGCCATCATACTGCTCAACCAAAAACCCAATATGGATTCATCAATGAAAGAACTGCAGAAACATTTCTGGCTTCAACATCGGTGCAAACCTTCTCAATGAACTTCTGGTGACTGACATGAAGAACTAATAAAATAACCCACAAACTCTGACCAAACGGGAATCATACCAGAGGGAGTAGTTAGTTGAATATATGCAAGTCAATCCATGTAATTCAGTACATCAATAGGAAAAAGCATATGAATAACAGTATCATGCAAATAGCTGTATAAAGCATTCGATAAGATGCTATGCCACATTATTCTGACAACTATGGAGAAAAGAGTAACCCACAGAATATTCCTCAATATAATAAAACTGCATATGACAACCTTTCTGTTCACTTTCAATTAATGGTGAAAAGGAGAAAACATTTCCACTACAATCAGGAATGAGAAAATGAATCCCTGTCTGCCTGCTCTATTCCTCTTTAGTATACAATTGGAATTCTTACCTGAACGAATATGGTAAGACATAAACAAAATGGGATCTAAATAGGAAATGAAGAAATGAATCTCTATTTCTTTGCAGATAACTTGATCATCTATTGAAAGACTTATAGACTACAATCACAATTCCCTTTGGCTGTTTTAATCTTTGGTAAAGTAACAGGGTTTACAATGAACTCAGAATTCAGCAGCTTTTCTGTATGCCCAAAATGAGAAGAATGAAGCTTAAACCACAAAAGCAACCTTTTTTGTGATAGCCTCCAAAAGAAAATACCTAGGACATCATGTAAGCAGGGAAGTGAAGGACCTCTGTAAGGATCACATTAATAATCTGAAAAAAGAAATTAAAGCATGTTTAATAACATGGGAAAACCACAAATGCTCCTGTATCCGAAGTATTGACATCAAGAAATTTGGAAAACTCTCAAAAGCAGTACTGACCAATATCCCTAAAACCTTATTTAATGAAAGAGAACTAATCAAAAACATGTCATCGAAATATAGAAAAACAAGACAACAACCCTTAGGAGGAAAAACAGCAAGAATATCAATACTCCACTGCAAGCTATTATTAAACACACAGAAAAACCCCAAAATACACAAAAATACACATACATAGACACACGCATATATCTACACATATATGCAGACATGTGCACACATATATGTACACGTATGCATACAAACACACATACATACACACATACATACATACACACATACACACACACACATACATACATACATACATACATACATACATACATACATAAAGTTAGAACTAGCACATAAGCAGGCCTAAAGACCAGTGGAATAGCATTAAACACTCAAATGATCCTAGATATTTATGGCCACCTAAATTTTGATAAAGGTGCCAAAATCATCTAATAGAGGAAAAGGAAACTCTTCTCAGTATGGTGCAGGTAGAAATAGCTATACATGTGTGAATAATTGAAAGTAGATCTTTATATTTCAACTTGCGCTGGGACCAAGTCCAGATGAAACAAAGACCTCAGGTCAAATTTAGTAAATAACAATCCATTCACAATGAATCAAAGGAAGGCTGAATATATGGGATTGCATTCAACTAGAGAACTTTTGGCATGGCTATTATCGGAGGTAGCAAGATAAATACAAAACCCACATTTGGGAGACCATCTATTGAACATCTAATTATACAACATGCAAGGGACACAGAGCCCACAAACTCAATCTCCATAATAACAAATTCACAAATCCTCAAAGAAACAACTTCCTGGGCTGGGAATGTGGCTCAGTGGTAGAGAGCTTGCCTTGCATGCCTGAGGCCCTGGGTTCCACTCCTCAGCACCACATAAGCAAAAACGAAAAAGCCGGAAGTGGCGCTGTGGCTCAAATGGTAGAGCCGCTAGCCTTGAACTGAAGAGCTGAGGCACAGCGCCCAGGCCCAGAGCACAGGCCCCACGACCGGACCCCTCCCCCGCAAAAAAACAACTTCCTGATAAATAATTGGGCTAAAGACATAAAGAGAAATTTCTCTGAAGAGGAAATAAGAATGCTCAATAGCCACATGAAGAAATGCTCAGCCTCCATAGCCATAAAAAAAATGCAAATCAAAATAACATTGAGGTTCCACTTCACCCCAGTTAGCATGGCTATAATCAAAAGCTCTAATAACAGCAGATGCTGGAGAGGATGTGGACAGAAGGGAACCTTACTGCATTGTTGGTGGGAGTGTACACTTGTTCAACCACTTTGGAAAGCAATATGGAGGTTCCTCAAAAGACTCCACATAGAGCTCCCCTATGACCCAGCAATACCACTTTTGGGCATTTACCCAGACGATCACAAAAAAGCCTGTATTAAAGCTACCAGCACATCTATGTTTATTGCAGCATTATTTACCATAGCTAATATATGGAACCAACCCAGATGTCCCTCAGTAAATGAAAGGATCAAGAAAATGTGGTATATGTATTCACACACAGACACACACAAAATGGAATTCTATGACATTCCCATTAGACAGATAGCATGACGTTGTCCCATTTGGTAGGAAAGACTTTGAAAAAATTATATTAAGTGAAGTTAACCAGGCCCAAAGAAAAGAAACACAGGTCTCATGGTTTCCCTTATTTACAATAACTAGTGTATGTCTGGGACAAGCAGAAAAATTCAAAAGGTATGCACATATGACAAGATAAAATGATGTTAAGTGAAATGAATCCCAAATTGGAATACAAGTGTTTTGTATTTTTTTCTTGGTATTGTTTTTAACGTATTTATAATGTACCATGTTATTTTTTGTTGGTTTTTATGTTCCTCCCCCACAATATAACCACAGTTTTCACTGTATTTGATGTCGGTTGTCCTGTATGTTGTATATACCCTCCTCTAATTTGGGAGGGGAAGGGAAATACAAAATGTTCAAATAGGGATACAGGTTTACTCATTGTAACAATGAGATGTACAAGACACTATGTTGAAAAACGAACTTTACAATTTAGGCTGGGGGGTGGCCTGTAGTTTTAGAGGTGGGCGGGATTGGATTGGAGGAAAAAAACAAAGGAATTAGAAACAATGCTTCATAGGTACTGTACTCATTACTTTGCTCATGTAACTGAAACCCCTCCATACAATATTTTTACAATAAAAAAAAAACAAATTTAGTAAGAAACAACCATCCCATTTATATGTTGTATAATTATCCAAGAGATTCCTCTGGGTATGAAATAAGAATGACCAATAGATACATGCAAAAACTTAATATCTCTGGCCATAATAAAAGTGTAAATATCTCCAGTGAACTTAAAAGGATTGTATTTATCATCACCATGAATTTCTTTTTTATATGTATTTTTATTGTAAAAATACTGTACAGAGGGCTTACAGTTACAAGAGTAAGGTAATGAGTCCATTTTTATCGAGTATTGTTGCCTTCTCCTTTGTTTTTCCCCACCATCGCTTCCTTCTCCCCCTTCCAAATTAACCCCACCCCTCCAAACCAAAGTTGTAAATTTTGTTTTCAACATAGAGTCTTGGACATCTCCTTGTTACAATGGGTCAACCTGCATCCCAATTTAAGCATTTTGTTTTTTCCCTTCCTCTCACCATATTAGAAAAATGTATATACAAATACAGTGAAACAGGGGTTATACAATGGGGGGAGGAACATAACAAAGAAGCAAAAAAATCACATTTTAGCTACATTAAAAACAATAGCAAGGGAAAAAAAAACTATTTGTGTCCCTAACTTGGGGTTCATTTCGTTTTGGCATTTTTGCTTGTTCTAAACTTATACTAGTTATTGCAAATAGAGGAAACCAAGGGACCTATGTTTCTTTGGGCCTGGCTTGTATCACTTAATATAATTTTTTTCCAAGTCTTTCCATTTCCTAACAAATGGGGCGATGCTATTCTTTCTGATGAAGGCATAGAATTCACATAGACAGACAGACAGACAGACAGACAGACAGACAGACAGATAGATAGATAGATAGATAGATAGATAGATAGATAGATAGATAGATAGATAGATAGATAGATAGATCCCACTCATTTACTGAAGGGCATTTCGGTAGGTTCCATAGATTAGCTATGTAAATAATGCTATGATAAACATAAGTGTGCTGGTAGCTATAGTATGGTCTTGTTTGTGATTATTTGAGTAAATGCCCAAAAGTGGGATTGCTGGATCATAGGGGAGCTCTATGCGGAGTCTTTTGTGGATCCTCCATACTGCTTTCAAAAGTGGTTGAACAAGTTTACATTCTCACCAACAATTCAGTAGTGTTCCCTTTATTCCATTATCTGTTGTTTATGCCATTATCTGTTGTTGTCAGACTTTTTGATTATAGCCATTCTAACTGAGGTGAGGTGGAATCGCAACACTGTTGTGTTTGCATTTCTTTTTTTTTAATTTTTAAAATTTATTTTTATTGTTATTGTAGAGTTGATGCATTTCTTTTATGTCTAGAGAAATTGAGTATTTCTTCATGTGTCTATTGGCCATTCTTATTTCTCCTTCAGGAAGTTTCTCTGTAAGTCTTCAGCCTACTTATTGACCAGGTAGTTGTTTCTTTGAGGATTTGTTTTTGGGGATTTAATTTTTGAGTTCTAAGTATATTTTAGATATGAGACCTTTGTCCTTTGTATGGCTAGTAAAGATCTTCCAATCTGTGGGCTGTTGATTTTACTAGCTATGTCCTTTGCCATGGATAAGCTCTGCAGTTTCAACCATTACGAATTTTAATACATGAAATATAATAAGAAATATGAGCTTGTAAGACACATTGATATAGTGACACATCTTCTAATCACTTTGGATGATTTTCTTTGAATTTTGCTAAGATATTTGTTTAAGCCAAAATTCAAGTGTACTTTTTTTTAATACAATGGCGTATAATTATTCTATCCTCACAGTCAATTTTTTACAGGCATTAGCTACCGGCGCCAGACTCACAGTTAATTTTTTGTGAATGTAACCTTAATTTATTGGTCCTCTTTGATGTGCCTGGTATTGAATTTTATATTTTGATATTAATATGGTCCCTTTTATATTTTAATCTATTATTCTAACTGTTGATATAGTCTGTTATCCTTGAATGTGGCTGGCTATTATATTAATATACAAATGCCTAGAAAGGATAAAGA
This sequence comes from Dipodomys spectabilis, assembly GCF_019054845.1. NCBI lineage: Eukaryota > Metazoa > Chordata > Mammalia > Rodentia > Heteromyidae > Dipodomys > Dipodomys spectabilis. The sequence goes on along the minus strand of NW_024871409.1, from coordinate 191,428 downwards.
ATCAATGTTACTAATAATAATGGTTAGATATTAGCTTGCTCATGTAGCAAATGCATCATTCTTAACCTACATCATTCCTCATATTTAGCAAAGTACCTTCTTTGCATTAACATCCAGTTTGTCTGCAAATTTGAAACAACTTCCAGGAATAAGGGAATTCAAATGAAAACTACATCTAGATCCTATGGACTCCTGTTAAAATAGGACATATTTGAAGAGAAATCATATTGGAAGTTGGCACATATGCGACCAAATGGGAATGCTGCTAGTCTGTTGTATGAATGTAGATGAGGCTCAACCACCTTGGAAAACATCCTGGAAGTTCCTCATATATTAAAAACAGAGCTCTTTTATCAATCAGTAATCCTATTCTTTTGCATTACCCAAAGAATCACAGACTACACATTAAACATAACAACACGACTATGAACATTGTATCATTACTTAATATAGTTAAGGTATGGAACCAACCCTGGGAGATCAGTCCCCTTTGGCATACTACATATAACCATTTTTAAAAAATGGATATCTTGTAAATTAGATAAACCTATCTGAATCCAAATGTATTGGAGTAGATAATGGTACTGAGGAAGATGTTAAAGACTGGTACTTAATGCTGGAATTTGTCAGCTTTTTCCTTCTTTAACAAAATCTAATTATTTTTTCTGTTTTTAGGCCTGAACTCTGGGCCTTGGCACTGTCCTTCAATACTTCAGCTCAGTTGGAGTATTCAAGTGAGTTCTGTTTTGAAGGCCTTGTAGAATTCAGCTGTGAATTCATCCGGTCTTGTGTTTCCTTGTGTGGGAGGACTATTTTTGCTGTTTCTATTTTAATGCTTGTTATGGGTCGATTATGTTGGTTTAAGCCAACTAGTTTAGTTCAAATTTGCTAGAAATTCGTTAATTTCTTCCAGATTCTCAAATTTATTAGCAAGAAAGTATGAGAAGTATTTCCTTATTATGTTATGAATCTTGGTTATTTCTGGATTGATGTTTCCATTTTCAACTCTGAATTTGTTTATATGGCTGTGTTGTCTTCTGTTTCTGATAAATTTTACTAAGGGGCTATCAATTTTGTTAATTTTTTCAAAGAACCAACTCATTGTTTTGTTTTTTTTTGTTGTTTTTTTCCTTATTGTGAGAATACCGTACAGAGGAGTTACAATTACATGGAAAGATAATGAGTATATTTCTTATCAAGCATTGTTGCCTCCACATTGTTTCTTCTTCCCATGACTTCCCATACTGCTCCCCTCCCCACAACCAATCCTCCTCCCACCCTCCACTAAAGTTGTTCAGTTCGTTTTTCGACATAACGAATTGCACATCTCATTGTTGCAGTGGGTCCACCTGTATCCCTAGTTAAATGATTTGTTTTTTTTTCCCCCTTCCCCTCCACAAATTATACCAACATCAAATACAGTGAAAGTATGGGTTATACTGTGGGGGAGGGACATACAAAGCAACATAGAAATCTTCTAATAAATATGATAGAAACAATTCCATGAAAGAAAAAAATACTTTTGAATACTTATCGTGGGGTTCATTCCACTAACTTCAACTTATCTGATCTTTTCTGCTTGACTCAGACATATACTAGCTATTGCAAGTAAGGGAAACCATGGGACCTATCTTTCTTTGGTTCTGGTTTAATTCACTTAATATAATTTTTTCCAAGTTTTTCCATTTCCTAACAAATGGGGCACTGTCATTCTTTCTGATGGAGGCATAGAATTCCATTGTGTATATATACCACATTTTCTTGATCCATTCATCTACTGAGGGGCATCTGGGTTGGTTCCATATCTTAGCTATGGTAAATAATGCTGCAATAAACGTAGTCTTACTGGTAGATTTAGTGTGGTCTTGTTTGTGATCATTTGGGTAAATGCCCAAAAGTAGGATTGCCGGGTCAGGGGCAAGCTCTATGTGGAGTCTTTTGAGGGACCTCCATACTACTTTCCAAAGTGATTGAACAAGTTTACCCTCCCACCAACAATGCAGTAAGGTTTCCTTCTGTACACATCCCCTCCAGCATCTATTGTTATTAGAGTTCATGATTTTAACCATTCTAACTTGGGTGAGGTGGTATCTCAATGTTACTTTGATTTGCATTTCTTTTGTGGCTAGGGAGTTTGAACATTTCTTCATGTGTCTATTGGCCATCCTTCTTTCCTCTTCAGATAAGTTTCTCTTTAAGTCTTTAGCCCACTTATTTATCTTGAACTACATGGCTCAGCTTGTAGAAAACTAAAGCTAGATCCTTACATATCACCTTGCACCAGAATCAACTCCAAATGGATCAAAGATCTCAGAGTCAAAGCAGACACTGTGAAAACCTTACAGAATGGAATGGGAGAGCCCCTAGGCCTCCTTGACACAGGCCAAAATTTTCTTAATAGAGACCCAGAAACACAAGAAATCAAAGAAAGTTTGGACAAACAGGATTGCATGAAATTGCAGTGCTTCTGCATGGCAAAGGACATAGCTAGCAAGATCAATAGAAAGCCCATGGATTGGGAGAAGATCTTCACAAGCCATACAACAGATAAGGGTCTCATATCTAAAATATACCTGGAACTTAAAAAATTAAATCCCCTATTTGTTTTATTGATTTTTTCCTTAGGGTTTTTTGGGACTCGAATTTATTTAATTCTGATTTAATTTTAATTATTTTTTTCCAACAGGTGGATTGGGGATTAGCTTGTTGCTCTATTTCAAGAAGCTTCAAGTGCCTAGTTAAATTGTTGGTTTCAGATCTCAACAATTTCTTCATGTAGTCACTCACAGTCTTTGCTGTGTCCAGAAGACCTTGTGATTTGTGTGTTCATTTTTGTTAAATATCCTGAATATTTGAATTTCTTTTCTAATCTTTTCCATGACAAATTGGTGTTTCAACAGTGTGTTGTTCAGCATTCATATGTTACATTATTTTCTTTGGAGCATTTGGTGTTGAATTCTAACTTTATTCCCTTGTGAGCTGAGAGAATTCAGGGCATAAATTCAATTGAATTTGGACAAATTTGTTGTGTGACCTAAAAAGTGGGCTATTTTTGAGCATGTTCTGTGTGCTCCTGAGCAGAATGTGTATTCTGATACTGCTGGGTGAAATATTTGGTAGATATCTATTAAGGCTAGTTGATCTATGCCATTGTTTAGATACGAGGTTTCTCAATTGAGTTTTTGTTGGGATGATCTGTCCATTGGGGATTGTGATTGTTAAATTCCCCAACAATTAATATGTTTGGGTTTACGGTTGATTATAGGGAAAGTAATGGCCCTCAGATAAATTTGGTGCTCCATTATTTGGTGAATACATATTAAGAACTGTAATATCCTTGTGAAGGGTAGATACATTAATTAGTATGTAATGACCTTCTTTATCTCTTCTTGCAAATTTTAATGTGAATTCTATTTTTTCTTTTATTAGGATTGCAACTCCAACCCGTTTATGGGGCCAGAGTTTGCTTCGTGGATTTTATTGCAGCCTTTTCGTGTATGTTTGTTTTTCTTGGAAGGGAGTGTCTCTTGAAGGCAGCATAGAGAAGCATCTTGCTCTTTGATCTAACTAGACAATCTATGTGCCTTACTTGGAGAGTTCAGTCCACTAATATTGAGAGTTAGGCCTGAGAGGTTTTGGGGAGTTCATGCCATGTTATCCACTGTCTTCAGAGCTGTGCTACCTGGGTTTTTAATGATTCTTAGATTCTCTGTTTCAGAGCTATTTCTTTGCCTTCATAATGTTCTTGTTGGTTTTCTAGGTGTAGGATATTGTATCTTTTGTAGGGCTGCATTGGTGGAGATACATTGCTTTAATGTTTCTTTGCTGTTGAAGATAGTCTTATTTGATTTTGTTCGAATGAGACTTTAGCTGGATACAGTATTTCTGGTTCATAGTTGTTTGCTTGTTGGACATTGGATATATCATTCCAGACTCTTTTTGCTTTAATTAACTCTGGTTAGAAATCTGAAGTTTCCCTTTATAGGTGATTGATATTTTCTCTGTAATAGCTTTTAAGATCCATTCATGGGCCTCATTTGATCCTGTGTGGATTGCCATGTGATAGTGGGATGTCATGTTCAGGACCAGTCTATTTGTGATTCTAAAGGTTTCTTTTATCATAATGGCCCTATCCTTTTGCACATTTGGGAGGTTCACTGACAAGATCCTCTTAAATAAATTTCTTGGACCATTAACTTCTGTCTCTCATCCTTCCTCTATACCCATTAGCCGTAAACTAGGCCTTGTGATTGTGTCTTCTCAATATAAAATAGATCTATCATTTTTCTTGGATTTGATTTGAATGCTTCTCTGTACTTTAAAATGTTTAGGCTATTTTTAATCCCATATATTTAGTCTTCTGCATGGGCTAACCGACTGTCAAGGCTTTCTTCTTTTTTTTCTTTCCTTCTAAATGTTCAGATTTCATCACTTCAAATTCTTTGCTGGAGCTTTGTTTTATATTTGTTATGGTCTCCTTTACTCCTTGTTTTGATTTTTAGTGTTCATTCTCCAATCCCTTAGTTTAGCTCTTTTCATTTCATTGGACACTCTTGCTTTCTGTTGGGCTTCATTCAACATATACTTTGTGGCGTCTATGGATTCCTCTTAAATTCTGTTTGTGAATTCTATGAATGCCTCTATTAATCTTTGCTTATTCTCATCCTGCTCATGCAATTCCTTTATTTATTTTTGATTAGCTTCCATATGCTGATGAAATTATTTTATTAGTATTTCCTTCCTGACGCTCACATAATTCTTATAATAATCTTTGGTTAGGCTCCTTATGCTCCCATCTCTTACAAGCTTTCAATCTTTTCATTCAGCATGTTTACCAGTAGTGTTTGTACAGCATTTTGGGAACTCTCATCTGGATTACTCATTAACTGCTCTGCTGCTGATAATCTGATAATCATGAGGGGAGTTGAGATTTCTGGAACTGACATTTTTCTTGTGTTCCTCTGACTTATTCTTCACCTTTGGGTATGAAAGGAAATCAATTCGGTGCTAGTACACTATTTTAAGACAACTATCAACCATAGACCTGTAGTTGCACAGATTTTTTGAGGCAGTTAAAATGAATACAGATACAATTTACTTCAACAGATACAATCTTGTTCAACAACAAACCACTATGGCTCAATGATATAAAAGAGCCTAAGAAGGAGTCAGCAGACCAGAAATTAATAGAGTTAGGGATAATTGTGGTGGGAAAATAGGATTAGAGGAATAAGGTGGAGGAAAAGGAGTGAGGGATTCAGGAAGCAGAAAGTATATAAGGGAAGGAGGAGAGAAAGAAAAAAGGAAATATGAAGAATACAAAATTTAAAAATGAAACAGGTAAAAATTATGTAAGTATAAGAAATCATAGTACAATTAAAGAAGTTAAATCAGAGAGTTTGTGAATTGAGTTATTGATATCTGACTTAAGTATACACACAATGTACTTATATACCTGTGGATGAACAGAAAAGCAATTAAGTCATGCAAAGCACACACTGACACAACACACACACACGCACACACTTTCACACATACACACACAAAAGACCAAAAGCGACAAGTATAAAAATAATTTTAAAAACACACCTATAAAATTAAAATGATGAAAAGAAAACAATGTTAAAAAATAAAATTGGGTAAAAAAGAATTCTTCGAATTTTTTAGTAGTGTGGGACATGTGTCTCCCCTGTATCTGTAACCAGGCTCTTGGTTGAGTCTCTGTTTTCCTGTGATGTTTGAATATCCTGTGGCCTGATTGGTTTAAATCAGTTTGAGTAGGCACAAAGAAGCTCTGCCTTCCCAGGGACTTTATGACCCTTCTTCAAGAGTTGTTCAGTGGGAGTGAAATCTGCTTTGATCAACACAAAAGAGGGAGATGCCTGTTTCCTCTAACTTTGAGTTGCTGTGGTGAAGCTAGGTTGTGGGTAAGGTTGAAACTTTTCAGCAATCACTAACTTCTCCTTTAGGGGCTAGCTCCTGAGACACTCAAACAGCCCAGGTTGGAGTCATTCACAGGCTTTATGCTTACTGAGTTTCAGTAGTTTTGCTTTCACCCCTACTGCCACTGGGTCTACCGTCTATGCTGCAGTGCAGAGTGGCAGCCTCCTCTTCCTGGAAAAGACAACCTTCCCCTGAACAAGCTGAGCCATGTAGTTCAAGATAAATAAGTGGGCTAAAGACTTAAAGAGAAACTTATCTGAAGAAGAAAGAAGGATGGCCAATAGACACATGAAGAAATGTTCAAACTCCCTAGCCACAAAAGAAATGCAAATCAAAGTAACATTGAGATACCACCTCATCCCAGTTAGGATGGTTAAAGTCACGAACTCTAATAACAATAGATGCTGGAGGGGATGTGTACAGAAGGGAACCTTACTGCATTGTTGGTGGGAGGGTAAACTTGTTCAATCACTTTGGAAAGTAGTATGGAGGTCCCTCAAAAGACTCCACATAGAGCTTGCCCATGACCCGGCAATCCTACGTTTGGGCATTTACCCAAATGATCACAAACAAGACCACACTAAATCTACCAGTAAGACTACGTTTATTGCAGCATTATTTACCATAGCTAAGATATGGAACCAACCCAGATGCCCCTCAGTAGATGAATGGATCAAGAAAATGTGGTATATATACACAATGGAATTCTATGCCTCCATCAGAAAGAATGACAGTGCCCCATTTGTTAGGAAATGGAAAAACTTGGAAAAAATTATATTAAGTGAATTAAACCAGAACCAAAGAAAGATAAGTCCCATGGTTTCCCATACTTGCAATAGCTAGTATATGTCTGAGTCAAGCAGAAAAGATCAGATAAGTTGATGTTAGGGAAATGAACCCCAAGATAAGTATTCAAATGTTTTTTTTTTCTTTCATGCAATTGTTTCTAATACATTTATAAGATTATTTCTTTGTTGCTTTGTATGTCCCTCCCCCACAGTATAACTCATATTTTCCCTGTATTTGATGTTGGTATAATTTGTGGAGGGGAAGGGAAAAAACAAATCGTTTAAATAGGGATACAAGTGGACCCATTGCAACAATGAGCTGTACAAGTCGTTATGTCGAAAACGAACTTTACAATTTTGGTGCGGGGAGGGGGAGTAGAGAGGATTGGATGGGGGGCGGAGGGAGGATGAGAAAGGATGGGAAGGGGCACCAAAGGAGGAGGCTACAATGCTTGATAAGAAATGTACTCATTATCTTGCCTATGTAATTGTAACCCCTCTGTACAGTATTTTCACAATAAAAAAAAGATAATTTGACCCGTTGAATGGCTCCTATTTTCTTCTTCCAAAGTCTGAGTTATGAGCTGTCTGGTCTGGCTTGGTCTTTGTCAGTATCAAAGATGGAGTTCTTTTCCACGGTAGGTGAAGACCCACCTTCCCACCGCTTCTCCAATGAAAGTAATTACAATGTAATGGGGGTACACACATCTTTCCCTTGTTTTCCCAGTTTCCTCAATCTGCTACTGTCTCTGGTCAGCGGGATGAAGATTTCTATTCCTTGTTGTTTTTTTTCTGGTGCTGAGTAGAATCCACTCCCAGACCGTTTCTGGTGCCTTTGTCCTGGGCTCTCTCTCTTGATATGTTGGCTGTGGCAGCAGCTGCCAACATGGCTGCACATACAGGCAAGTGCTCAAATCTGGATATGAGCACTTGGATATTTCTTCTCTTGCTAAGATCTCTGTACTATGATAGCATGATTGGTGTGACTCTCTAGACTTTGACTTTTCACTAGAACCCTAAAACTGGTTTCTATACAAAATCTTTAGCTCCCAGTGGATCTTCCACAATGCTCCTCTGGAACTCTAATTTTATAATATTTGTACTCACTTTTTTTGTCGTTTGTGGGGCTTGAACTCTAGGCTTGGGTGCTCAGCTCAAGGGAGCACTCTACAACTTGAGCCACAGTACCACTTCCAGTTTTCTAGTGGTTTATTGAAGATAAGAGTTCTCATGGACTTTTCCTGCCTGGGCTGGGTTTTAACCACGATTCTCAGATCTGAGCCTCCTGAGTAGCTAGGATTACAGGAGTGAGCCTGGCTGTTTGTCCTCACTTTTCAAACGAGAATTGGACAAAAAAATTTTCTGGCACAATTAATTTATTGTAGATATTAATAATCAAAGTAAACATTAAAATTATGTAAGTTTAATTGCTCTTCACTTTCCTGCATGAATCAATACAACTCCAGCCTTCACACAAGAAAAAAGGTGATAATATTTTAACATAGTGTGTTTGATTCAGCATTTACAAAGTACCACAGGCTAATGTCCAATGACATATTCTATAAATCAAATCTAACATCTTGCTCAGATTTTCAGTATACATATATACATGTACACATATATATGTATACATATATGTATATCTGTATAAATATGTATATGTATATATAGGTATATATAAATTTAGGTATATCTGTATACATCTGTATATGTGTGTGTGTGTGTGTGTGTGTGTGTGTGTGTGTGTGTGTTCTCATTTGAGTACATAAAGGGAGCAAATAACTTGCAATGCAAAAATTGTTATATGTGATAAAGCTACTTCTACCACATACAGAGTAATCAGATATTTGTGCACAATGGTCAGGTTTGTGTTGATCATTTACTTGAAAGGAACAATTAAATAAGCCTGAACAGAGGAGAAACTAATAGGATTTTGTAACTTACTACACGAGTTACACTTGAGGGATTAAAACTTTCCTTGAGAAATGTATTCAGTAGATTCTGCTGTGGCATAGTTACTCAACATAAAATTACTACCTGCTCAAATGCCACCATAATGCTATTTCATGAAGATTGTAAGATCATCATTGATTTCGACATATTTTCATGTAACTTACATCATTTATGTCCTGTATGTTGAATGAATAATATTGAAGACATGAAATTTCATTCAAATAAGTTTGGTTCAAAAATCAGGAGAATAAAAGGACACAAAGTTGGTATGACCGATTGATTGTAGTTTGAGAGAACGAAATCTACAATGTAAAAACAGGCATGAATTTGAATTGAAACACCTCTATTAATAGTCCAAATTCTTCTTTCAAATATTCATTGTTATACTTAGTTTCAGGTAAAAGTTACCATGGCCAATAATTTGACATTACCACTACCATAGTAATGAAATCATGAAGAAGAAATGGAAATTGCTTATTGACAATTAACAAAAGATGCCAACAAACAAATTACATGAAATATAAGGAAGAAAGAGTATCAAGGAAAGCTCTCTAGCAATTTCTTCTACACAACAACAGGAACCATAAATATTCGACAGCAATTTAAGATCAGTGTAATCGATTTAACAACTGAGGGAAATCATTAATTAATACGTGTTTTTCCCATAAAGTCTTTGATTGGACATGCAAACCAGTGTTATACATATTTTTTTCTGAAAATGAAATTCATTTTTAGCCTATATTGCACATGAAGGAACAATACACTGTAAAAATTCAGTCTGCTACTTATACTGCTTTATAAATAAAATTTATAAAGATTTAACTTGTGAAAAGGTTGGAAGACTATAATTAGAATGTAAGTTAGACATGTGAATTCAGAAGGTGATCATCAGTTATGGTTGTATTGAAATCAGGTTGTTTGCGTTGATGTACATATTAAGTCAGTGCCATTTTTCCTATTGAATTGTATAAAATATTGGATGCAATATTGGCAGAAACATTTGAACATGAATCCAATTCTTGGGATTAAATCAACACTAATAATTACATGAAATCCTGCACATGAAAGGACTAGGGATAAACCTAAGCATTTTCTATACCTGCTGGATTATATAGAGCTTATAAAAGCCTCAAGAAATTAACATAAGGAGAAACATATCACATGACATATTACAATGGAAATATGTGACAATATAAAGAGATTGATTATTTCTGCCCTTCCAGACAGTGACTAACACAAATAAAGGAACAGAGCATTTATTTTCAATTTATACATTTTCCCATAAGTGTTCATGGCTCGAAAATGGAATCCTGTATGTGGTGACTAGAGCAATAATGAATGACTACATTTTCTGATTGTTCTAGGCTGTTCTGTAAGCACAAACTAATGGACAAGAAACTGAAAGTGAGTATAACTGCTGAGAAATATAAGTACTATTAGATTTTTGAGAGACCACAAATTTTCTATCACTAATTGGTTTATGGATATTTACTCCAGAAAACGTGATTGGTGAGAATCCATTTTGAGACAGAGAAATGTGCTTAATTCTTTCATACCTGGTATCAATATTTATCTCTTGTTAACAAAACTAATTTGTGTGTCATGGCCTACTGGAAAACAATGCAAGAAATAAAAAACACCAGTGGCTCATCAGAAGATGAGAAGGAGGATGAGACTGTAGCTGTTCAGTAACAGGGAGAATCCCATCTAGAAATCAAATGCACAATTGAAATGAAATGTAGTTCATTTAACTACAGGAAGTTGGATATTGTCCTATACTTGTCTCAATTGAGAGAAGCAAAAGTTGGGCTGAAAGTTCTAAGAACATGATTGTCACATAAGTGTATTTGTCAGATCAAAGAAATGATTATCATTCCCACAGAAGACATTTACAAAACCTGATCATTGCTTCTGAGAAGCCTTCTGATGGCCATCATTTCTACTTCACAGAGTGTTCATACTGTACTTCGGTGTGTCTAATCCAATTCTGGGGGCGTCAAGCACTTCCATACCATCCTTTCTTTTTATCAATACCTGCATCCATGTTCTTTGTGTCACTGAGATATTGTCAGATTTTCCATTTATAGGAAAATCCTGGCCTTCTAATTTTTCTCTCCTATGTTGGTCTTGTTAAAATTATCTCAAAATACATTCTCTTGTTCTACCCAGAGCATTATTGAAATGCTTCTACTCCTCAGTAATTCCAATGAGGGAAATTTGAAAACCCACATTATATTCTCTTTATTAATGTGATATCAACCACTTTCCTTTCCCGTACTTTGTTTGTATGTACTAGATATTTCCACAAAGGAACTTGCCACTGACTATTACACAAATCCAATATCAGTATTGAAGTCTCAATACACCCAAAGATGTTTCTGTAAGTTTTTATAAATTACCCTAACCAGTGAATTAGACAAAGAAGTCAATGTATTTCAATTCAAGTGTGACTAGATATGAAAAGATTTAGAGATTAATATGTTCTACATGGTTACTTTTCCCTTCTCTGTAGAAATCACATTTAAGATGTCTGATTTTGAAATACTTAGTCATTTTTTTCTAATTTTTTTCTCAAAATAGGAACGCTGAAACCTGCCTGTCAAAATGAAAGAAGGCTCACATGCTTACACCTTTGCTTTGAGAAATCATTTCAACTGGTCTAGTTTACCTTATTTCATATTCACAGGATTATGCAGCATAACATAGACAGGATTTCTGCTGATGAAATTTTAGACTTGCTGATAACATTGTTTTTGTTGTTGTTGTTGTTGTGTTGGTGGTGGTATTTGTTCTTGGGTCCTGAAATCTGGGACTGGGCGCTCTCCATCTCCTCATCAGATCATCACTAGTACTGTACCACTTGAGCCACAGAGCCAATTCCAAGTTATTTGCATATGCAATGCTGAAGAATCGAACTCAGAGCCTCATGCAAGCTACTTAATCAAACTTATACTGAGCTACCTTCCCAGCACCTGAGTTTAGATATGCTAGACTGAGAGGTAAGTAAGTAAATTATTGGACTTTCTAGATTGAAATGTAAGAAAGCAGATAAATCATGGGCCTTCAATGGATGCATCAAAGATAACAGAGGCTAACATTTCTAATTGACTCAAATAGAAAATTATCTAACTAGAATGAACATTTTTCATAATACTAAAAAGTAAGATTTAATGGGAATTGGGAATATTTCAGAAGGTAATTTCTACACTAACACTCTAAAATTTTCTGTCTTCATTCTCCTAAGAGGGATTCCTAAGGTAATATATAGGCCATAAAACAACAATAGCAAAGATTTATATACCCCCCCATATATTGCTTGTTCCAGAGGTAATTTCTTTTCTAGAATTCTGTGTATCCTGAGAGGTTCTTGCATTGTCCCTATGATAAAAATCAAGGATCATATAATGCAGGTAGCCATTCATGTGGTGAAATATAGAATCATGTTTCCTTGGAAAATATTGACAATACAAAACTTCTATAATTCTAGAGCTTTATTCCAATCACAGCATAGGCATGATGTTTTGTGTAGGCAATTATGTCACACTGTGTGTGCCATATTTTCCAAACACTAGAGGTTTTTCCTTTTTACTCACTATTGCCTAATGGCCAAATATAAATTAATTGTTTCTTAAACATTAAATTAATATATTACGACATTCACTGTATTATTATATGACCTGGAATTCAGCTTGAATCTTTTAATTTTCATGCCATGGTAATAAACTGATAACATGAAGAGACTCAATGTGTCCCCTTCCTATATTTTAGGTATAGATTACAAAATTTTTCCTTTTAGTTTGATGGAAAACTTCACAAAATTTGAAGGTTGACAGAATTGTGGGTAGAAAATTAATTGTATCCAAATTTAATCCTGGGTAACTTTTAGTGCTATAGGAGAGATAGTTCTGCTTTTGTATTTTGTGAAGAAGACACATACGATGACCCATCATTTTGTATGATTCAAATATCTTTTCAATTATCTTTTGTATGCATTCAACAATTATGTATGAGGATTTAATATTTCAGTAAATGGAGGCCAAAATTTCAAATATATGTAAGTTTCTAAACTTTGACAAAATACTCTTATTGGGCCTACCATTCATTCTTCATGCAAGAAATCATATCAATGCTTTTTGATATCTGTATAACACTTTTTGACACGAGCCAGGGTTTCAGAGTCCTAGAGACTCTTATCTCTACTATCAAATGAAAAAGGCAGAAGAGGGTGGTGTGGACAAATTCTTAGAAGGCTAGCCCACAGCAAAATGATTCACAAGCACTGAACTCAAAACCCTGTATTGCTCTTACATTGGTCAACCTTCTTGTGTTTTTTTAAATCCATGTATAAAGTTAGAGCCACTCTAATCTAGCACCTCAAACAAGTATGTATTTATCCCTTTGTCAAAATCATTGGAACATCCTATCCCAATTTTTTGGGTATAATCAAATCCTCTGGCAACAACAAGTAAAGAGAAACCTGTTTTCCTATGACACACTATTACCATTCAATGTTGAAAGTAAAGAAATAGGATAAATGAATAACAAACCCATATATTTTGCTCACTACAAGGAAGTATATGACTGCTTTCTGACCTGGTGATACTGTGATTAGTGTGGATTCACTAGGACCAATAAAAATGTAGTCACCCAAAGTATGTCAAGACAGAATTATCTTATTTGAATTTTCTTCTCATTCTCTTATTCTCAATTTTAATCCTGGGAAAGAGTAAATGACACAGTTATGTCAGATAAACAAGTTTTATGCCCATTTCACCTTTCAGGTTCACTCATCTCATAAGTAGTGAAAAGTGAATGGAAGGCTATTCACCTGGTAATTGAAAAATATGTAAACTTTGGATGTGTACCATAGCCTCACTCTCAAAGTGATTAATGAAATATTGCATATAAAACTAACTTTTGACTTCTTTCACAGCATTTTTAAAAGTATTTGATGAATCTGGGTGCTGTTGCCTCATGCTTCTAATACTAGATACTCAGGAGACTGAGAACTGAGGATTACAATTCAAGTCAGCGTGGGCAAGAATGTTTGTGAGATTCTGATTAACCACTAGAAAATGGAAGTGGTGCTATGGCTCAAGTGGTGCATGCTCGCCTGGAGCTGAGGAGCCCAGGGACAGTGCCCAAGCCCAAAGTTCAAGCCCTACAACAGACAAAAACAAAATATTTGATGAAATCTTTGAGAAGATTTACAATAATTTGCATATCAGGAAGACGTATGAAATGTATTTAGAGAAATTTTTTAACCAGCTCTACATACATAGATTTCAAATTCCACATTTGTGAATAAAACTAAATTTAATATGATGAAGATAGGAAAAGAAAAAGAAAATATGTAACTGCAAAAATTACTGCATCTTTAATGCGAGTACTTATGAAAGTGTTTAAAGAATTGTAATTGCTAGAAAAAATTTTTACATCTAGGGTCACAAAATAGATTGCACTTTCGAGTTAATGGAATTCCAAAACAAAAGTCTCTCTTATTTACACGGTAAGATGGCAAATACAGCAACAATGAACAGCAATTGGTCTTCCTAGGAATTTCTTGTAAAAAATTATTCCATTTAGAATCATGACATTTGTGTTATTTGTCAATATTTTCCCTCATCCTTTTATGAGCAGGACAATGAATTTTAGATGCATTGATATGTTCAAATATTTTCTTTGCTGACCAATGCTGCAAACCACAAGCTTATTCAACTTCAGACTATGTTGTACTTATGCTAGCCTATCACTTCATTCAGTCTTCATGTATTCCCAAAAAGGTAGTAAGTATACTAAAGAAATTAAATTCAATTCTGTTTTATGTCAAAATTATTCCAATGATATGTGAACGATGAATTAACCATTTATATAGTGAAGAATGTGCTTACTGAGAAGGACTAATGGGAATGGGAAGTTCACTCTTCCATAATATAACTAATTTTCTCATTCATGAAGATTATAGGGAAACTAAAACTCATACTGCTTTAAAAGTGTAAGGATCAATACAATATATAATCAAGATTACATATTCTTGTGGTTAGGGAGTTTCTCATCCTCCATGCAGAAGGAAATGAATAGGATATGGGAAATTAGTTTTGCATTTGGAAACCACACTTGAGCCAGGCCAGGTGATCATGATGGTAATCCTAGTATCTCAAGCATTTGATGTATGAGAATATCCCTACAGATTCATAAAGTGAAGGATTTTTCTGAAGTTCATTTCTAGAATGAATCCCATCAAAATCCAATACTGTAGAGACTCATTCTTGAGAAAAATCAGTTACCTCCTAGAACTCCAGTGTGGATGAAAGTCCCGAACAAACAAACACAAAAACCTATAAACACACCAAGGAAAAACAGAAAAAAAGCCTAATGCAGGTGGTGTAGAAACCTGCAAATCCACCAACTCAGAAGGCTGAGATCTGAGGATCAGCTTTCAAGGCAGTCCGGCAGGAATGAATCTCTATGGGGCTCTCATCACCAATTAACAACCTCAAAACTAGAAGTGGCCCTGTTGCTCAAGTGGTAGAGGATTGTTCTTGAGCTAAAGAACTCAGGGACTGCTCCAAGCTCAGAGATTTAAGACAATGACCAAAACAACTGGAAAAAGAAACACAAAAGTTATGCAATGTTCATCAACAATGCCCATATTCACTTGTATACTCACTTTGGAAAAAGTGTCTGAATTATTTTCGCCCACATACGAGCCTTTTAGATGTTATTCACTGCCTATATGGAACATCTTGCATTTTCTCTTTGAAATCCACAGAGTGATGTTTGAAATGGCAGGGATATTTCCCTAATTTTAATGGTTGTTAAAACACTTAATGTGACTCCATGGTAATACTAATCTTGTTCCCTTATTCTAATATGTCTTACTTATGGAATCGTAAGTATTCTGGCTTCTAAGAAGAGAAATGATTACATAATTTGTGACAATTTAGGAGACCATGCTATTATTTGATGAATTGTCTCTTATAGTAGGCTAAGATTTTGCAAAGCCTATTTATCATTATATATATGTGAGCAGATTTGTGTGGATGATCATATATTTCTGTTACCTGTCCATTTGTAGATGCCATACTTTTTATGTGTGAACAAACTGAAATTATGTTACAATTTTTCCCTACTCTATTTCAACACCCATAAAGTCCATCAGGGCATATTACTATGTTTTTGCAATTGAAAACTGAGGAGATTTTTTTGCCTTGCTTAGATTCTTGATTTTATTCAATTTTGATAAATTTTAATTACAGGTTGTTTGGGATTTCTTAGATTTCTTCCTTGGTTGTGAGGCTGAAACCATGATTGTGCCATTTGTATCCAAGCCTCTTACCCTGGCTCAATCCCAGTCATGTATTCCCAATGTTGGTGTGCCTCTTGAATAAAATTCTCAAAGACATATATATCTGAGAAAGTAGTATTGTCCTTGATGTAATGCCTCTTTCCAGAAATTGAAATGGAGAAAAAATGATCTTGCTGTTTTAAGTTTAATGGAATAACATTATGTAGTAAACCCATTATAGTTTTTCTTTCCTATATAAGCACATGAAAAATACCTTTCTATTTTCCTGGATACATAATATATCCACGAATATTGTTTAAGACAGTTTGCAAGGTTTGGAGAACTGAACTATAATCCTTAAATTAATAGAATGACTTGGGTAACATTTCAAATGGCCAATGAACTTGGAATGTGGTAAGACAGCGTCTAGGCATAATTTGTGAGGTGTGTAAACAATTGACAAGGTTTAATGGAGGAGGAAGTCGAAGCAGGAATATTTCTTCAAAATAACTTGCAATAGTTATTATTAATTTTTTGACAACCAGTATAAATTCTTGTTGTCATAAGCAGAATTCAGAAATATAGGTCTGGATATTTTTCACAAAAAATAAAGTAATAAT
Organism: Dipodomys spectabilis; assembly: GCF_019054845.1. Classification (NCBI taxonomy): domain Eukaryota; kingdom Metazoa; phylum Chordata; class Mammalia; order Rodentia; family Heteromyidae; genus Dipodomys; species Dipodomys spectabilis. The sequence goes on along the minus strand of NW_024871409.1, from coordinate 174,836 downwards.
GTTTTCTCTTATTTCTTTACAGGAATCATTCAGGGAAACAACATGAGTTCAAAGCATTTGTCATTATTTTAATTATATTTTATACTTATATTATAATTTATAATTTATATATTATAATTAATATATTGTCACACTGGCTCAACCAAATGAATTCATTTTGATTTTTACTGCCAAATGACCCTAATTTAATTAGATTATACATTGTATTCTTTGGACCCAGAAATAAACTCATGTTTTAATATCTTTATTGGAATTCACCATGTCTGTTTCCATATACTTGTAGTAACTTTGGAATATGGAAACCTCAATCATCAAATCAAAATGTACATATTTCTCCATAGAGAAGAAATCACATTTCCCATTTCATTTTTCTGTGAATATCATCCTCCATTTCATTTCTTCTTGTAGAGCTTAATAAATGTGTAACAAAAGTGCAATGATATTTGTTTCCTAATACAAATTTTACATCAACTTATCAGCTCTATAAAGAATGGCCATGAAAATTTCGGTGACTTTTTTTCAACCAAAAATTCTGAAATACATTTCGTACTATGTAAAATTCTCATTCATTTCAATAATTTCCATGTGTAATTCTCATCTGCAGAAGGACACTCTGACTTCTTTGTCATGCTGCTGGCAGGGAAAAATCTGATTTTAGTATGCAGACACAAAATATCATCAAAAACCTTTTTTTTTGAAAACATGCACTTTGTGAAGAGAGCATAATTTTCTTTAGAGAATCTGATATTTATAGGGCAAGAGGATATGTTCCACTTGATAACTTCTCAATATATATTCTATAATGTTGAAAGAAGAGTGGACTGTAACTGTCAAGTGTAACACAAGACACTTTCATGAAACCACATTCAATGATTCTATCTTCATTTACAATTGAGTGTAATTATTTAATTGCTCTAGAGAGGCCTTCTAATGCTATATAGAAGAGGAATGTAGAGAGTGGACAACTCTTTCTTCTTCCAGAGTTTAATTTGTCCCACATGCATATGCTCCCACATATTTATAGTCCACTTGGGATTGTGGTCTACAATGATATTAATGTAAAATGGAATAATCCTTAAAGCATATTTTAGATAAACCGAAAATATGAAAAGTTATTGGCAGGATTCCTACGCAATCAATACATTAGAATTATTTGGGTACATATGAGGAAAAATAGGTATAGAAGTTGACCCAATCCAACAATGAGATGTAAAAGACACTATTTCGAAAAATGAACTTTACAATTTATCTGGGGTTTGGGGGTGGGAGGAAGGGGAGAAGGTAGCTGTGGGGAAGGAAGGGAAGGGATGGGAAAAGGGAAAGGATGCAGGGGGGGAAAGGAGGAGGCAACAATGCCTGATAAGAAATGTACTCATTACCTTACTCATGTGATTGTAACCCCTCTTTAGGGGATACATTTGACATTCAGAGAACAATCTGGATATACTTGGTTTTGACCATTATGATTCAGAAATGATTCTAGTTTATTTATAAAGTTGGTTTATAGTGCAATCAAATGAGCGAAGAACCAAAATATTTTTATTGTAAAGAGATAGATAGATAGATAGATAGATAGATAGATAGATAGATAGATAGATAAATAGATAGATACAGATATATATATATTCTAATTTATATGTATATACATATATATATATATATATGCATATATATATATATGTAGATATATATTATATATAGATATATATATAGATATATATATACACAAGAGGAAGGACACAAGAATAAATGCAGTGAAAAAGAACAACAAGAAAGATAAAAATATCTTCTGTACCTATCTTGGGTTTCATTTCATTAAGCATCAGGTCAAATGGTAATATGGACATAGATTTTGACCTCTTCTACTTAGACTTATGCTACTTATCACAGTTAAGACACCATGGGACCAAGGTTTTTGCATCTGGCTTACTTAATATAATTATTTTTACAACTCTTTCCATTTCCTAACAAATGGGGCGATGTCATTTTTTCTGATGGACGCTTAGAATTGCATACTCATGTATGATATATATATCATATATGTATATAAATACGGGTATATATACATATATGCATATGTATATATATATACCACATTCTCTTGATTGATTCATCTAGAGGTATCTGGGTTGGCTCAATATCTTAGCTATAGTGTATAATGCTACACTAAAAATATATGTGCTGGTGGCTTTAGTATGGCCTTGTATGTGATAATTTGGGTAAATGCCTAAAAGTGAAATTACTTTGTCACAGGGGACTCTATGTGTAGCCTTTTCAGGAACCTCCATATTTCTTTCCAAATTGGGTCAAAAATTTTACACTGCCACCAGAAAAGCAGTAGGGATCCATTTTGGCATATCCCCTCCAGCATCTGTTGTTTTTATATTTTTTGATTATAGCCATTCTAATGGCTCAGTGTTCTTTTGATTTTCATTCCTTTCATGACTATAGAGGTTAAGCATCTTCATGTTTATTGGCCATTCTTAGTTCCTCTTCAGAGGAGTCTTTATGTCTGAAACCCGCTTATTAATTGGATGGTTGTTTCTATTATTGGGGGATTTACTTTTATGAAGTCTGAGTACATTTTCAACATGAGACCAATGTCCATAGTGTGACTAAGAAGATCTTTTCCCAATCCGTGGGGTTTCTATTGATCTTGCTAGTTAGGGCCTTTACCATGCAGGAGCTCTGCAGATTCATGGAATTCCATTTGTACAACCTTCCTTTTATTTGTTGGGTTTCTGTTATTGCTTGTTTCTTTGTTTGTTTTTTAAGAAAAATTTTGGCCATGCCAAGAAGCCCTAGAGATTCTCCTATTCCTTCCTGTAATGTTTTCAGGGTTCTAATTTTACTTCAAGATCTTTGATCCATTTGGAGGTGAATGTGGTGTAGGGTGATATATGAGAATCTAGCTCTATTTTTCGCCAGGCGATAAACCAATTTTGCCAACACCATTTACTGAAGAGGTTGTCTTTTTTCCATTCTATTTTTTAGCTTCCCTAACAAAGATTAGGTGGCTATATGTCTGTGGGATCATTTCTGAGACATCAGTTCAATTCCATTTGTATTCAGGTCTGTTCTTGTATCAGTACCAAGCTGTTTTCATTCTATGTCTTTGTAATAGAGTTTGAAGTTTGGTATTGATATTCTTTCAGTACTGTTCTTTCTGTTAAGGCTTGTTTTTGTTATACCGTGTACTTTCTTGTTCCATAATTCTGTGGGTTTTTTTGTTTTTGTTTTTGTTTTGGATTACGACTTCTATTTCCTTGAAGAATGAATTTGGGATATTGACAGGAATTGCATTGAATTTGTAGATAGCCTTTGACAGTACTGCCATTTTCACAATGCAAATCTTCCCCATCTAAGAGCTGGGGAGGTTTTTTCCACTTTTTTATTGCTGGTTTAATTTCCTTTTTCAAATTTTTAGAGTTTTTATCCTAGATGTCTTCACATTTTTATTTAACTCCTAGATTTTTTTGTGTGTGGGGCTATTACAAAAGGAGATGTTTTCCTGATTTCACCTGTTCTTTCTCCTTATTGGCATACAGGAAAGGACTTGACAGTGGAGGGCAATTTTGTATCATATTTTAACAAAGTTTTGAACCAGATCGAATAAATTGGGCTTGGCATTCCTTAAATACAAGATCATGCCATCTGCAAAGAGGGAGAGTTTAACTTCATCTTTCCCTATTTGGATCCCCTTTATATAAGCATTGTGTCTCCTTATTCTTGCTGTTGAATACTACATTGAAGAGAAATGGAGAGAGTGGACTTCTTCCTTTCATTCCTGAATTTAGATGAAATGGCTTTAGATATCCGTATTTAAGTATAATGCTGGCTATATGTTTGTTGCGCACAGCCTTTATTATATTGAAGAATGTTCCATGAATTCCAAGTTTTTCCAGATCCTTCATCATAAAGGCATGTTGGATCTTGTCAAATGTTTTTTTTCTGCATCCATTGAATAATCATCTGGCCTTATCCTTGCTCTTGTTGATGTGATAAATTACATTAATTGATTTGTGCATATTGAACTAGCAAAGAATACGTGAAATGAACCCTGTTTCATAGTACTGTATCATTTTTTGGTGAGTTGTTGAATTCAATTGGCCTAAAGTGTTGAGAAGATTGTCTATAATCAGTGACGTATAGTCAGTCTCTTTCTTTGATGATTCCCTTCCTGATTTTGGGATAAGGGTTACAATGGCTTCATAGAAAGGGTTTGGTAATAAACTTTCATTTTCAATTTCATTGAAGAGTTGAAATATTCTTGTGAGTTCGGCTCTGAAGGCCATTTATAATTGATGTGTAAATCTATCGGTTCTGGTTTTTCTTCGGTGTGAGGACGATTATTTCTGTTTGTATTTTGATGCTTGTTATGGGTTTCTTAAGTTGGTTTAAATCATCTTAGTTTAGTTTGCATGTGTCAATATTTGCAAGGAATTAGTCCATTTTCCAGATCCTCAAGCTTATTAGCATAAAGGTTTAAGAAGTATTTCCTTATAGTGTTCTGAATTTGTGTGTGTGTGTGTGTGTGTGTGATGTTTCCACTCTGATGTATGAGTTGCTTTGTATGGCTCAGTTTTCTTGTGTTTCTGGTAAGATTTGATAAGGGTCTGTCATTTTATTTTATTTTTTTCAAAAAAACAACTCTTGTTTTGTTTATTCTGTCTATACATTTTTGGACTTTACTTCATTTAATTCTGATTAATTTTAACTATTTCTTTCCATCTTCTGGATTGGGATTTAGATTGTTGCTCTTTTTCATGGTGGTTCAGGTGCCTTGCTAAATTATGGATTTCAGCTCTCTCCAATTAGATGATGTTTGAACACAGAGTATTGCCCTTTTTGTGTCCCAAATGAGATTGGGGTTTGTTTGTTGCTTTTTGTTAAATATCATGAACACTTGGATTTCCTTTCTAATCTCTTCCATGTCCCATTGGTGGTTCAACAGTGTGTTGTTGAGCCTCCCTATGTTACATGATTTTTTGGTGGTTTTTGGTGTTGAATTATATTTTTATTCCCTGTGACCTGTGTGAAGTCCAGGCAATATTTCAGTATATTTGAATTAGGACATATTTGCTTTTTTACCTAAAATGTGTTCTATTTAGGAGAATGTTCCAACTGCTGCTGAGAAAACATGTATTTTGATACTTTGGGGAGAAATATTCAGTAGATGTCTGTTAAGTCTAGTAGATCTATACAGTTATTTAGGTCTGAGTTTTCTCGGTTGAGTTTTTGCCAGCTTGATCTATCCAGCGGGCATAATGGTTTGTTAAAATCCCCAACAAGTAATGTCTTTCCATCTATGTGTAATTTTAGGGAGAGTAGTGTTTCTTGAATAAATTTGTGTGCTCTATTTTTGGTGAATAGATATTTAGAATTGTAATATTGTCCCAAGGAGAGATCCCTTAATTAGTATGTAGTGACTTTCCTTATCTCTTCTGGGTAATTTTAACTTGAAGCATATTTTAGTTGATATTAGGATCTCAACTCCATCCTGTTTATATGGGATGTTTGCTTGGTAGATTTTATTCCAACTTTTCACTTTCAGATTGTGTTTTTCTGGGCAAGGTGTATTTCTTGAAGGCAAGAGAGAGAAGCCTTTTGTGTTTTAATCCAACTAAACAGTGTATGTCACATAATTGGAGATTTTTTTTGCAAGTTTTCACTGTAATAAAACCTTAATGTGGAAATGCTCTCCCTCTCTCTCTCTCTTTTTCTATATATATATAGATAGATAGATAGATAGATAGATAGATAGATAGATGTATATATACATATATATACACATATATGTATGTATTTTTATTGTGAAAATAACATACAGAGGGTTTACAATTACATGGGTAAGGTAATAAGTACATTTCTTATCAAGAATTGTTGATTCCTCCTTTGTTTCCCCTTCGCATCCCTTCCCAGGTCCTCCCCCTCACCTCCCACCCCTGCTACCCCTTCCCCACTCCACCTGTCTGTCCAAAGTTGTGAAGTTAGTTTTTCGACATAATGTCTTGTACATCTCATTGTTGCAATGGGTCCACCTGTATCCCTATTTAAACAATCTGTTTTCTCTATTCCCCTCCACAAATTATACCAAGATATTGATTCAAATGATTTTTCTTTCTTGAGATTGTTTCTAACATATTTATAAGATGATTTCTTTATTGCTTTGTATATCCCTCCCCCACAGTATAATCCCGGTTTTCACTGTGTTTGATGTTAAGATCTAAATCCATTAATATTGAGAGTTCGGACTTAGAGGTGTTTAGTAGTTCCTGCCATGTAACTCACCTTGTTGGTGGCAGTGCCATCTGGGTTCTTATTTACTTCTTGTATTCTCTGTTTCAGGGAAGTTAAGAGCCTTCATTGTGCTGCTGTAGGTTTTCTGTGTTTAGGACATCCTAACTTGCCTTTTGTAGGGATGTTTTGCTGGAGATATACTGTTTCAAATTTTATTTCTTGTGGATTGTTTTATTTGACCCACCATTATGAAGGAGTGTTTTTCTGAGTACAGTATACTTGGTTGATAGTTGTTTGCTTTATGGTATGGTATACATCATTACTGGCTCTTCTTGCTTTAATTGTCTCTACAGAGAAACCTGAAGTTATTATGATTGTTTTCCATTTATAGATGATTGATCATTTTTCCTTGATGGCTTTAAGGATCCTTTCCTTGGTCTGAATTGATCCTATGCAGAATATTTTGTCACCAGGGGAAGGATGCAAAGATGCATCACCATACAGAAATCAATCAATGTAATACAGCACATAAACAAGGGCAAGGATAAGAAACATATGATAATCTCAATAGTTGCAGACAAAATATTTGACATGGTACAACTCCCCATTATGATGAAAGCAATGGAAAACCTAGGAATTCAGGGAACATTTCTCAATACATTAAAGGCTGTGTATGACAAACCTAAAGGGAGCATTATACTTAATGCTGTAAAGCGAACACCATTTCCTCTAAACACTGGAAGAAGAAAGAGTTGTCCACTCTCTACATGCCTCTTCTATATAGCATTAGAAGGCCTCGCTAGAGCAATTAAAAAAGATGCAAATATGAAAGGGATCCAAATAGGCAAAGATGAACTAAAATTCTCTTTGCAGATGACATGATCTTTATTTAAAGTACCCATTGACTCCACCCCCAAGTAACTCTAGCTGAGTCGAATTTTTGGTAAAGTAGAAGAGCATAACATTAACGCTGAAAAATCAATGGCTTTCTTTTATGACAATAATGAGAACATACAGCTGAAATCAGGAAATCAACTCCTTTTGTAATAGCCACAAGAAAGTAAAATATCTAGGAATTAAAGAAATATATGACCCTTATGATGAAAACTTTAAAAACCTGAAAAAGGAAATTTAAGGAGCACTAAGGAAGTGGAAACACTTCCATGCTCCTGGATTTGGAAATGTGAAAATGACAATGCCAAAGACTATCTGCAAATTCAATGCCCTATCCATCAATTTGCCAACCGAATTCTTCAATGGATTAGAAGAAGCAAACCAAGCCGGGCACCAGTGGCTCGCCCCTGTAAATCCTACCTACTCAGGAGGGTCAGATCTGAGGATCATGGTTCAAAGCCAGTCTGGGCAGGAAAGTCCATGAAAATCTTATCTCCAATAAACCACTAAAAAACCACAAGTGGCACAGTGGCTCAGGCAGTAGAGCACTAGCCTTGAGCTGAAGAGCACAGATACAGTGCCCAAGCCCCATAAATGACCAAAAAAAAAATGAAGAAGAAACAATCCAAAAAATTATATAGAACAAGAAAAGATCCAAAATAACAAAAATAATCCTTAATAATGCTGAAGGAATTACAATACCAGACTCCAAACTCTTTGACAAGTCCGTAGTAATCAAAAGAGCTTAATACTGCCACAAGAACAGACCAGAAGACCAATGGAATGGAACCAAAGAAACAGAAATGAACCCACAGACATATAGTCACCTAATCTTCAGTAAGGAAGCCCAAACACTGGATTGGAAGAGAGAAATCCTCTTCAGTATATATTGATGAAAAATTGTATAAACCTTATAAAATAAATTCTTTTTTTCATTTTTAAATTATTTTTTATTGTGAAAATACTGTACAGAGAGCTTACAATTACATGGGCAAGATAATGAGTACATTTCTTATCAAGCATTGCAGATAAAATAAATTCTTATATATCACCCTGCATCAGAATCAATTAGAAATGGACCAACAGAACCCTAGACAACATTACCAGAAGGAACAGTAGAAACTCCAGGGATTTTTGACACAAAAATATTCTTCATATAGACCAGAAACAAATGTACATTCCTTTGGGATTAAAAATTATTCTTTCACCTTGCTCTGTGTGGTATATAAATGAGCATCATCAAAAGCTGTGTGAAAAATTTAAATAGCAGTGAGAGATCTCCGTATATGGACACAAACCCCGATGGCATTTCTGTGGATCTGCAAACACTCCTTCAGCAGTGGAGTAGGCTTGGTCCATACGAATAGCACTAAAGTTTTTAGCACAAGGTTGAATTTATACGTGGATTGTGAATGCCAAGTACTATTTGAATGTTTCAAATGTCACTCAAGTTGGTACCTCTCATATTCAAATTTCCCAATGTGGAAAGGTGCCTTGGGTTCATATGCTATTTGGAGGTAAAAGTATTAAAAGTGTTCAGGTAAGATAAACAACTTGGCCAAAGAGTCAGGAAATTGGCCTACATTTATAGTTCCCTGAAAATGTCTTGGCTCCTGATGTCTGAATGATTTTAGGAGATCATTTTTGACTCTCCGTACCTGGAACACGGTTTCTACTTTCAGACACACTGGAAAGAAACTTGGGCTCAGTAATTGGTGGTAGAATTCCACTGAGAATACAAAAGCAGAACTGTGTGGCCATGAACTTTAAAATGTGAACTTTAAGACACATGGCCTTCTGACATGTGATTTCCCTGCCTGAATTCAATCAACAGAAACTTCTGGATGTTTTCCTTTGTTCCCTCTCTCCAGTAAGGATGTTATTCACCTATTTTTTTTGGAAATATTATAAAACTACTGAAAATTTGAACTAGAGGTACTGAAAATACCATATTTCAACTTGAATAAACATCTCATGATATTTGGGCCTATTTTCTTCTTTTCTTGCACAGATATCCATACTCCCTCTACCCACATATAATCACCGCACAGATGTTTGTGTGTGTAGACTTGCAGGTACATTCTGAGCTAATCTACTTAGAAGGTCCTATACCATTTTGTCCCTAGTATATGATGATCATGTGACTCCAAGGTATAAGTCCTTTTCTCACATCGCATCCATTCCTTTGGCTTTCCTCCAGTTATGGTATTGATGGTTCAGCACCTATGTGTACAATCATAGTCCACAGGCCTTCCCAGATGCCTTCTCGGGGCATGTCACTTTTTTCATCAGAGTGAGAGGCCATCGCCTTTTGCAGTCTGGTCATGACAGCTCATGTCATGTTTTACTCCTCAGCCCAAAACCACTTCCCACCACCCTTTGTCTTTATGACTCTGACATTTCTTGAAGACTTCAGGCCAGCTGATTTTGAAAATGTTGCACAGTTTGGATTGCTCCTAATATTTTCCTTTCCAATTACATTCAGCTCAAATGTACTCAGCAAAAATACTTCCCAAATGTTGTGGACTTCAGAGCACATTGCATTTGGCAGGCCACAAAATACGAGTTTTTCTAATATTTGTGATCTTCGTGAGTTCCATATTTGATGAAGTCTATTTACCTTGTGAAAGAAGATATTCTCATCTGTAATTAGCTTTGAGGCAATGTGCATATCTTATTACCTAAGAGTTTTTCTAAGGATCCATTTAGATTAATAAATATAATATTTATAGTTACAAAATATAATTCTTTCATCATTTGTTGTAATTTTATTTTCATTGTTGAGACATTTTCTTTAAAGAACAAGTTAGTCAGCACAAGCCCTTTTAAAACAGCTAGATTTTGGTATGCTTGTAATGGCCATCTAGCACTTCCTGGTATTTATTTTTTTATTTTTCAGTCATGGGTATTGAACTCTGGGCCCAGGTGCTGTCCCTTAGCTCTTCAGCTCCAGGAGAGTGCTTTACCTCTTGAGCCACAGTACCACTTCCAGTTTTCTGAAGGTTTATTGAAGATAAGAGTTTCATGGTCTTTCCTGCCCGGGCTGGCTTTGAACTGTGATCCTCAGACCTCAGCCTCCTGAGTAGCTGGGATTACAAGCATTAGCCACCAGTACCTAGATAACTCTTGCTATTTTATGGGACAGATATTCCAGGTGTGTCATGTCTTCCATACCTTTGGTTCTGGTCATAAGCTGATCACAGTGCTACTGATGCCACGGTCCACAATATTAACTTTACAAGAGGATCAATGCTTGACTTGAAGATGGAAATACCACACAACCTTCCACTAGAATAATGTCCAACAAATGTTAACAACAGCTCAGAGAAGCTACTTAATAGGAAGAAACAACCTTTGTACAAATACCTTTTGGATATTAAGAAATATTTAATGAATCCATGTAGGGAAATGACAAAGCCTAGCCCAGATAGTTCTTGTTCCAATATGCCAGGGAATGAGCAGTAAACAGAAGAGCTCAAACTTGAACATCTGCCTTCTCACTGATGGTTGGTGACAGTACCAGAAAACAAGCACCTATCACTAAGTCCAGAGCCCTCTCAGTGAGCTCCTGAGTGTGGCATTTCTTTTATTGACTGTATTCAGAGGAACCCTGGCCAGTCCCATGTGTCATTGTTTGTCCTCACTCACTGTCACTCGTGCAGAATCCAAACTTTCCACAGATCAAGGCTCACCTTTAAGTTCCCAACTTTTTCTGTTGACATGGGATATTCCAAACTTTTTGGCAGATCTAGAACCAGAGTCCTTGTACTTTCCACCTCTCAAACAGCTAGGATTGCATATTCATTAGCCTGTGTGTAGGGGGGGGGGGGAGTGTGTTTATCATGAGAAGGATTTTTGTGGTTTTTCCATATATGTTTATTTTGCACTTTGATGCAATCCACCCACTCTGTCATGCTTTCTCATGCTTATTGTCTTCTCCTTTATTTTTCACAGCTTTAATGGATTTCATTAAGCTATTTCAGACTCATGTTTCTTTTACTTTGATCATATTTATTCTCCAAAACACCCTGTTCTTTGTCTCTTTGCTACCCCACCCTACAAAAGCCTCTTTTAAATTCATGTGAGTCTTTTGTATGAGGCTTACTTTCCCTTGAGTCTTTTATACTGAATTTGAGGGTAAACATGATATTTGTCTTTTTTAGCCTGGATTATTCACTTAATATAATGTTCTTCTAGTTTTGTCCATTTTCCTGCAAACGTGTAATTCTTTATAGCTAAATAATACTCCATTGTGTGTGTGTGTTTCCTTTATCCAGTCTGCTGGTGGATGCCTAGGCGGATTTTATCATAAGCTATTGCAACTGGATATGGCTACTGTCTGTCGACTCAGAGTAATACAGTTGGATCATATCATAGTATCATTTCATTCTTTTGAGAAATACTTATATTGATTTCCATAGTTGCTGGAGTACTGTACGTTCCAAACAATGGTATGTGAGGGACCCTTTTTCCTCACAACCTCACCAGCATTTGTTATTTATTTCCTTTTCCATTGTTATTGTTGTTTGTTTTCTTCATGATCACTATTTTGACTGGAATGAGATGGGATCTCAAAGTAGTTTTGTTTTATATTGCTTTTGTAATCAGAAGCAATGCTGAAAATTTATTTATGCATTTTTACTTCTTTTAAGAACTTCTTTTGAGAACCCAATTACTTGGATTATTTGTATGTTGGGGTCTTTGGGGGGGGGGCTCTTTATATATTCTGCATATTATGCCTTTATCAGAATAACTAGCAAAGGTTTTCCTCCACGCTCTAGACTGCCTCTTTATGTTGAGATTTGTTTCTTTTGAGTACAGATGCTTTGGGTATTTCATGGCCACAGAGAATACGCGTGACACCTGCATCCTGAGTAGCACTGGAAATGCTTCTATTCATTTCTCAGGCAAGGTCTGAATCACACAGTGACTGCGGTGAGCGGTCACAAGGAACTGTGGGTAGAATGTGTTCTTTCAGCAAATTAAAAACATATTTTGTGCTGTCAAAATATTATCTTGCGCAAAACTCCTATAATTTGTACAAATCCTGAATCCCAAGTCAAATAAGTGTAGAAAAAGTATATTTCAACGATATTTAAAAAGCAGATTATAATACAATTTAAACTGTTTAGGGTGTTTCAGCTCTTTGCGGTCCTACCACTGAATCTGAATTAAATTATAGAAGTACCACATGTTTGTTTGCTCTCTTTGTAAAGTGAAAAAAGGGAAAGTTAAAGTAAAATAATTCCTCTCTCCCCAATCAGATCTGTATCCAAGAGTTAGCCATTTTTAAATAGTCCTTGGTTCCCCAGCAAGGAGCTTTCCACTGGTTCACCAATCAGAAGTGTCTGTTCACTCCTCACCTTGAACAGAGTTGGCAAGTATTCTTCACTGTGCATGTCTTTCCCTGTCCCATTCCCATGGTTAATCTATCCATCCTACAGCTCACTTTTCTGGGCATTTCAGGGGGAGAGAAAAAAGGTCTGTGCCATCTTGGAATCGTCACTGGGTGGATCCAGCTGATCTTCAGTTCCTCCCTGTAGTCATAAAGTGCACCATTTGCATAATATAATTTAACTTTTATATATCCATTTTGTACATGACCAAATTTTAGGAGAAGGAAATGGGTCTATCTCCATTTTCCACTATTTCCCCACTGCCAAGTTCTGAGTGTTAATTCCATGTAACTTACAATGTTTACAGATTTGTATTCTGTTCTGTAACTTGAGGAAGTTTTCAATGTTTTGCTGGTGAGCTGATAGTTTAGAAATCTAAAACAAGCTGATGGAGTGGTTCAAATGGTAGCACATCTGCTTGGCAAGCATAAGGCCCTGAGTTCAAACCTCAGTACTGAAAACAAAAAACTAAAATAAACCACAATACTGCATATTAAATATTTCTATTTTGAAACTATGGAGAACATACTACATATGAATATTTTTACTATGACTATTACTGTTTCAACATCCAAGTTCAGAAAGGTCTAATTTAATTATTAACCATTACATTTTGTTTAATTTGATATCTCTTTTTATAACTAACAACAGATTGTTTTTAGTCACAGAATTTGTAGACATTGAAACTATTTTTTTCTGAGTGCATTCTTTATGGGATCATTTGATTTTCTCTTCTAATTTATATCTATTACTTTTCATGGACCTTTCATTTTGTTCTACTTTTTTTATTCTAATTTGCTTTAGCTTCCACTCCCATAATTTTTCCTTTCAATATTTTGTTAAGATAAATCGTTGAGTGGTTTTTCCCATGCTTAGTGCCAGCGGTAGGTTTCCATTCTACAACCTTGCTGTTCTCTGTCCAGGCCCTGCCCAGGATTAGAGAACAATGACGACAGAAGCCTGCCCACCACTCAGGTCACAGGCAGCCAGCATACATGGGGCAGAAGGGTCTCTGTCTCTGTCCCTGGCTGTCCCTTGGCTCCTTCCAGGCAAAGCAGATGAGAACATGTGGCTATGGGACCACATGACTTGTGCGATGGTTTACACTCAGCCCAAGTATTTATTCTCTGGGACATGTTCCACCATCAGTCGCCTGCCGGGGTGCAGTGGGAGGGCCACCGAAGCTTCACATGAAGTGTGTTTCCTGCTCACACGTATCAGTATTGGCATTGAGTGGAATAGTGCCCATGAAGTGCAACATATAGTAAGGCCTTACCTCTTCTTTGTCAAACACAAAGGAGAGATAAACAGAGACAGAGATATAGAGGTGGAAAAAGACAGAGGAGAGAGAGGTGAAGGGGAAAGAAACTGAATGACTAGCTGAGCATTTCACGAGGTGGCTTTACTTTTCATCATAGAGCCCGGCAGCCTTCCCTGGGATAAGCAAATATGCTCATGAGCAGGTCTGTACCTGAGGATAGTATGGCCGGGCTGGGCTGCATCCCCCCTTACACGATATGGAGGGCTCTGTTCTGTGGACATCCAGTTGAGACAGGGCAGCTCCCACGTGTGTTTTATTTGTAGGTCTAGTGTGCTATATTTCCTGTAAAATATCTAAGATTTCCCATTCCTCACTAGAGAGGTAATGTCTTTGGAGCCAGGCCTGTCCTCGTGCAGCTCCTGTCCTTGGAGCTGGCTTAGGCAAATGAACACTGGCTATGTCTTACTACCCTGGGATTCTTAAAAGTGTCAATCCCCTAGTTCATAAATGATGGCCTTTGAGTTACTTGAAATGGTATTTTTTTTTTTTTTTGTCGGTCGTGGGGCTAGAACTCTGGGCCTGGGCGCTGTCCCTGAGCTCTTCAGCTCAAGGCGAGCGCTCTACCACTTGAGCTACAGCGCCACTTCCGGTTTTCTGGTGGTTTATTGGAGATAAGAGTCTCACGGTTCTCTCCTGCCCGGGCTGGCTTTGAACCGCGATCCTCAGATCTCAGCCTCCTGAGTAGCTAGGATTACAGGCGTGAGCCACCAGCGCCCGGCCTTGAAATGGTATTTTTTATGTGCAGCAGTAATTTTGAAAGACACCATGTCAGACCACGAAGTTACTTTGATCTTTAAAGACAAGTAAAGTGATTAGAAATGCAGAATCTCAGATCTTTACCCAGTCCTCCTTACCCAGAGAAAGAAACTGAGACACGGAGTGGGGGTGTTCCGAAAATAAACCCAAGCAACCCGGCTCACGCACTCTTCCCACCATCTGCATGGGTTCCCTAGCTCCCCTATCCCTGTGTAATTCTCTGTTCCGTCCGTGTATCTTTAGTTATAGCCCATCTCTCTCTTTCTCCCTCTCTCTCTTTTTATCTCCTTTTTAATCTTAACAAGGAAAGGTACTGAATCTTACAAAGTCATTATGTACATATTTAGAGATCTAAAGAAGACTGTTTTTGTTTTTTACTCATGTTGAATTGTAGTGGTTGAGATTTTTTAGATGACTAGCCATCCTTACATGATGGAGATAAAGCCCATGTAGTAATACCATATTATTTGAATTTGGATTTTCACACGCTTGTGTATAAGAAAATATAATTGTATTTTTATCTTCTTTATTGTTCCCTATTTATTTTGAAATTATCAAAATGAACAAAACAGCTTTTATCTTCTTTCTTTTTGTTTGGACCACATAGAGAAAGTTCAGTGTTCACTGAGAGGTTCGTAGAGTACATTTATAAAGCCCCCTGATCCTCTTTCCTTATCATTGGTTGAATATGTATAAATTACCAAGCAATCAATTTTAGATCTACATAAGGAATTCATTTCTTTTTTATTTTCTTTTATTGTAAAGGTCATGTACAGTGGTGTTACAGTTACATAAGTCAGGTATTGTGTACTTTTTTTTTGAACAATTCCAGCTCTTCCCTCATTTTCTCTGATTTTTCCTTCCGGACCCTGCACCCCCACAAGTTGTATAGTTCATTCTCAACATACAGGAATTTGTAAATCTGTAAAATATACAGACCTACAGTGACATTTTGAATCTGGATTCCAAGGAACTGTAGAAATATAGATAGATTAGCCTTGTCTTCTGTTTGAACATGTTGCAAGAGAAATCCTGAGGCTTCTAATATGAGAGGGAACAGCTAGGTGTTACACACTCCCTCATCCAGTGCTGAGATGTTGCATCTCGCCATGATTTATTATGAAGCTGGAGCTGCGAAGAGGAAAACTAGTAGCTCAAGACAATTAGCTGCTGTTAGGGTGTGTTGGAACTCTGAGGTGTATACTGCATTCAAGTAAGAGGCATTCACCTGTTAACAACTGAATACATTTGTAGAAAGCTGATCCCCTGCTGGATCTAGAAATTGGCAAGATATGGAAGCTGAATGCAAGATTGCCTTGGATATGTTTCAGCATATCAAATGAAGGGAGAAAATAGCTCTGAGTTACTCCTATTTAAAATGTTTTATACGCTATCTGCTTGAGAAAAATTTCCAAAAGTCACTCTAATCTTACATAAATGAATCTTTCCCTCTGTTCCTCAGCTCCATGAATTAAGAGACTGGCAAGCCATAAAATAAAATCTAAAATGGGAGGTTCCAGGAAGATGGCGGAGGAGAAGCTGGAGGCTAAACAAGGTCTCACATAGAAAGCAGTTTTAGTGTTCTAGGGAACAGTCCTAAGCCAGAGAATCACACAAAGTGTGCCATCACAGTACAGAGAGTTAGGCTACAGAAGGAAAATTCAGGCAGATCTGAGCATTTGCCCGCAGCCACAGCTACAGCGGCAGCGGCGGCGGTGGTAGCAGTAGCCACCATACCTGCAACACAGAGAGTCCCGGACAAAGGCACCAGACATGGCAAGCGAGTGAATTCTACTCAACACCAGCAAGAACTGAGAAGGACCAGATATCTTCATCCTGCAATTCAAAGACCAGAGACAACCCAGGAACCAAGACTCCAGTGGCTTGAGTAGA
Organism: Dipodomys spectabilis; assembly: GCF_019054845.1. Taxonomy (NCBI): domain Eukaryota; kingdom Metazoa; phylum Chordata; class Mammalia; order Rodentia; family Heteromyidae; genus Dipodomys; species Dipodomys spectabilis. Next base: position 158,336 of record NW_024871409.1, on the reverse strand, counting down.
AGCCTGACATACTCACTCCTTCTCAGGGAGAAAAGGAGGGAAGGCCACCTTCCCCCCCAACTACCAGATATCTCCCTCTTTGATACTGACAAAGGCCTGACTGAGCAGCTAGCTGCAACTCAGTCATTGGAAGAAAATAAGAGTCATTTAGCAGGTCACAGGAACCTAACCTGACCTGCTAGGCTCAGCTCCCACCAGGGAAAAGTTACCCAACTCAGGGGATAGCCCCAGAATTGGCTTTCTTCATTGGGTAAACAGAGCCAGAGGCTGCCCCTCCCTTTAACAGCCTTGACAATTAATTGAAATTCAGTAAACAAAAACCCTGAGAATGGCTCCAGGCTAGGCCATTTCTCAGCAGCCAGCTCCTCAGGGAAAAGCTGCTGTTTGCTGAAAGTCCTCAACTCTCCCGAGAACCTAGCCTCCATCACAGCATCTCGAAACTAGAGGAAACAGCCATCTCTCTCTTTTGTGATACTCAAAGCAGATCTCCCTCCCATTGAACTAGCTTGGGAGGATCAAAAAATCGTGGGTAAAGCAGAGCATTTTTCTGCCTACTCCAAGAAACTAACTTAAAAAACCATCCAAGCCATAGGAAAATCAAACACCACAAGCAGACCAGAGACTACAGTAAGAGACGGTTACTGACACAAGGGAGATACTGGATCTTCCCATCCTCCCCACAAAAAAATCAAAGAACTCTTTTTTGTACCTTGTATAAAAAATATATTTTCTAAAACTTTTTTTAATATTTAATTTTTAACTTAAAAATTTGTTTTCTATTAACTTTTTTTTCTTCCTCTTATAATTTTTATATTAAGGGTATATGTGTGTGTACTTTTATTTCTTTTTTTAAATTTTTTTTTGTTTAGCTCTACTAATTTGATCTTTTTATTCTTTCCTTCTCATTCTTTTCACTTTTTCTTCACTTTCACTCTTCTTTGCATGACAATTGCTGTTCTGCTCATCCTCAGATATACCAGTAGGCGATTATTAGACCTTAGCCCCCATTTATGTACACATTTAATACAGAAATTTATTAATCAAGTTAAAACCTCTTACACTGAAATTCCTTAATAGCAGTAATACCTCTTTATACCTATATAATATCTTAAGCATTTTTTTAAGTTTTTCACATCTTTCAATCCCTCCCCTTCTCTTATTCTACCCAGAAGAATTTCCAGAGAAAACTCTGAATATTATGTTTTCAAATTTGCATAATTTTAAGTGTTACTCTTTTTAATTTTTAATTTTTGTTTTTTTTATTTTTTATTGTCTTTTTTCTATTTCTTCTTTTTTTCCTCTCTCTACTATCATTCTATCCAACCTATTTCCTACATTGAGATTAGGATTTAGTTAACTCTCCCATTGCTTTTCCACATCCCTCTATGTTTATTTTTACCCACATCTCTCCCTAAATCCAATAATTTATGTTTGCCAAATTCTTCTTTGTGGTTCATAGCCTATTAATACTTAGTTGTTTGATGTTGAATAGATATATTTCTTGAACTAGATTGTATCTGCCGATTTTGGGCCTGGCTTACTTCACTTAATATAATTTTTTCCAAGTCTTTCCATTTCCTAACAAATGGGGCAATGTCATTCTTTTGATGGAGGCATAGAATTCCATTGTGTATATATACCACATTGTCTTGATCCATTCATCTACTGAGGGCCTTCTGGGTTGGTTCCATATCTTAGCTATGGTAAATAAGCCTGGAATAAACATAGTTGTGTTGGTAACTTTAGTCTTGTTTATGAATATTTGGGTAAATGCCCAAAAGTGGGAACTCTATGTGGAGTCTTTTGAGGAACCTCCATACTACTTTCCAAAGTGGTTGAACAAGTTTACACTCCCATCAACAATGTAGTAAGGTTCCCTTTTGTCCACATCCCCTCCAGCATCTGTTGTTATTAGAGTTCTTGATTATAGCCATTTCTTTTATGGCTAGAGAGGTTGAGCATTTCTTCATGTGTCTATTGGTCATCTTTCTTTCCTCTTCAGAGAAGTTTCTCTTTACGTCTTATTTATTGGGCAATTGTTTCCTTGAAGATTTGTTGTAGGGGGATTTAATTTGTTGAGTTCTAGGTATATTTCAGATACGAGACTATGGCTAGTGAAGATATTCTCCCAAACCGTGGGCTTTTGATTGATCTTGATACCTATATCCTTTGCCATGCAGAAGCTCTTCAATTTCATGCAATCCCATTTGTCCAAGCTCCTATGGTTTCCTTTATTTGCAGTAACTAGTATATGTCCGAGTCAAACACAAAAGATCAGATAAGTTGATGTTACGGAAATGAACCCTAAGATATGTATCCAAATGTTTTTTTCTTTCATGCAATTGTTTCTAACAAATTTATAAGATTATTTCTTTGTTGCTTTGTATGTCCCTCCCCCACGGTATAACTCCTGCTTTCTCTGTATTTGATGTTATAATTTGTGGAGGCGAAGGGAAAAAAAACACCAAATCGTTTAAATAGGGATACAGGTGGACCCATTGTAACGAGACGTACAAGTCGTTATGTCGAAAATGAACTTTACAACTTTAGTAGAGCGGCGAGGAGGGTTATGTGTGGGGTTTGGGTGAGGATGTGATGGGAAGGGGAAACAAAGGAGGAGGCCACAATGCTTGATAAGAAATGTACTCATTATCTTGCCCAGGTAATTGTAACCCCTCTGTAGAGTATTTTCACAATAATAAAAAATAAAATCTAAAATGAACTCATGGTAAATTTGTTATCTGTTGAAGAGACAGGGAATTTTTCTTTTCATTTTCATTAATCAGAAGGAAACCACATATAAATAGTATTGAAATACAACTTACCAAAAATTTGAGCTGCTGGCTTCTGTGCAGGCTCCATATTATAATTAAGTGTGCTGGCAGCATGAAAATAAGTAGTTTTCTATGTTGGTGATGGTGTTTAAATGCATGTCAACTGAAGAATGGTAAAATAGCAGCAGACAGATTAGAGTCTAAACGAACAGAATAAAAGAAACACCAGATGGGGTAAGCAGAACCAAGCTACCAAGCTTTGAGGTATGGGCATGGCATGTGTGCCTTCATACTGTGGATTGTGCAGCACTTTTATTCTGTAATAAGCCACAGGTGGGTTATCTGTCCACTGCATACAAATGTATCCTGAGAAGCATAACTATTTGAGGTACCTTGTCTGGTACACATGATTACTATTGTTTTTTGGTTTTGGGTTTTTTTTTTGTCATTCACAGATCTTGAACTCTTAGCCTGAGTGCTGTCTCTGGGTTCTTCAGTTCAAGGCCAGCATTCTACCACTTGAGCTACATCACCACTTCCAGTTTCCTGGAGGTTTATTAGAAATAAGTGTCTCATGAACTTTCTTGCCTAGGCTGGCTTTGAACTGCGATTCTCAGCCTCTCAGCCTCCGGTTTACAGGTGTGAGCCACCGGTGCCTGGCTCAGACTACTCTTTCCACTTTAAATATCAAAGTCTTTGTCCAGTGACCTTCTTATTTGATAGGCTTGGTTTGTTTTCTCAATAAGCTGTTGCTACCTTATTTTTGGAATTTAAAAATGTAGCTGCTCTAAATAAACTATTTATATATCTTCAAGGTGTAGAGGAAATTTTGATTTGTATAGTTATTTTTAATTTAGAAATCTAATTAGAACAAAGAGAAATGGGTGATATCTAGCTAAATTTGAGAAAGAGGCAAAAAAAACATACAAATTTCCTACTGAGATTTACCTATGGTTTTCTTGGTACAAAGAAAGATTCTAAATATAAATAATTCTGGAGGCAAGAGGAAAGTGAATTTTGCCAAGAAAATAAGAAAGCATTGAGTGTTTTATTATCTTTGTCAATAGAAATACAGACTACATACTTACTTGGAACTAAGTTACTTTTAATTTAGAAAGGATGAGGCAAAGCAAATGTGGTTCATAACCTAATCCTGGCTAATCTCATGGGGTACTTCCAGCCCCACCACGACCGGCTTTATTTTGAGGCCTTCCAGGCTTTGGCTGTGGTCCTCTGTATTTTCCACTGTGTCTGAATCCGTGCCAGTGCTGTAGACAGACTGGAGACTGGCCGCAGTGAGCTCTGTGCGTGGCTCCAGGGCACCGCCTCTGCTCCCCCGTGGGCTTCTTTACTGTGCTGTAAATAAGTCTCAGTATTTAAAGAACAGGGAAGCTTGGGAAGCAAGCGACTCAATAATGCTATGTGCTAAACACTAATCATTTCAATAAGAAATGCCTGGACCTGTCCTGTCTGCCCCCTGGTGGTCTTTGTCAGCAGGGTGCCATGCCCTCCGTTTCCTCCAGAATTCCCAACTGCGTCATTTGACTTGCTAACTTGAAGGAAGCCTGGGTTTCATGAAGAATACAAATGTACATAGTTCTTAAAATAGTTGTTCAGAAGTGTGAATTTCGTCTTTTAGAATGCAACATCAACATCCAAGAAACTTTATACATAAAGGTAATTATTGTCTCATGTTTTAAGATTAGTAGTAGTAGGATTTTTAAAAGCAGTATCTGAAAAAAAAAATAACTCATGTGGAGGAGAAATGACTGGTTAGTGCCATCAGTTTTCATTCTTTGCCTATGTAAAAATTTAGTTGGGTTCTAAAGAGACATGGTAAGTGTATTACATGATTCTCAACTGGTTTCTTTCAGTCAAAGAATATCATTGGAACAAATTAAAGTATCAATAGATGGCATTGTTTCAGTGCTAATTCGTGATTTGAATAAATGGACTGTGACTAGTTTATAAGAAATGCACACCAGAGTTCTTGAGGGTGATGGAGTGTTATGTCAGCCATTTTCTCACATAAAATAATTTTCAAACACTGCTGGGAGTAAAACACTGCTACTTGAATTTAAAATATATAAAACAAAGTCATAGTAATCCAAATAGATTGGTACTGACAAAAACAATAACAAACCAAATCAAAACAAACAGAAATCAGACATGTAGATAAGAAATGGAATAGAAACTCCAGGAATACATCTACACATTTATGGTTAAATGGTGTGTCACAAAGTTTTCAAACAATCTAGTGGACAATGCAGAAGTGTAGTCCCTCCATAGTTAATGTTGTAGCAGTTAAATGCCAACATTCAGAAGAATAGAAGTATATCCTTATCTCATGCAAAGAAAATCAACTCAAAATGGACAAATCCTTAAATGTAAGACCTGAAACTATAAGACAGAAGAAGAGCTCTATGACCTTATTCCATGCAAGGAGTTTTGGGATGTGAACCTGAAAGCAGTGGCAACAAAGTGAAATAGACGAGTGGAACTTCATCAAGCCACAAGGCTTTTGAAAAACTAAGAAATAACCTGTCATAGAATGGGAGAAAAATATCATAAATCACATATTTGACAAAAGATAAATAGCCAAAGCATAGAGGGAGCATGTATAAGGACTCAAACAAGGAAACAACCCATTTAGAAAATAGGCCATGGATCTCAATGTATAGTTCTCTGAAACCTGACATAATAAATGACTGATAGTATATGGAAAAAAATGATCAGTATTACTCATCATCAGAAAAATGCCATGAAATCAGAGTGAGATATCACTGCATACCTGTCAAAATAATTGTTAACAAAAATAGATGAGGGGCTGGGAAGGTGGCTCAGTGGTAGAGCACTTGCCTTGCATGCTCGAGGCCCTGGGTTCGATTCCTCAGCACCACATAAGCAAAGTGAAAAAAGCTGGAAGTGGCGCTGTGGCTCAAGTGGTAGAGTGCTAGCCTTGAGCTGAAGAGCTGAGGGACAGTGCCCAGGCCCAGAGTTCAGGCCCCACGACTGGATCCCCCCCCAAAATAGATGAAAGATGGCATATTTTGGAGGGGATATCATAATAAAGAACCTCCTACTGTCTGGGAATGAAATTAGAGTCTCAATGGAAATGGTGTATAAGTTCCTCAAAAAAACTAAAGATAGAACTACCAAATGACACAGGAATTCTACTTAGTATACAACCAAGGAAAACAAAATTGATATTTGAAAGAGACATCTGATTCCTATTCATATAGTCAAGATATAAACAACCTAAGTGTCCCTGGACAGATTAATGGATAAAATGAATGTCAGGACCTGTACATGCTAGTGTACTATCCAACTCATTACCTAACTTAAATAATTGTAACCCCTCTGTACATCACCTTTACAATAAAATTTTCATAAAAAACTTTACAAATGTGACGAGGTGAATGGACGTAGGTGACATTGTTAAATCACATAAAGACACACATGCACACATCACACAAATACCACATGTACTACATGGTCTTGCTTATATGTCAACTCTAAAAATGAATGCTTATCTTTGACTGATTCTGTGCAGAGCTCACTAGACAGTGTTTTGGTTCATTGAACATACTCATTCACAAATCCTTTCACTTATTCGTGAACATTGACCAGCACAGACCATGCTGAACAGGAGAAACAAGAAAGTCCATGGCAGTAGCTCTGCTCACAGGAAAACAGCCTGCTAACAAATGAGGGTGTGTAATAAACCATTAAGTTACAGAAGATTTAAAATTAACTCCTGAAATATTTTAATATACTATTAATACTTAGAATAATATGCTTATTATTATATGCTTATGTGGTCTTTTAGGTTTGGGCTATTCCAGTTACGTGTTTAAAATACTACCTTACTGACAAGTATGTACTTCTATGTTCCAGCACACTGGTGTGCAAGAGAAATCTCTTTGGTCAGTGGTAATGGGCTGTGTTACACCATCTGCTCTGCCCTGCGGGTGCCTTTTTTCTTGGAGAAAAGAGTTACACAAGGCAAGATAGGAAATCTTTTCCAGAAAAGGGGAGAAGAGAACAGCAGACTCCTGTGTTTTCAGTAATATTCCTCCTATGCCAGTCGATGTAGGAGCCCTTGAGAAGCTTCAGAGCTGCTGTCTCTGGCTCTACTTTCTCCCCCCGGGCCCACGCCACCAGATCCATTGATAGAAGGGAGGAAGAAGAAGCCCAGCTAATAAGGTGAGGATATTTTACACCTGTGTTCATCTCTTTCAAGGCACAAAGGCATTAGCAGGAGTGACAGGAATGCCTTATTAGTCATTTATCCCAGCTATCTGGAAGGATTTAATCTCTCTTGGGTCATGGAGTTGAGTATTCTCTGGGAATTGGGGCGCCTGTGGTAGGTCCTATCTACAAGCCTGATATCCAGAGATAAGAGTTTAAATCCAGCTGGAATTAGAGCAACAGAATTAGCTGGGATTCGGAACTGTAAGCTTTTTTGGTGCAAATTGAGAGTGCCTCTAGAGAACAGTTCCATCTATCCGGATGTAGTTTGGTCTGGAAGTCAGGCTGGAGAGAGATCATATTAATGCCAACATTTGTGCGGTCCACAGAGTGAAGTCAGCCTGAGTGCACCTGTGTGTACTTTCTCTATCTTCTGCTTCCCTGATAATTCTCCTCTTTAGTCCCACCAATAAGCTTATTTTTTATTGATTATGCAGTGTTTGAAAGGCTAGTGAGTTTAGAGTCTTTGAGGTATCTTTGTGTCAATTTGCAAGCGTACATTGCTTGAAGATATCAGAAACAGAAGTTATTAAATCATAAAACAAAAATCGAGGATGATAATAGTGCACTTCTTGCTTACATATGCCTGTTTGTCTCCAAAATATGTATTTCTGACTAACATGTATATAACATTTGGTTCATAATATCCTAAAATCAAAGGAATAATGCATGCCATTAATAGATGGCCAGTAGACTTGTGATAGAATGGGAACTTGATTGTAAACAACATAGACAAGGAATTTTATTTCTTACATTTTTAATGAATTCATAGTATGAATTCATAGAATATTGCTTCATCAAAACAAAATTTATTAGTTAAGCATTTGGCAGACAAAATTACCTGGCTTTTGTTTTCCTGTCCCCAAATTAAACAAACATAGCTCACAACATGGTGAAGAAAAGACTAAATGTACCTGGATTCTGTGTCTTCACTTAGGGTGAAGTGTGACCTGGGTATTTTTAGAAAAGCAGATTATCAACGCCTTCAGGGATCTCAGAGTGCATTGCACTTTCTCTGTTATGTTCATTTTAATGAAACAAATTTTGAGAAAGCATTCCAGAAAGTTTGAGAGGTCAGTCACTTAGCATCTCAACAGAATCCTACTATCCTCCTTCTAATAATTCTAGCTGGATGCAATCATATGTTAGCCTCATGATTCTTATTACTTAGCTAAATGCTTCTAAACCTTAATAAACTAAACAGGGGAGCTGAAATCACCCTATATAAACCCTATCTCATTTTCTCCATTTTATTTCTTTCATCTCTGGTTTTGGTCTAAGCAGTAGTATTTTGCAAATAGCATTTTGTAGTGCTGGGAAGTTGGTTTAGTGGTAGAGTGTTTGCCTTGCTTGCATGAGGCCCTTGGTTCGATTCCTCAGCACCATGTAAGTAGAAACAAGCCAGAAGTGGCACTGTGGCTCAAGTGGTAGAGTGTTAGCCTTGACCTGAAGAGCTGAGGGACAGCACCCAGGCCCAGAGTTCAAGCCCCATGACCGACCAAAAAAATTTTTTAAAAATATAGTATTTTGTAAAAAGCATTATGCTTTTTACAAAATACTATATATGTATATTTTATATTATATTTTAATATATATTTAATATATATATATATTTTACAAAATACTATATATTTTTAAATTTATATTTAATTTATATAAGCTTATAAATATGTGTGTGTGTGTGTGTGTATAGGTAGATAGAGAGAGAGAGAAAGAGAGAGAGAAAGAGAGAAAGCGCCTGTAGTTTTTGTTTGTTTAAACTCAGGCTTCATACTTTTTTGGGGGGGGGTCCAGTCATGGGCCTGAACTCTGGGCCTGGGCACTGTCCCTCAGATCTTCAGCTAAAGGCTAGCATTCTACCAATTGAACCACAGCTCCACTTCCGGCATTTTTCTTTTTGCCTATGTGGTGCTGAGGAATCAAACCCAGGGCCTCAGGCATGCAAGGCAAGCGCTCTACCACTGAGCCACCTTCCCAGCCCAGGATCTCGTACTTTTTAAGAAGGCATTCTACCACATACACAGACCTCTTTGCTGTGATTAGATTTGAGATAGTGTTTCACTTTTTCCCCCAGCTATTTGGACTATAATCCTCTCAGTCTCATAGCTAGAGTAATGTGTGTGAGCTACCTTGCCCAGCTTAGAAAGCATTTTTAGTTATGACACCATGCTTGTTTTCTTGTCATACAACTACAAAACATAGCTGCATCATAATCCTTCCCCCAAACTAGTAATGTGACATATAGAAAGAAAATAGAATGAAAGAGATAAGCCTTGAGTAGAATGAGATAATATTTCTAGCAAGATATATGTTATGAATGAAATATCAAGAGATCCCAGGAGAACTAGTGAGGATGTGAAAAGTGCAGTCACATGTAATTTAATCAGAATCTGACTTTATAATGGCAAGTATCTACAAAGCAATAAGGACAGACATATGACATGAACCATCAAGACAAAGACTTTGTTATTTGCATTTTTAAGTTCACTATAGGTCATCAACTTCTACAGTAAATTTTTATGTGTAGCGTTTTCTCAACCATGACCATAAGATGAAAACATGCACATTTTTGTTCTTCTCAAAAGAAATGTCAGATGTGACCATGTTCTGTCTTCCTGGCTTCACATTGTGTCATATTGTCCCAAGCTTACAATCCTAAAACAATATAACACTGTTTTGTCTTTCAATGAGACACTGAAGTTACTCATTTGTATATGTAGAGCATTTATGCTATCCTGTCCTCAGAATTGAATGGAAAGGAAAATTACTGAGATATTAAATGAGAAAATTAAGAGGAAATCTTGATTTTTCTATATTTAATTCAATGAATTATATATAGGTACAAAATACCTTTTAAAGTGGGTTGTGGTAAGATCAGGAAAATGAAGTTGTATCTTGCCCTCTTCCAATTATTCAAATGATGCAACCGATTAAAATATATAACATATAAAAATTCTTACTTTATTCAATTTTAACACATTTAGGTTGGAAATAGGGAATTAGACTTTATCAGTCAATTGGATGTTTCATATCATGTCTGATTTATTGTTTATTTACATTTAAAATCAAATTATAATTGTTCTCTCCATTACCTGAGTTCCTTTAGCAAAGTATATAGTCCTCTGTCAAACATCTATTATTTTTATGTCCTTGGCTAGATTAGGGAATGTTTGAGTGTAGTAATGAGTCTTATTCTTCTTTGATCTCTAGCAATTCCCACAAAGCTTACCACACGATGGATTCATGCTAAATACTTGCACAATTGTGTAAATAATCAAATATGACTCACTTTCTTGAAATCATATATAGATTAGAGGATATAAATTATAGAAATACATACATTGATAATTCTCAAAATCAAAAGCTCTGTAATATTCCCCTTTTAATTTTACCTCAATTATTTTTTTTTGTTTATGACTAGTACTCTATCCTATTGTTATAAGATCTAATAAGCAGGAATGTACTGCCTGCAGTGTGGGGGAACCTTATCTTTTTTATTGTAAAGGTGATGTACAGAGGAGTTCCAATTCCAATTCCATAAGTAAGGGAACAAGTACATTTCTTTTCAAACAGTGTTACCTCTTGCCTCATTTCCTCCCACTTTCCCTCAGCCTCAACTCCCCTCTCCCATCCAAGTTGTGAAGTTCATTTCTAACATGGTATCTTGTGAGTATCACTGTTGCATTGGTTCACCCTTTGACCTTTGTCCCACTATTTCTGTGATTCCCCTTCCCATCCCCAAATCAAATAAACATATATGTGATACAAAGGGTACTGAAATCAGAAACAGTGACAACAGGGGTAAACCAAAAGGAGGAGAAAGTGGAAGAGAAAAGAAATAACTGCTCACAATAAACTAAGAAGAAACACTAAAAAACTTTCATGTTTCCATATCTTGTAGTTTATTTTGATTAGCATCACTTTATAAAGTCATATGTACATAATTATGGAGATATTGTGATCCTCTGCTAGAACTATCCCAGACATATACTAATTATTACAGATGAGGGAAACCAGGCATCCCTCATTTCATTGGGTCTGGCTTACTCCACTTAATATGATTTTTCCAAGTGTTTCCATATCCTTACAAATGAGGCAGTGCTATTCTTTCTGATGGGAGCAGAGAATGCCATTAAGTATAAATTCCACATTTTCTTGATCCATTCACTGTTCAACCACTCTGGAAAGCAGTATACAGGTTCCTCAAAAGGATAAGTATAGAGCTCCGCTGGGACCCAGCAACCCCACTTCTAGGCATTTACCCAACTAACCACAAATGAGGACACACCAACTCTACCAGCACAACTATGCTCATTGCAGTATTATTATAATTATTGTAATAGCCAGGACATTGAATCAACCCAGATGCCCCTCAGTGGATATGTGGAGAGAACCGTAAAAGCCCACCATTCTACCACATATATTTAGTAACTGTTTGGCACTCATGCTGTTTAAGTATTCTCTTCTCTGCACCCTCAGAATATGTCCCCTGGGACATTCTTCCCATTTCCACTGTCCCACTGCATGAGAACTCTGTGTGTGATTATGCACAATGTGTTTTGTGAGTGTGTGTGTCATTTTAACATTTTGAATAATACAAATATAATGCCTATAATAACTGTCATTTGAGTAAAAAATGAAGTGGGCATAATAATGATCATGTCTATTATTATTGGAATTTATGTATATTTCACATATTTTAATTCTCCTAACATTTTCAATCATAATAAAATCTTAGAATTCTTAGACACATATTAATTAAATAACCATTACTTCTTAACTTTAAACTTTAGAGAAATGAAGATATGCCAGCTTCCTATTTTTAAAATTATATCAATTCATATATAGATAAAACATATGTGTTGCAGATGCTTTGAGTAAAATGAATCAGAATTTCCTTAGTAGCTCCTAAGGTAAAAGAGAATTAATAGCTCAATATTTTCTTCAAGAGCTCTCTGACATCGTTATTAAAATGATAAGTAGATTATGACTATTTTTTGGTGGTCCGGTTGTGGTGCCTGAACTCTGGGCCTGGGCGCTGTCCCTCAGCTCTTCAGCTGAAGGTAGCGCTCTACCACATGAGCCACGGAGCCACTTCCGGCTTTTTTTTCATTTTTGCTTTATGTGGTGCTGAGGAATCGAACCCAGGATCTCAGGCATGCAAGGCAAGCGCTCTACCATTGAGCCATTTTCCCAGCCCAGATTATGACTATTTTTAACAACTAAAAACTCAAGTTGAATTTGTGGAAGGAGATTAGGTATTCTATTACAAGGCAAGAAGATATATATGTCTATATATACATACATGTATATATATATATATATATATATATATAAACATATATATATACATGTATATATATATATATATACATATAAACATATATATATATCTGAGAAAATATTTCTCGTTTTGGAAATAGGAACTTCATATTATAAGACATTCAAGATACTCTATAAATTCTAGTTTGGCTCAATACAGAGCAAAATAAAACCAATATACAGTTTTAAAGGTTGAAAATCAATTCATAAAATTGTTTGTTTTATTCTTAGACTCATAAAATCTTGTGCACTATCAAGAACTGATATGGATTCTTATTTCATAGGAAGAGAAATGTGGGTGTTGTAAATTTAGCTTGCTCATATTAGTAGGAAAAGAAACAAGCTTCAAACTCAACAACTTAGAAGTCCAGAATTACACTTCCGCATTCCCTTTTAGATTCTAATAAACACGTAAGATGATGGCCGTTGTTTCTGCATTTGAGACGGAAAAACATTTTTTCCATGAACCCCAACAGCTGGGAAAGAATCCAGGGGTGCTGCACTTGCCAGGACGTTTCACACGGGCAATGGCCTTGTGGATGTTCCAGAATAATTAAACACTTCCCAAGTCCTCCTCACTGAACCTTAGGCAGTCGAAGGACTTCCTAAGCTAAAGCAATGTTCGATGAAGATGAAGAGCACAACTCAACACTAATTACTCATAAGTGCAGGGAAGGCAGGGGAAGGGAATACCAGGAGGGTGGCAAGGAAATGGGCTGAGACGAACAGACTGTAGTAAGCACGCTGAGCAAGTTACGGCAATCGTCCAAGAGGAAGACTTAAAAATAAGGTGCTAGCTTTGTGTCTAGAAAAGGGTCACCAATTCAAACAACAACAGATTATCTCACGGATAGCACTTGGTTGCGTCAGAACTTACTTCTGAGCAAGTTTTGAGGCTCCCGCCTCACAGTGTTCCCTGTTACTTCCAAGTGTCATTCTCATTTTCCATCCTGATTGCCGTTTGCGTGAGCTGCATACTCCTGGTGCCTCCCCCCGACCTTGCTCTGATAAAGGGAGGCTGTCAATGGCTTCTGAGCTGTGAATAGCAATTTCCACCTCTGAAGAGGCCTAAGCACAGAGCTTGGGGAATTGTATGTGAACTTTCCTCCAGCCTTCCTGACTTTCAGGTCATCAGCCATCATGTCTCGTGCTTCTCAGCCTGCCAACGCCTGATGGTTTAAAAAGAAAGGTTGAGTCACATCGGGCTTTATGAATTTGTCTGAAGATAGATAGGAGAGTCAGGCTGTGAGTGTATCGAATCAGAATTTGCCCTATTCATTTGAAAACCTGCATGATAGTACTATTGGTTTGTTTGTTTTGTTCTTTATGGTAACTTCTCTATTTTGTGTTCAAACCAGCAGCACACCATAAATCCTCTTGTGCATTGGTGGTGTAGCACGAGTACCGAGTTCTGGTACATTGTGTGGAGTTGGCGGGAGGAGAGCTCACAAGTGTTTTGTTTGCTGAAGCATTTTCAGGTAGAGGGAAGCTCTTGAGAGCATGAAAAGTTCCTAGAAATGTAGCTTCATTGTAATCTGTGAAGATTTTTTACAAGTTCCAATGAAAATATTGCTGTTTTCTTGAGTAAGCAATGGCACATGTGATCTGAGTTAGCTAAAAGTAACTGGGTTTGTGAGCAAAGATTTTTCTAAAACCGAAACATAATTTTGGACAGAAACATGCTGCATTTCCTTTTGTCTTTGGGCTTCTGAATAATGTCACAGCCGCTTCTACGAATAGATTTCCTAAAGTGGCATGCTTCAAAATCAAGCATGAGTATGCGTTAGCTAAAAGACTGGTTTGGAGAAACATAATTGAGAAGGTTAAGCAATGGAATGAATTTTATCGCTGCACTGATGTCATGAGAATTTAAAACCAGAAATGTCCAGAATGATGAATTTCAGTAGCCACGGACCTGAATGTACTGGTTGATACTATATTCTTTTCAATGGAGAGAATTTTAAACCAAAAATTTCTGGAATAGTAACTATCAAATTATTACAGACAAAAGTAAATAAAAATAGCTTATGGAATTCAATGTGATGTTGTCATTTATTGCTCATAGATATCAATCTCTGTAGTACTTGATGTTTTACATTATTAATTAAGTGTATCCCCACATATTTTGAAGCAGGAGAGAAATGGATGTTGCATCTGTAGACATGAATATTTGTTGTATTTCCGATTGAGCTCGTTTGGGGTACAATGTGTGCCCATAGTCCTGCTGATCTGCTCCTTGTTGTTTGCAATGGATGAAGTCCCTCACCTGTCCAGAGGTAGCCTCAGCTAACTCCAGAGCGTTGGAGAAGTCAGAGGTTCAGAAGAAGATGACAGATCCAGTTTTCTGAGCAGACAGTAGTTAGACGGAGTAAGCAGATGGCTTCCTTCGGTATTTTTTCCCAATATTAAAAGTGGCAATGATTTATAACCAAAAGCCCATATTTGATCTTCAATGTTTTCTACCTCATTTGATGAAAGTGATATGTGATTAGAAAAAAAACACATTTAATGAAATTGATTAGGTCAAAAATATTGAGCCAACAAGGAAAAAGGAATAATAAAATAATATTTTGAGGCAGAAAAATGTGGGAATTTTAAAGCACTTTTGATATGAACTTTCACTCATCTTAGTGGTAAGGAATTTCAGATAACTACATATTTGCTTTTTCTTGATTTATGATTGATTCATTCTTCACTCTAATTAGACCCTAAATAAATGGATGAATGATCCCTAGTGGTGAATGGGCTTTGATTATAACTGTGGCGGAATAGGAAGAGAATAAAAAGAGAGAGGATAAAGGCTAAGGAGAAGGAGAGAAAGAAAAGGCGAATGGGAGGAAATACCTTGAAATGTAACAGCTCAGAAGAGAGGATAATTGGTAGAATAGAACAGATACTCCATGCATATTAAACTGAACCATGATGTTCTGTCTTTTCAAGGACAAACCAGATCTTCTGTTGGTTTTAAACCAATTTGTTTTAATAATTTTGTAAGGCCTTGCTCTTTATAGGCCCTCAAATTCTCAAACTTGCCACAAAGGGCAAGAGGAGACCCTGCCCATGAATCTACTGACCACAGAAAACACAGGGCTAAAAGTCCTGCTCAGCTTACATCAGAGTCTTTAGGAGTAGGTGGAGGGGATGCTGATCATTTCACAAGGGCAGTGCCTGCAGGAGGGGCTCTTCCACATTCTCTTGCCCTTTTGACCCTTAGAAAGCCATGTTCTCCACTCGTTCTTCTAAAGTTCTTACCTGGTCAACTTTGCACTTAACTCCTGAAAAACTCTACTCCACCACTGCAAAATATCTAGCTTCTAGCTAATGGCCAAGACCGTCCCACCAAACGAATATACATTCCCAGAGAGTTAATTATAACAATGAAAGCAATAGAAAAACTGAATAAAATATGATCTCTTCATGGGTTTAAACATGTACTGTATCTTCCTTTCCCTTTCTTAAAAATAAAATGACTGATAAAAACTTAGCATTAGCCTTTTGAGCTCAGGACACACTAGATAGGATATGTTATTCATAAAGTTTTGAGAACTAAATAATAATGTTTATTAGGTGATGGTATCTGGACATTCTCTAGAAATCAAATAAGCTTCTTATCTCACTTAAAAGCTAATTCCAGTTCCAAGCATAATTATCAAGGTGTAAAGCCAGCTGATATAACCACGAAGCCTTCCATGATAGTAAATGTTATTCAGATAGATTGACATGTCTTGAATTGAAATGAGTGGTACTTTCTCAGTGGTTAGAAACAGTACTCTATCTCTGAGTATTGCCTCGAAGCTGAGCTACAGCACATTTCCTCACCAACAACAGCCAAATTATGTTTAGTGCTGAGAATCTGAACAGATGAAGATAATCATACAGTTCTCCTAAATTAAATCCGTGAAGAGTGCATAAAAGCAAATCACTGTAGGTTTAAGTCTCTATTTGTCTCCATTGTTTAAATTCAAAAGAAATAGGACAAAAATATCTCTTCCATTTAAATTCCACATCCCTGTGATGTCCCTTCAGGTAAGCTGTGAACACTTAGTAAGAGAGTGAATGGCGTCTTATGGGTTAGGAGTGGTTTGGTAACAGGATTTGCAAATAAATAAACATGGTGTTTGACATCTGGTGCATTTAGTGTGGTTGCACCCTGGGAGGATGGCTTTTTGGTACATAATGACAGTGATCGACTGTGTCAAAACTCAGAGTAGAAATTGTTTTGCTTATAAGAATGCAGATTAGTTTAAGAGAGGCAATTCTTTTTCTTATGATGATAATTCTCTTGGAAGGAAAAGGACAATGTCAAGTATTAGTTTGTGAAATGTTTGCTTTTAATTATACAAAATGCCTTTTAGTAGTGGAGGTAAATTATATTCCAAATTATATCTTCCATGCAATCAAGATCTAATTATAGTGGGAAAATCTCCCATGCCTGCTGAGCATTCTGCTTAAGCATCTGGTGCATGAACCTGGTGGCATGGGATAATGAACACAGGCAGAGGGAACTGTTGACACCAGCAGCAGCTGCATACATTATGCACTGAGTGTTTCTTCTTAGAAGTGGCGCTTTGTTTGGAGTGGTATAAAGTAAGGCTGTGAGCCTGCTCCTAACATTGCACAAGCCTTCCACTGACTAATATGGCTTGTTATTACTTCAAAGCAGTGTTATAATAATTAGCTTGTTCCTTATCTTATTTGACTCTCATCTTTTACTGTCTGCATTTTACTAAGAAAATAGGGACCAATAAGCTCTCCAGCAGAGCTTAGATCACCTGAATCTTTTTCTGTTGGAATAAACATATATTCTCTTAGGTATCAAACTCTGATCAATGCTTTATTCTTTGAAGCTAGAAAAATATCTTTCACATATTATTAAGTAATATGTTGAAGAATTTATGAACCACTGACTTAAAAATAACGTGTAATTAATGTATTTTAAGATACAGATGCTAATATTTGGTAGTAGATAAAAATCCTGATGAGGGGCTGGAAAGGTGGCCCAGTGGTAGAGCTCTTGTCTCCCATGCATGAGGCCCTGGGTTCGATTCCTCAGCACCACAAAAGAAAAAAGCCGGAAGTGGTGCTGTGGCTCAAGTGATGGAGCGCTAGCCTTGAGCTGAAGAGCTGAGGGACAGCGCCCAGGCCCAGGGTTTAGGCCCCAGGACCGGACCCCCCCCCTAAAAAGAAAATCCTGATGAGAAGAGAAAAAGATGAACTACATCTCCTCCTAAAGAAATTAGAAGAAATCAGTAGCCAGAAACCATTGATAAGCTTATGTTTTGAGGAAGATATGGTTTGCTTATGCATATCTCCAGATAAAAACACCAGAAAGATCCTATCCAACCATTGGAGAGCCAGCCAATTTCATGCTGTGTCATTGCTTTGTTTCTGTAGATTATTTTGAGCGGACATGTACAGGTCCCATAATTCTCAAGTATTTCAAGGCTCTCAGTGCAGAATATATTAGTTACTCTGTTTAATAACGGAAGGAAATTGGAATGGACCTGCCACACAGTGGGACAAAATGCTGGAGGTAGTTAACAAGGATTTAGTTAGCTATACCAAACACACCTCTAATTGTGGAGGCGCTTAAATACAGAAGTAAAAAATACTGCAGCTGTAGAACAACATTTTAGTGATGTGCCAAGTTAAAATTTGGCACAAAAGTGTGCCATAAAAAGTGTGCACCAGCATCTTCAAGTGCATCTGAGCTCTCCAGCAGTTTCACTAATAGAACAGGTGAAAACCTTGGGAAACAGAATTTCCACTTTTCTTTCAGCATAGTCACTTCTGGGAATCCTCCCCATTAACCCACCTGGAAAGACCTCCCAGTGATCAGCCTACTGACGTTGGTAGACCAGCAACTTAGCAATCCTGCCAGGGCAACACCAGAACATGTGCCCTTCAACCCCCGTGGGGTCTTCCAGTCTGTAACCTAGGCTGCAGAGCCAAACTTCCCTCCTCAGCTTCACCCAGCCCTGTGGCTCAGCCTTTGCTATAATCATGTACGCTTGTTACCAAAAGCATGAACTTCAAATACTGCTTGTGATACAACAAAGGAAGATCACTGCGCTGAGAGTTAATCAATTAGTGGACATGATGGATACTCTTTTAAGGAAATACAGCAGTCAACAATTAACAAACAAGATAAGCCTGTCTATCTACCATGTGAGTACCGAATGGTTTTCTTGGAAAATAGTTCTTTTGTGAGCAGACCATTAACTTGTGGCTGTAAGCACTGCAGTGCGGCACTAACAGAATTCATTAGAAATCAAGTTTGGCTAGAAAGTGGGTATGTCCAGTGTGAACAACGCAGTGCTGCAAAAAATACCAGGCAATGTCCCTGCCATTACCTTTGTGACAGTCACTATGGTCTAGAAGATTAGATGGAGTTTGCCAAATCACCTTAGACTCTTTAGCTTCCTTGTATACCACATAAAATATTTTCAAGGATGGAGATTTTGTATTTTTTTTATTATTGATACAATATAAAATGAAGAAGGAAAAATAATAGCAAGGACCAGACTAGTAATTTTATAAAGATTCTTTTAGTTACTCTATACTTCTTTGTGTTCTTTACTTTGAAGGAATAGTTGATAAAAAAAATCTTTGTGTAGACAATCGTGTTCTATTATTTTTTTCTGCAGAATTAACTCTATGGAGATTTCACATAAGTGTTCCGAGGTAAAAGTCTAAAATGTTACTGCTCTAAGAAGTCACAGGGTATAATCAAGTTAGAAAAGAGTATATACATTCATTAGCGCAAAACATATTTCTGTTTTTTTTAATAAAATGTGATGATATTTTCAAGTTTAACTTGCCAGAATAAATAGAATCTCAGTTTCTGGTTCCACCTAGGATTTATGTTTTAATATCTCCTAAATTTGGAAACTACATTCCCTGTTTGGAATTTTAAGAGAAGTACTCCAGGGTACTGTTCAAATATTCACACATTTTAACTGGAAAATATGTCTATATTGAAGATATAGCATGAGAACTTAGCACACATGCTGAGTTATCATTTCTCAAATGTGAGTTTTGTCAGAAATAGGTGAGCAGGGGACATACACAGACCACAGTGACCTCACACTGCCTGGTGTATATGTCATTGTGAAATCTCTTCTTTGTAAATGTAACCCAGAATTGTGACTTCTTCTAGCCAATAGAATACAGAAGAGTAGTACAATGTCTAGACATCTACCTATCTCACACTTTATTATAGCATCTAAGACTTCCTTGATCACGTGACTGGGGCTGCATAGAAGGAAACAAAAACAGAAAGTAAACTCGGCAAGACTGAATACACTCTTCCATTTTGATGCCTGCATGGCAAATAATGGGAAGAGCCCTCCAGCCAACAGGGTGCAGAAAGCTGAAGCTGTCTCAGTTACAGCCCCAGGGAAACTGACTCTGCCAGTACAATTTAAACATTCATTTGTTCAGAGTTTCAGTAGATATGTGGATAAATCCCTTGTTTGGAGTCATTATGAATTACAGTTAGGAAAAAGTACATGGGCAAATATTCATGACTTCTAGGTGACTATTTGGGAGTTGAATGACTTGTTTAGTTATAGGTTTGCTTCTTTAAAACACACCTAATCAGTATCTACAGCACTACACTAGTTCTTACACTGATAGTATGTGGGTTGCAGTGGATTTTCATCTTGTCAGTATTGGGTACGGGCGCCTCAATTGTTTTACTCATTTGAATGGAATCTGGTCATGGGGAGCTCTCTGCCCAACACAAAGCACGACCCCAGACTCTCTAAGAGGAAGAAGGAATTGGTTATGAAGAGTGAAGTGCCTCCCTTCTCCAGAGAGCTCCCTCTGCGTGCCACCCACAGCAGTTCCTTCCACAGCCCGAGCGCTCAAATGCCAGCCAGGCCAGTTTGACTATAAACTTTTTAACAAGAGCAGCTTCAGGGCTGCTGGGATTCTGTGCAGAGGTGAGGGCTAATGATCTATAAGTTCAAAATCTGAGGCCTCCATAGTCTGGGTTAAGTGGCTGCTATTGAGTGGTTGTCTTCTTCAGGTGGAGCTCAGCTTCACACATTCTGTGTTTTCTCTAGACTAGAAGAGTTGTGCGTGCAGGTGTCCTTGTGTGTGTGTGTGTGTGTGGCATGTTTCTGTTGTGTGCATGTGTGTGAGTATACATGAGGCATGTATGGTGTATGGATGTGGTGCATTATGGTGTCTGTGTGAATGAACATGTGACTAAGTGCCCTGTGTAGATGTGTGTGAGTATGTATATATGCACACGTGTGTACATGCATGCAAATGAAAGTGGCTCTTGCTCCTGCACAACTTCCCCGGCATATTCACTACTTTCTGCTTCAAGGTGCCAGCTGCTGTGAGCCGATTGCTTGACCTGAACTTGGGGACCCTTTGGCCCCTGGGACTTAGACACAGATCAGGTGCAAGTTTCTGGTACCACAGACCCTGCTCTTCTGAAGCTTCCCCATTCAGTGCCAGACCCACCCTAAGCCTTCTGTCCATCTCCCTAGGTGCTTCTGCTCACATCCCCAGAGACCCAGCTCAGCACTTCTCTCCTTCCCTCTGTGGCCCTCTTCCACATTAGACTGCCAAGGCTGACACCTGCTCACTTCCAGCTCTCCTCACACTGTCATTCTCCTTAGCCTGGAGCCCCATGTCCAACTCTCTGTTGGTCCCCAAAGTGCTTTTAACTCTCCTCTATTTAATTCCATTTAATTGGCATGTATGGAAGATAGAGGGTTTAAAATTCTGAGCTCTGAAGGTATGACTGTGACTATAAAATTCCATTTTCACATTTGCTTCTGAGCAGGTGAATCTGCCCTTTCTCTCTAGAACATTTTAGTATCTCCACAAAATCTGGCAGGCAAAGAGACTTTTCCACTTCTCCAGCCTATTGCTCATTTCTAGAAAGAACAGGCATAGACCTCCTTCCAGCTGTGTCACTGGTGTCACAGGCTGGCATGCCTCTGATCCTGAGGTGGCTGCCAAAGCTTCCAAGGCCCAGGGGCCAAGCACACACTCCACACTGTCCCGAGGTTTTTTGAGTAATTTTCTTATACCCATGGGCATTTACAAGTCAACAATTAAAACCACGATGAACTTAAGAAAAGTACCTAATTTAATTTTTGAACAATTACGTCTATCAGATGAGCAAACTACCATGAAAGATACATTTCTTGTCAATTTTTCTTCACATCCACCTAAATAGGTGCCCTATTAGGAACCCAGGTTATTCTTCATGACAAAGAACAAGAAATGATAGTGGCCACACAGTATTTAATTTGGCTGTGGATGTTTGTTTGTTTGAGGATTTGGGCTATTTCATAGAACTGTGTTCAAACCATCTGCAAACAAAATACACAGAACTCTTTGTGCATCATGTATTTGGAACCATCATAGTGGTGTAGAAACTTAGACAAAGGTTACAAAACAGACACTTGGAATACTGTTACCAAGCCTCTTTTTGACAGTAATGTACTAAGTGACTCATTCCTCTTAAGTGTGTTTTTACCCCTGATTTAATACAAAGACTCTTGCTGTTATTGGCAGTTTTATTCCTTGGATACTCTGAGTGTTTGCTGTGCATGTCTCAGGTTGGCCACTCCGGAGGTGCTGGGAGGCGGTGGTGGACACACGAGGTCTGCCCTGGAAAGCCAACGTCTAATGGGACACAGACAACCATCCACCAGCCATGCCACCTACTGCGCAGGGATAACTGCTGTGAAGCAAATGGAAGAGGCAGGCTGGATGGAGAGATGAACTTCTTGTGAAACCCACATTTCAACAGGACCCTGGGGGAGGAATGGGAGTGGAAAAATGACATCTTTAAACCCAAGTGCCTAGTAGACGTATATATTTATGATGATAGTTTTGACCTAGCGGATCTCGCAAAGGGTCTGGAGAGGCCCACTTGGATGTGTGGATGTGCATGGAAAGATGGCAGGGCTGCTTGCTTTTATTGTCTTACCACCGCCCGCACCATGTGAATGGAAAGACTTTAGAAAATATGCGAGCGAGTACATTTGTATTATGATGGGGCAACAACATTATGATGTCTTTTCTTTTCCAAGGGTCCATCTTGCTAGGAAGACATCTTAATTCCAAACCGGATGCATGGTGAATACCAGTCCCCAGACTGAGCTGGCACAAGCCGTGAGTACCTGAGCAGAGTCTTCACTCTAGTGTTTACTAAGAAACTAAAACTCCAGTGTGTACTAAGAAACTAAAACAGAGACAAACATGCCCATCAAGCTCATCATGGGGGGATAATATACACATATGTTCAAAACATTCACAGAAAGTTCTCCCTGTAGTATTGCCTTCCAGTGTCACTTCTCTAGTGAAAACTACTTTTGGTGATGTGCATGCACCTGTGCATGTGTGCGTGCACACACACACACATGCACACACACACACACACACACATCTCTCTATCTCTCTCACACACACATCTCTCTCTCACACACATATACAAATACATCTCTCTCTCTCTCTTTGTCTCTCTCTCTCTCACACACACACACACAGAATCTTCCCACTCTTCCAACCTTAACAGTCAATACAGCAAGTGTCCACAACCCCAGAAAGTGTAGGAATTCCTCCCAGCACCAGGCTAGCACTTTGTAGCTGTGGAGACTACTGAGTGGCCTCTAACTGAATTCTGTTCTGACACCATCTGCCTGGAGATTGCCTCCCATCCCAGAGGACCAGGCCTCTGCTCCAATCCACGCCTATCTCACATGCCAACCCCAGTATATTTCCCCTCTGCTTTAAGTCAGGGTCCTCCCAGCCCCCATCTCTGTTTGCTAGGGTGACCCAGAAGGATACAAGAACATCCTTATTTTCAACTTTCTGGCTTATTTATGAACAATCATCCAAGGAATGCAGATGAGAAGAGGCATAGGGCAAATTAGAGCTTGAGTGGGGAGGGGCCATTTTCTCCCCCCTTGAGGTCCCTCTGGCTACCAGAAGCCTCCCTGTCCACACCCTGTTCTATGGGGGTGCACAGTGCCTTTGCTACTCAGGCTTGATTGATCCCATTGTAGTCATTGCCCACCTACTGAACCTTGAATCCCTCTGGCCTCTGGATGTTGGACAGTGGGCTGATGGTGCCAACTCTCGAATTCTGCCCTCGTCTTTCTGGTAGCTGGCCCCAGCCTAAACCTTCCTACGGCTCCCCGTCACCTGCCAACTCATTAGCCTACCAAAAATACATTCCAGGGCCCCTAGGAACTGTATGGCCGGCATCAGGGACCCAAATGAAACATCCAGTGCCTCACAATTTCCCAGGTGACTTGCTGAAATGTGTCAATTCAGACTTTCTTACAAAGTGTTAGTTGTGGGCAGAAATGAAGACTATATGAGAAAGGGCTTGTTCTGAGTCTTCCAAAAGACAAAGAAAAGATATATAACATCAATCTTATTTTCCAATGCTGATATCTTTTATTTATATTCCATATCCTTCAGAGCTTTCCTTTCTGCTTTATCTCTTCCTACTTTTCTTTGGGAGTTTTTGACATGGTAGACTATTAGAAAATGTGTTGTGGCTGGCCAGCTATATAACTGAATCACCAGCCCCTGTTCTTTGTAACTTTTCTCTCTCTGTAAGCATATGCCATATGTATGCTTCACAGAGAACAGGTGCTTCTAGAAATGATCCCAAGGTCTGAAGCTATTTTAAGAATAATTTCATTATTATGGTCACATTTTATTGCTTGTATTTTGTGTACTATTTACTTCAGAATCATTGGGTCCAGCCCACTCTGACTTCCTATCCTTTCTGAACTATAAATACTATTACAATGCCAACACAAATGTCGGTGTTAATTCAAAAACTGTCACAGCCAGCTTGCAGCTCATATCTCCTCTAAGTAAGCAGAAACAGGTACAGTGTTTGAGTTAAATCATTAGAGGAGCCTTGCCTTGCCAGTCTGCAGGCTGATGGCAAGGAAACTAAGATAGCAGCTGCAGGCAGCAGTCACACACACATTCTCCCTCACGCTGGGCAAGGGACCAGGCACACTCACTCATTAATGCAAATTCTGAAGGGAGAAATCCTGGAGAAAAATAATGATGTGCACGTCAATCACAGATATCAAAGCATAATACAGTCTGTGACTTTCCTACTGGCATGGAATTAGAGTCTATATTTTTAGACAGAAGAACAGGTAAGTATGAATATATATATACATATATACTAATATGCATGTTATCATATGCATAATATCTAGGAACAAATACATATATTAGCTGTTGGTATGTGTCAGTACATGCATCGTAATCACTCATCTATCCAACTATTTTTCTGTCCATGCTCTGGTTGCACAGAGGATGGTCTCCACCTTGTCTTTATGGACACCTGAGTTTCTTTGAAAATCTATTTCAGTTGTTGACTGACTGCCTCTCCTATTTCTTGATGGTAACTGATGAGATTTAGTCATAATAGAGTAATTCTCTATCTATAAGGATTTGGTTTCAAATCAGGCAACATAGGAAACTATGTAGTGGTGTTGGAAATCAAACCATTTGCTTGCTGAATATGTAACTTACCTCCATTGTCAATGCAGTATAAATTAATTTATATCACAATGCTGTTTCTTGTAGCATGGTCAACTGAAATATCTAAAAACTCCTTTGTAGTATATACCATAGAAAAATACTAAATTAAATTAAAGATATGTATTTCTAAAGGAATAGTCGTGCTATTAAGGAAAATTTCTTTTTCTTTTCTTTTATTGTGAAATTGATTGTGAAAATACTGTACAGAGGGGTTATAATTACATGGGCAAGATAATGAGTACATTTCTTATCAAGCATTGTAGCCTCCTCCTTTGTTTCCCCTTCCCATCCTCCCTCACCCAAAGCTCCCCGCTCTCCCTCCCCCATCAAAGTTGTAAAGTTCGTTTTCGACATAACGACTTGTACATCTTATTGTTGCAATGGGACTAACTGTATCCCTATTTAAACGATTTGTTTTTCCTCTTCCCCTCCACAAATTATATCGACATTAAATACACTGTGCCAAAAATCAGGAGGAAACTATCCAAAGAGTGAACTGTGTGAACTCCAGCCGGGCGCCACCTTGTGGCAAGCCCTGATTTCGGGGGTGAGGGCGACGGTTTGAAGTCTAGGTCCTATCCAGGCTGGAGAGGGCAGTGACACAATCCCATACAAAGCTGTAGAGTGAGGTTCTCTAGCTTATGAGGGCCTTGGCAGGAGTCCTGTCTATTTGGCTCTTGCTCAAGGTAAAGGAGGAAATGTTGCCTATCTTTATTCTAGTTGGAGACAATCAGTAGTCGCTTTACTACATGGTGTGTGGAGTCTGAAGTCTGCCACATTGCCTGGGTTAAGTTTGTGTGGACAATGGTAGACACTGGGATGAAATGAGCTGGGACCCTCTTAGCGGCCTCCTTGGACAACTCCTCAGATAATGCTTCATAGAGCTAGCAAGAAGAAAAAGCAGAAACCTCATGGAAATGACCTGTTACGACAGAGAAAAATCACATCCAAACCTGGAAACTTTTAAAATATTTGAAATGATCAGGCAAAGAATACAAAGAATGCTTTCTATGATATAACAGATGAATAAGAAACAAGACTGTCAGAAACTTCCAAAAATATTAAACACCCACAAGAAATGTTAGAATTCATCATTACAAATGTTGGCACCAATATTATTATAAATAGGCTAAGTAGCAAATAAGCCCTAGGTAAAAAGTAAAATCAAAACTTACATCTGAAATTTGACTTGGAATAGATATCCAAAATGCAGCCAGAAAAGAAATGGATTTATAATTTAACATAGAGGTAACAAAACATGAACATTTGAAGTTTCAAATGTTAGATTTACAGAAGGAAACAACAGAGAAAATGTTTGAAAGATTGTTTAAAGAAGTAATGAAGTAGAACTTTGCATAATTTTCAAGGATCCCAATAAGTTCCAAGTAGCGTAAATAAAACAAAAGCCACATCTGAATAAATCACACTGAAAGTATGGATTGTCAAAGTCAAATACAAACGCAAATCAGCCAGCATGACGAAAACTCATTACCTACATAGAAGGACAGTCCAACTGGTAGGTAATTAATCACAGTAAGACATATGACAAAGGAACAGTATCTTCAGAGTATTGAGAGAAAATATATTTTAAGCTAAATTATATTTGAGAAAAAAATCTGCTAAAAGTGAAATATATGGCCAATAATAAAAAGATATTTTCAGACAAGTAGAAACAGGAATTTACTACCATTTACTCTTTACTTGATTACCTTTTATTCTCTAAACTTAAAATGGTTTTTTACAAGGGAATTACTGTTTAACCAGACTGTTCACGTATCCAGTGCTTCCTGACCATCTCCCTTTCTTCCTTCCCCCAGACTTTAACCACACAATTTAGAAGTAAAGAGAATGGGGCTGGAAAGGTGGCTCAGTGGTAGGGTGCTTGCCTAGCATGCATGAGGCCCTGGGTTAGATGCCTCAGCACCACGTAAACAGAACAAAAGCCTGAAGTGGTGCTGTGGCTCAAATAGTAGAACACTAGCCTTGAGCCAAAGAAGTTTAGAGGCCCTAAGTTCAAGCCTCATGACAGGAAAAAAGAAAAAAATAATCCTAGGAGGAAAGCCTGAAATTTAAGAAAAAACAATTGACAGCAGGTGGCACATCTAAGTAAAATATAGTAATGCATGCTAGATT
The DNA here is from genome assembly GCF_019054845.1 of Dipodomys spectabilis. Lineage (NCBI taxonomy): Eukaryota > Metazoa > Chordata > Mammalia > Rodentia > Heteromyidae > Dipodomys > Dipodomys spectabilis. The sequence continues at coordinate 131,304 of NW_024871409.1, read as the reverse complement.
CAATTTATGAGAATATTTGTAAAGATAGAAGTCACTAGATACCTAAAGAACTCAAGAAAATGAAACCATTCAATAATTTTTTAAAAACGCTTTTTACCAAAGGGAGAAGTGACTACAGTGAAACCTGTTTGGGAGATGTACATATTCCTGGCTATCCTAGGGGCAAAAGAGCAAAATCCACCTGTCCACCCTCAGGGGAGCGAGCAGAAAGGGGGTGCGTGAGTGTGGGGTTAGAGGCGGCTGGAGGAAGGAACGGATCCCGTGAGTGTGCATAGACGAGGGCAGAGACTGCACGTCGCCTCCCAGCAGTGAGCTGAGCTCCTCAGCAGAATGCCCAGGCCCTGTGGGCTCCGCACCCTCACAGGGCTGGCTGAGAGCCAGCGCCCCCACCTTCACTCAGGCAGAGCACAGACTGAAGCTACCAGGGGAAGGACTGCTGAAGGAAAGTTCTTCTATGTGTCCACCTCTAGTTCCTCGGCTTTTTGCCCAGATAAATTGGGGGTGTTTCCGTCTGGGACTAGCAGTAAGGACTGCTTTTCCTTAAAGGCCCTCTTTATCCCTATAGGTGCTGGGGCTCCAGCCAGGCCTGTTTGCCCTCGCTAGATTCAGGTCCCCATGGACCAGCACCTCTGTCTTTCAGCAGGTGCCCCCTACGAGGCCTCCCGAGCCTGAGCCGTGTTCTAGTTCTATCATGCATGGTCCTGGGCTGCCCCCCGTGGCTGAGGGCTCCTCCAACAGCCTCACTGGAACCTCAGGCCTCAGCTCTTGGAGAAGGACTGGCAATCCAGTAGTCCATTCATTGTCACATTTCTTGAGAGAAACATGTCCAGAACAACCATCCACGGCACCGAGATGGTACAGCAAAGACGACTAGTGGAGAGGGAGAACACACAAGGAAATCAGAATGGCTGGATAGCACATTCAGATGGCAGCACTCAAAACACAGGAGAGGAAATGCCACGGCACTAACGGAAGTACTCCCAGTCAGAGGAAAAACAGAAATTGCAAATTGGTGCAGGTTACAAAAACGAACCAAAAGCCTGGGAAAACAAAAGTATGGCAAGAGCGCAGAACACCGTTCCAGGCAGGTCTGAGCTAGAGAGCACTGCTGAAACTGTTGATGACAGAGATAGCTGACTGTTCAGGAAATGAGGACTTGCTAGGGATGAGGATTTCTGGATTTTGATGAACAGTTTGATAATGCAAGAAGGTATAGCACTTGAAAGATGGTATGGTCTTGAAAATGTTGGCTGAAGATGCATAAAGGCATTACTATCAGAATCAACAAGTTCTCTGGGAGTGTGACACAACTAATGCTGAGAGCCAGGATGCTGGTGTGCAGGCTGCGGACACGTGCCTGCAGAACAGGACCGCATGTGTGGCCCCTAAGGCTGGCACCCCACTCTCAGAAGACGTCCCCCCCCCTTTTTGGCAGAATTTTCATTAACAGAATTAATATATGATTAACAAAACCTGTGGAAGTCTCTATTTGACAAATCAAATTTCTGATACAATAAGAAGATTCATTTGAGACAGAAGAAAAATAAATATATCATCTCTTAGAAATGTTGGCATCCTGCTTAGCATTTGAACCAGTTCCATTATATGTCATAAAAGAAGAGAGAAAAATACTTAAGAATTATGTAAATATGTGGCTTAAGAAAATAGGAAAATAACCAGCTCCAACTATTGTCTGTCTACTCTAATTAATGAACATGGAAAGAATGTTTGTAAGTGAAAGGAATGAAGGTAGCCGTGCTGTTGAATAACTACTATGGCTGACAGAAATTTGGCAGTCAACGTGTGAACAATTACTCTTAAAACAGTTCTTCTGATTGTAATTTGATCATTTAACCACAATGTTTTCTAAAGTTGTTGTGTGGTATTTACTTCTTAAGGAAGTGAGCATTTTAAAGCAATTTATCATTTTTCTGAGTACTAACTTTATAGTCTTTTGGACATAATATATTCTCATAATAACTTTAATTTGTATCATTTGTACAGGTGTCTATATACAATTCAAAAGAGCTAAGTCCTAAATCTAGTCTTAATTTATATTTATACACTTTAAAACCGTCTAATGGGGTCATTTTAAACTTTGAATTTTGAGAGTACAAATGTAAACTTGACCCTACTTCACATTTGGACAGAGAAATCCAAAGCTAGGGCCTCTTCATTGTAATCACTGTTGTTCTAGGAAAGAGCATCACATCAATTCTCAATGATATCTTTGCTTCTTAGAAAAAAATCCTAGTTATCTAGAAGAATATAAACTTTAGATTTAAAAGAGAACAAAAATCAATTAGGGTTTTCTCTATAAGTGAAATTCATTCCACCTTAGACATGACATAGACTAAATTTTCTGTGTAAAAGTTTCATCCACTTTTTTTTCATTCATACTTTGCCCATAATACATTAAACAGTCAAGGTACTCCCTGTGTCTGTGTGTGTTGGAAGTGTGTGTTTTTCTCTAGTATGTACCTACATAGACGAAGGTTAATCCAGAGGTCACAGCTTTCCGATATTCTTTGTGAACTCCCAACTAGAACTTGGGAAGTGAGATGCTCCTCCTCAGAAGCCTCACCAGGCCCTCTGGCTTCACAGGTACTGCCTTGGCAATATTGCACTTTGCAAGACCTTCAGCACTGCAGGACAGGAAAGATCCCCTCAGATTAAAAAGAAAGAAAACTTAAAATCATTTCTCAAAGTAAAAGATATTCAAGGTCACTTTAAAGAGACTTATTGCGAGTTTCCCACCGACACCATTTAATAACCTATAACATGCATTATAGTTTATATTTTTGTGAAATAAAGTTTACCTGAAATCTTAAGTAAAATTTGCATAAAGGAAATTATATAATCTTTCCTTTAGATTATTGGATTTTGATAGGGCCTAAACTCATTTTCTTCAAACATTTCTTCTTATTAGAAACAGTTGGGTAGAACCTCTTAAAATAGCTCTGAGATTTATTTCAAATGGAATTAGATACTTAAAATGATCCCCTGAACTATAATAAACAACATACTTATTAAACTAGGTATAATAAATGGAGAGGTTTCATCTTACTCAAAGTGCAATTTGTTTCTCCCACCTTCCCCTATTGACCTCAGTATATGTCAACTGGAATGTTAGTTTGAAGAAAAGTTAATATTCATAGTCTGGATCTCTGATTTCATTTTCTTGGGAGATGCCCACAAAAACAGGACGCATAGTAGATAAGAGTCCCCTAATACTGAACAATTTTGATTTATAAGCCATTTGCATATTTTATGTCCAAAAAGTTTCTTATTAATATTTTAGTTGGATGCCATCCTCTAAGGGGTCTGTGTATCCTTTGGTTGTTTCCATTATTGTTTCAGACTCACAAAGTGAGCCTCAGGTAGAGCCTCAGGGTAGAATAGATTATTCTTGTTTTTTCGGTATCTAATGGTAACAAATGGTTGGTGTTGATGTGTTTTTAAAGGAAGATCTAGGGTTGTCTGAGGATCGATGATATATGTGGGGCTCGCAGGGAAGTCTCGGTATCAGCTCAGCCTCCATTTATGTGGTCCCGGCTCATGTGAACTGCAGCATGGCCAGTCCTTGTGGCTGCCGGGAATCCCGCCAATTGCAGAGGGCAGCCGAGTGCCTGTTTGTGGAGGATGGAGAACAAAGGCCCGGCTGAAGGGGAACCTCATGTCCCTTTCTTCTGCTCTGTAGTTGTCAGACAAATGTTAACTCTGCACATACTGTTCTCTCCAGTCATAGTTTTTTAATTCTAAATAAAATTGGATTGTGAAAGCTTTGAGTCAAACTCAGATTATGATTGGTGTCTAAGCGTGACAAAATATTCTCTGTTTTCTGAAATGCAATTTGGGTGACAAACTAGAAACCTCATAGCATTTTTCAAACACTGTTAATGTGTTTAGATCCAACGACAGCGTATTTCTAAGCCAACTTTGGAGTACTCAGTAAGAAAAAGTTCCTTTGGAATTGGTGAGGTACTTTTGTTTTATAACTAGTTAAATCTTCACAAAACTAAACTAAAATAATCATTTTTTTCTGATTTAGCAATCTATTATGAAAACTAAAGTATCAAATTTAAAATTTAAGGAGGATCTAGAAATAAAAAGGGTTTTAAGAATCCAGGGGCATGTGAGAGTGTAAAACCAAGGCTCCTTTAAATTCAGTCTTCTGTACTCTGTGACTTATCTTGGCTCTTTCACAAGTAGGTAGACAATTAAATCATCATTTATCTGTGCATGGGATTGTTAAAGTGTCTTTGTATGGAAAAGAGACAAGGTGCCAGAATCAGTGCCTGTGCAGCTGTGTATCCCGCCTTAGGAGATCACCAGTGTTCACATGGACTAAGTGTGTCCACACTTACAAGATCACCAATGTTCACATGGGGAATTCATATGTCCATACTTACAAGATCACTAGTGCTCACATGACTTCACATACTCACATTTAGGAGATCATATGTTCACACTGAGATCACAGTAACGAGTCCTTAGATTAGTTGATCCCATCATTTTTTAAGCAATGTGCAGATCTCATAATACAGTTATTAAATGTTGAGAATAATTCTTGTCTCCTCATCCAGAGGAGTCCGAGCACAAAAAATCATAAATTGTCTTTTATACTTGGTTATCTATTAATCTCTATTTTGGAGTTTGTCTCTTCTTTTGCACAAAATAAAAAATAATTATAAATATTATTGTGATAATATTTAAATATGAAAATTGCCAAACCACAATTTGAAAATGAAAGTCCTCACAATTTTCACTTCTTAATTTTATTTTTTTAATAAAATGATTCTGAAACCATATATAGTAACAAGGAAGACATTTGTAAGGTTCCATTATGACTTAGAGGAGAAACCTAGACAACAAAGAAACAGCCAAGGTATTTGTAATGATTAATTTTAAAAAAGTGTGCTTCTACATCAGTGGGTTTTAGATCAAGGAAGGAGATATACTGATCTACAGGAAAGGATAGCAATAAGTGTAAAAGAGGTACTTTCAAAGTAGATTGATAAATCAAATCATGAAAACTAGAGGTCAGAAAAATTAACTATCTCAGTACACATCACAGAGTCCCTCGATGGGATGGTAGTGACTGGAGGTCACTCGAGAACCGCAGGCAGACACACAGGAGGCTCATGGAGTGAGAAGAATGGAAGGAAGATTTTAGAGCAATGGGGCACAGGAGGGCTTGAGGCCCTCCCTCCTGATTCTTTAAGCAGGTGCCTGATGGCTCTTCATCATGCCCGATGACAGTCATGAGGCCACCCTTGTCTCTATTACTCATGTCATGCTAGCTCCCAAAAGTTACCAAGGGATACACACCTCCAGAAATTTTTACTTAAAACCATTTATGACTTGAGATTTAAAATGCAAATTTTTCAGAGGACTGAACTCATGCTGAAATGTCATTCACATAGGCAGAAACACTGAGCTTCTGATAGTCCTTGGAAAACAAACAGTGTGGGATACTCAGGTATTCTGAAGTTCCAGAAGGAGGGAATGATCATGACCTCTATACTCAATAGGAAAATTAAACTTTCTAAAGATCATGTCACATGAGAGATTTTTTTTAGAAGAGAAAAATGTTACATTTGAAGACTGGAAAAGCAAAATACCACTTGTAACATTTGTTTTCCCATTGAAAGCAATATAGTTAATTCTCATAACACAATGAGAATATGTGCTGTGCCCTAAACACTGACCTTCAACAGCTGGAGATTCAGTTGGAGAAAAAGTATTTCAAAAATGACTAGAAGACTCAGTTAGCTTGTAGGAACAGAAAAAAAATATGTATGCCAGTCACTGCCCTTAGAGTTAGAGAGAAATTCAGTTATGTAAAAAGAGTTAACCGTGACCTAAATACTGACAAGGGTGGGTGGAAGGACATACAAGGACCTCACCTTCTAAAGAGAACATGAGAAATGGTGAATCACAAAGGTTATTAGACATCCACACCAAAAAAAGTGTCTGTGCGTGCTGAACCCTATATGGAGCAGTCAAACAAGGTGTCGTGCAGGAAGTGAGTTGGGGGCCGTCTCCACCAGTGTTATGCCGGAGGTTGGGAAGAGGTCGAAGAAATGATGGCAACAAAGAGGTAGAAAATCCAGGCTAATTCATCCTGCACATTTGCATCATCTGCCCGCTCCTTGTTGAACGTGCACCGGGCTTCTGTGGATGTGGGCATGGTGTGCTTTGATGGAGCTCTCCCTTTCAGATTGGAGAAAAGCATACCATGTTCAAAGCACAAGAAACAAGAAGTTTCTAGAAGGTTATCTTGCCCGGGCTGAGACAGATTGGCCCAGCAGTGCTGACTGGCAGGAAGCAGGGAAGATGCTTGGCAGGACTGACTCTGTCCAGACACCCATGGAGGGAGCAGGGCGGGGTCAGGGGTGCAAGGTGGCTGGGCCCTCCGTGTGACTTCTCTCTGCCATCACAGAGCTGCCCTCTCCGTGGGCGGTGTGGGCATTCCAAGGCCGGCATGGCAGGGAGGGTTGTTGTGGAGTGCTGGTATCAGAAACGAAGAGGAAATGAAAGTCTTCAGGGGATGAATAAAGTGCGAAGTGACTTTCCTTCAGGTTTTTTACTGCTCACTTTGGCAAAGTGTGACTAGGGAGGCATTTTTCCCTCCTTAAAAATAGAAACAGGCAACGAACAGGAGAAAGTACAGAGCCGACTAGAAGTGCCTTGATTTTATTGTATCCGTTGGGTCATTAACACCAGCCATGTGCCTGTTTTTGCCATAACTGTTCACGTTTCTCCAGCACAGTCCTCAGCAGGACTGGTCAGTGGTCGGTGGAAATCCCATGTTCATCCCAGGCAGTTCTCCCATTACCTGAGACCGCCATCCAAGTCCCTTCGCCCTTCCTCCTTCCTAACACTCCTTCGGTTAAGTGTTCTGGAAAAACCAGGGCATTTTCCTCTTGCCATTAAATGTCCAACATATTACAGAGGGAGTAAAATGGGTTCCTAGGTAAGGAGAGTGGAATGGATCCTGGTGGAGTTCAGTGGAGGGAGCTGGCTCCCTTGGCAGCCAGGGCACCTGCATGGAGTTGGGAAGCGGGTGCAACGCTGCCTTCAGCTTCACTCTCCCTACTTCTTCCCAGGTCCTCGTTTTTGATACAAAGATCATAAGTAAGTTTCAAATCTCAATAGCATTTGTGAGGACTCCAGATCCTATAGATCTTCCCCTAACTTTCCAAGATAAATAAATGCCCTGTTGGTAATCATGTTTTTGTCAGGATATGAAGATTTTCCTAACTTATTTAGAACTGTTTAAATTTTCCTGGAACCCACAATCATCACGTGGCTTTCTGATTCTCTGATTTATTAATCCCCTACTTGCCTTATGAAGATCAACCATTTTAACAAAAGAACCATTTCTCCATATGCCTCTATCACTTTATTACAACTTGAACTGAGTCTCTTAAGAACTGCAAAGTCCACCAAGTGACTTTACATTAAGTAATTCTAACTCATTTCATAATGCACATAAAGATCACCTCCAAAACCAGCTTCAGCTGAGTGTTTAATAGTTCTAAATATTATTATGTGTCTTTAAATTTGGACAATTTTTAGTGAAAATGAAAATATTGATAAATGCATTCACTTCTAAGAAGAGCTATGGTTCAGTTTATTGATAAGATGTGTATTTCATATGAATACAAATACACATAGGCAGAAATGAGTGTGTGCACTTTAGAGTTCATTATGGGTGAAGGATCATGGCTCCAGAAGAACAAAGCAGCAGAGCTAGAGATGTACACACAGTGGCCTTGAGCAGAGGCTGTGTGCAGATGCCTTCTGTTGACTCCCAGGGAACGTTCTGACTTGAGAGAAATTTCCAAAAGAATTGCTCACTGCAGTGATTAGCCGCAGTGAAGGGACTAAACGAACTCTAAAAAAGAGCAAATTTTTGAAAAGTTTACCTAAGCCAGAAGGTTAGATAGGGCTGGACAAGCTGCTGCTACAACTCAGGATATGTAGTCCACTAATGCTGGTTTATAAGCACAATTAAAAGCATTATTATTTGAAATCATGGAATCATATCACATTTCCTTCCCAACTGTTGTGATGGAAGTATATGTAAGCATCTGTCAGAGCTATTTCAATGGGCCTTCAATAGACAACAAAATAAAACCAGCAACCTAAATGCTTCATGATAGTGAATGCCAGTTTCTATTTAGAAAGATGGGGGTAAGCATGAAGATGATGGGCAAATTAAATAAATAGGAAGTTTTTAGTCTCTGAATCAAATGTTTGTTTATGACTCAAGATATATCAAATGGAAAGGCCACCAGCTGATAAGAGTTTCCATGAACTCAACCAAATATGCTTCTAGGTTTAGGAATTTAATTTTAGAAACTCAACTCTTGAGACTAATGACAATAGACTTATGAGCCATGATAGGTTCATAGTAATTTATGCTCTGCATATATTCATAATTCCAGAGCAATCCTATCTATACAACTAACTATTCCTTTCTTCCTTCTCTCCGCTGTCTTCCTTTTTCTCATTCATTCTGCTTCTCTTCCCCATACATGTTTCTCTTGAACAGCTCTCAGTTTAGATAGCCTTAATCAAAACGAACATCCTCATAGGGTGTTATGAAAATGTGCTTGCAAGTTCTTTAATACTAAAAGTGACCATAAGCATCAAAAGTCAGATTCTGGAATGGGAATATGATTGAGTAACTTGTGCAGGTCCTATGTTCCATTCTAAGTACCACAGAAAAAAATATTGTATTTAATTCTCCTCCCCTTGGATATGGAACTTGGTTGGTAGTAGTGGCTTTTTTCCAAAACCATGGAAAACATTTTAAATGCTGTTGTGTTGCCACTGATGTCTTCTGAGACACATCCTGTGGGTATTTACCTCATGTCCTGCGATGCGCATCTATAGGGCTCATATCCACGAGGAGCTCTCAAACATCTTACAAAATGCTGAGATTCCTTTCACCATAGGAAAAATTTAATATAAATTTTACTGGGTTGATTTCAGAAAGTAGATTTTCTCCAACCATTACTTCAAGGACTAGAGATAATCTATTATAATTCCTATTCAATGGATTACCATTTCTGCAAATAACACAGAGTATTCTAATTGGAAAGTTACTCTGACAGCAGTTTAATAACCAATTATGATATCTGTAGTTCCTTAACTAAATGTACTCCATTTGCATTTTACATACTACATGCCTGTGTCATAGGCAAAATTTTATACCAGCTGATCTAATCTGGAGGAAAAAAAAAACAGTTTTAATGACTTTAGGAAAAGCATTAATGTTGTTCTTGTTTTTTTCCAAAAAAATAAAATGTATTTCCATATGATTGTCATAAGAGACTTTGAAATATCATACTGGATGTACAAGTTGAAGCCATTGTACATCACTTTCCTTGAATTAGCTATTTCATAATAAATATTACATTTTCTGATTTTTAAGAATACAATAGTGGCTGAGAAAGTTAACTAACATACCTTTACATAAAAGAGGTAAGACTCATCTTAATCAAACTACCTAGAAATGACTGACCATTGGTTGTATATTCTTTCAGTGGGCTTTCAAAATGTTTATGTGTATAAACCCTCAAATTGTGATATCATATCTCAGCTGTTTTTGTGTCTGTTCATTGTTCACAAGAGATGCATAAAGATCTGCAGATTATTTTTAGTGTGATTGATTTTATTTGGTGCAATCAATCTTTTACAGATAAAAATTGAGGCTTATCTATGTTTCATTATAAAAACAATTTGTGAGTGATCTTTCCTATGTTCAACATTATTACATTGTACAGTCACAGCTTAGACCCTAACCTTGGATCAGAGTAGCTGAGGCAAACATACATCATACTTGAAGTATTGAACCTGTTTAGTTCTAATGTAAAGTCATACCAGTTCCCACTCTTCCCTTATCCCCCAGTAGAACACAATGTCTCACCATTCTCTACCAAAAAAAATAATCTGGTCAGTCACTTAGCTGAGACAATACCTCTCCTTTACAATTGTTCTTCTCTATCTACTAGAAGAAGCATTTACTTCTCATTATTGTGCTTAATCTTTACTTACAATTGTTTAGCATAGACAATCTTAATAGTGACCCTTTCTGTGTCATTTATGTTGTGAAAATCTTCATAGGAATATTTTGTGTTTCTATAAATCTTGATGTATTGTGTTCTTGATAGAACATTGTTTCTGTGTAGAGGTATGCCTCTTGAACCTATAACTTTCAGCACGATTTTATTCATTACTTAAGATAATTACAGGTATTCTTAAAATATAAACAACTCTTTTTTTCAGCTTAGCATTTTTAGAAACTTATATAATGGATTCATATAAACTTTAGTATGGAGAATTTTGTATAAATCTAACTTTACTTATTTCTGTACCCAAAATTTACGAATTGCATTTAGTACATTATTTGTTGATGAAAATGTATTTTCCAGATTTGGCCTTGAAATAAATTTGGCTTATATTATCATAAATCTTAAGTCTATCTCTTCAGCGTGTCTCCAAATCTGATTTGACCACACTAGCATATTATAATATATTCAATACTATAATATATTTGATATCAGTTATAGTAAATTAGCCAGATGACTGCTATGTTTTGTTTGCAATCCCACAGATACTTTTACCTGATCTAGAATAGTTTGTACATTTTGAAAGTGGATGAAATGAACTTGATTTCATTATAAATTAACATATATTGTAATGAAGAAGTTCAGTCAAGGGAGAACACAATTAAAGCATAAGCTATATTGTGGCAAGATGTGTCTAATTCAACTGGTTCTGGTACTGCTGTGACTATAAAAATCATAATTCTATATTAAAAGATTAACACCTATACTGGGTTATATTTTTCTTAGAAGATGAAAGAGAATCCTGGGTATAATCTGCGAAGGTTACTATTCTATGAATGGCAAATGTGCATTGTGTTTCAATTTGAGTGAAATATGTTAAACCATTTACCTTTAATTAGCTTTTAAAATATTATTTTTTGATTCTTAGCATTATTTGTAGAAAAATTAGCTATTAGCAAATTAAGTACTATATAGCTTGTTTGCGGGCATGGGTGTTGTGCATAATCCAGTGTTCCTGCAGCTTGATCTCCAGGCCTGAGCCCCTCCCCAAACTTTCATGCTCAAGTCTAACACTCTACCACTTGAGCCGCAGCTCTGTTTCCAGGTGTTTAGTAGTTAAGTGGAGATACAAGTCTCTTGGGCTTCTCTTAGTTGGGGCTGGATTTGAACCTTGATCCTCAGATCTCAGCCTCCTGAGTTGCTAGGATTACAAGTGTGAGTCACTAGTACCCTCCTAGTATTGGTCTTTAGCATGAATAATTCTTCTATGCCTCACATTTTCTTCTGTTCATTTCCCAAACTTTATCCTGTACTTTTCTTCAATATATGGATCTCTATACGTTTAGATAAGCAGAATAAAAGTTAGAATTCATAAGAAAGAGGCTTGTTTTTTTATTGTTTTCTGACTTTTTTGGGGGGGGGTCCAGTCCTGGGGCCTGAACTCTGCACCTGGGCACTGTCCCTCAGATCTTCAGCTCAAGGCTAGCACTCTACCACTTGAGCCAGAGTGCCACTTCCGGCTTTTTTCTTTTTGCTTATGTGGTGCTGAGGAATCGAACCCAGGGCCTCATGCATGCAAGGCAAGCACTCTACCACTGAGCCACCTTCCCAGCCCTGTTTTCTTACTTTCTGAATTAATTTAGCAAAGCAGAGAGTACACCTCACTCAAAGGAATCAAAATGAGCTTGCTGTAGTGATTGTGCTGTATCTATACCCATGCATAGTGCAGCAATACATGGTCAGCCTAGATGCCCTCAGCAGGTGAATGGATGGGACTAAATGAGGTCTGTATACACAGTGCACTGCTATTCAGCCCGGAAAGAAGGAGCCATGCTACTTGCAGGAAAATGGATGAAGATGGAGAACAAATCATTAAATGAAATAAGGCAGAGTCTGGAAGACAAATATCAAATTTTTGTTTGTATGTTCTCATAGATGGAATCTTAAAACATAAAAGTAAAAGGAGCCTATTAAGGAAAAGAAAGGAATGAGGAGGAGGAAGAGAAGTGGGAAAGAGGATATCAATGAGATCAAGCAAGCTAGAATTATGCATGAAAACACCACAATGATATGCATTATTTTGTACAATCAATAGACGCTAACAGAAAGTTCAATAGGTAGCATTGGAGCAAGAAAGACCCAGAGACAATTACTTCCCAACCTCTACTAGTTGTGTGACCTCAGATACAATCCTACTTTTTTTACGCTTGAGCATAACCTGATCCTACTCTGCCCTGATCATGGATAGAGGCCCTGTTTGAGGAGAAAGACATAACACAAGGAAGGTATCCTGTCTCTTGATAACACTTTCTGATACTTACAAACACTCTAAACTTGGGTTGTTATATATAAAAATATTACTGTACAATCTAACGATGTTTTGAGAGAGGCTAGTATCATATTCAGTTTAAAATTATATATTATACTTGTGCTTCCACTTCATTTTGCACCATTTTCAAAAATTACAAAGGCTGTATTCCCAAGGATTGTTTCTGCCCTAGTGTTCATGTGTGGCCAGTTACGCCCAGGGCACTGTCAAGTAACGTGCCTAATATCTAGTAGGTCTAGATCAAAACAGGAGTTCTAATCTGGAGCATACTGATACATCCTCTCAGCATACTCTGCTGAGTACATTAGCACAATTCTCTGCAGAAGAGGGAGCAAAGATAAAAAGACAGCAGAAAACATACAATGAAAAATTAAATGAAGAGCATAATTTCCACTTAGCAGGACAGATGCAGTTTTCTGGAGGGCCACAAACTTGGGCTTGTAATGAAATATTAGCATGACAAGAGTTCTTTTTTTTAATGTAACCCAGCTTTATTTTGCCTTGTCAACTCTTCAAACCAGGGACACAAGCTTCATTGTTCGACAACAAATTGCTCTTTATAAAAATATGATTGATGAAATATAACACTGCATAGAATTCCATTGTAATATATATATATATATATATATATACATGTATATATATATATATAACATTTTCTTGATCCTTTCAATACTGAGGGACATCTGAGTTGGTTCCATATCTTAGCTATAGTAAATAGTGCTGCAATAAACATAGTCGTGCTGGTAGCTTTAGTGTGATCTTGTTTGTAAACTTTTGGGTAAATGCCCAAAAGTGGGATTGCTGGGTCATAGGGGAGCTCTATGTGGAGTCTTTTGAGGAACCTCCATACTACTTTCCAAAGGGGTTGAATAAGTTTACACTCCCACCAACAATGCAGTAAGGTTCCCTTCTCTCCACATCCCTTCCAGCATCTGTTGATAGAGTTCTTGATTTTAGCCATTCTAACTGGAGTGAGGTGATACCTCAATGTTGTTTTGACTTGCATTTCTTTTATGGTTAGGGAGGTTGAGCATTTCTTCATGTGTCTATTGGCCATCCTTCTTTCCTCTTCAGAGAAGTTTCTCTTTAAGTTTTAGCCCAATTATTTATTGGACAGTTGTTTCTTTGAAGATTTGTTGTTGCGGGATTTAATTTTTTGAGTTCCAGTTATATTTTAGATATGAGACTCTTGTCCGTTGTATGGCTAGTAAAGATCTTCTTCCAATCCGTGGACTTTCTAATGATCTTGCTTGCTATGTCCTCTGCCATGCAGAAGCTCTGTAACTTCATGCAATCCCATTTCTCCAACCTTTGATTTGTTGTGTTTCTGGGTCTCTATGAAGAACATTTTGGCCTGAGCCAACAAGACCTAGGGTTTCTCCTATTCCATCCTGTATTCTTTTCAGAGTGTCTGCCTTGACTATGAGGTCTTTCATCCATTTGGAGTTGATTCTGGTGCAGGGTGATATATATGCTTTGGTTTTCTACAAGTAGTTAACCAATTTTACCAGCACCATTTAGTGAAGAGGCTGTCTTTCTTCCATTATATATTTTTAGTTCCCTTGTCGAAGATTAGATGGCTATCGGTCTGTAGGTTCATTTCTGGGTTTTCAATTCTACCCCATTGGTCCTGAGGTCTGTTCTTCTTCCATATCCAAGCTGTTATGATTACTATGGCTTAATAGTAGAATTTGAAATTTATTGATATTCCTCCAGCACTGTTCTTTCTGTTGAGGATCGTTTTTGCTATTCGGGGTATTTTATTGTTCCAAATGAATTTTTGGATTGCCTCTTCTATTTCCTTGAAGAATGAGGTTGGATTTTTGATAGATATTACATTGAATTTGTAGATAGCCTGGGAAGTATTTCCATTTTTGTGATGTTGATCTTTCCAATCCAGGAGCATGGGAGTTTTTGCCACTTTCCAGGTTCTGTTTTGATTTCCTTTTTCAAGTTTTTAAAGTTTTCATCATAGAGGTCCTTCACTTCTTTGGTTAAGTTAATTACTAGGTATTTTATTTATTGTGGTGCTATTATGAATATAGTTGCTTTCCTAATTTCAGCCACACTTTTCTCATTGTTGGCATACAGAAAAACCATTGAATTTTGAGGGGTAATTGTATACCATGCTACTTTGCCAAAGTTTTGAATCAGCATGAGTAATTTGGGAGTGGAGTCTATGAGATTCTTTAAATACAAGATCATGTCATCTGCAAAGAGGGAAAGTTTTATTTCTTCTTTCCCTATTTGGATCCCCTTTATGTTTGCATCTGGTCTTATTGCTGTATCTAGGCATTCTAATACTAAATTGAAAAATGGAGAGTGGACATCCTTGTCTTGCTCCTGAGTTCAGAGGAAATGGCTTTAGTTTTTCACCATTAAGTATAATGCTGGCTGTATGTTTGTCATATACAGTCTTTATGGTATTGAGGAATGTTCCATGGATTCCTAATTTTTCCAAGACCTTCATCATAAAAGGGTGTTGGATCTTGTTAAATGTTTTTTCTGCATCTATTGAGATAACCATGTGGTTCTTATCCTTGCTCCTGTTGATGTGATGAATTATATTATTTGATTTGCATACTTGATATGGGCTGTTAAGATGATTTAACTCATCTTGGTTTAGTTTTGGCATGTCAATATTTGCTAGGAAGAGGTCCATTGCTGCCAAGTTCTCAAACTTATTAGCATAAAGTTTTAGAAGTATTCCCTTATAATATTCTGTATCTTGGTTGTTTCTGTGGTGATGTTTCCATTCTCATCTCTGAGTTTATCAATTTGGGTGTGTTCTCTTCTTTTTCTGATAAGATTTGCTAAGGGTCTGGCAATTTTGTTAATTTTTTCAAAGAACCAACTTTGTTTTATTGATTTTTTATGGATTTTTTGGATTCTTATCCATTTAATTCTGATTTAATTTTAATTATTTCTTTCTGTCTAGTGGATGGGGGTTTATCTTGCTGCTCTTTTTCAAGGAGGTTCAGATGTCTCATTAAATTGTTGGTTTAAGATCTCTCCAATTTGTTGATGTAGGAACTCAGAGCTATAAATTTGCCCCTGAGTACTGCCTTTGCTGTGTCCCAGAGGAGCTGGTAGTTTGTGTGCTCATTTTTATTGAATATCATGAACATTAGAATTTCCTTTCTAATATCTTCAATGACGCACTCGTGATTCAGGAGTGTGTTGTTCCTCCTCCTTGTCTTACCAGACTTTCTTTGATGGCTTTTGGTTTTGAGTTCTAATTTCATTCCCTTGTGGTCAGAGAGAATGCAAGGTATAACTTCAATGTTTCTGAATTTGGACAAGTTTGCCTTGTGGCCTAAAACATTTTTAGAAAATGTTCCATGTACTGCTGAGAAAAACGTGTATTCTGACGCTGCTGGGTGAAATATTCGGTAGATGTCTTTTAAACCTAGTTGATCTATGCAGTTATTTAGATGTGAAGTTTCTCTGTTGATTTTTTCCAATTTGATCTATCTAGTTGGGAAAGTGGTGTGTTAAAATCCCCAATTAATCATGTCTTTGGACCTATGTGGGATTTGAGGGAAAGTAGTGTTTCTTGTATAAATTTGGGTGCTCCTTTGTTTGGTGAAGAGACATTTAGAATTGTAATATCCTCCTTAATGAGGGATCCCTTAATTACTATGTAGCAACCTTCTTTGTCTGTTCTCACGAATTTTAATTTGAAGTCTATTTTATCTGATATTAGCATTGCAACTCCCGCCTGTTTATGGGGGCTGTTTGCTTGGTAGATTTTGTTCCAGCCATTCACATTGAAAATGTGTTTGTTTTTATGAGCAAGATGTGACTCCTGAAGGCAGTAGATAAAAGGATCTTGCTTTGTAATCCAACTAGACAGTCTATGTTGCTTAATTGAAGAGTTAAGTCCATTAATGTTGAAAGATAGGACTGAGAGGTATTTGGCACTTCCTGCCATTTAATCCACCTTCTTGGGGTCTGCAGCTACTGGGTTCTTCCTGTGGTTCTTGGATTTTCAGTTTGGTTGTGGTTTCTTGGCCTTTATTGTGGTCTTGTTGGGTTTCTATTCTTTAAGAATCTTTTGTAGGGCTGGTTTGGTGGAGATGTATTGTTTCAATTTTTCTTTGCTATGGAAGGTTTTTATTTGGCTTCAGTTATGAAGGAGAATTTAGCTGAGTACAGTATTTTTGACTGATAGTTGTTTGTCTTTAGGGCATGGCAAACATAATTCCAGGCTCTTCTTGCTTTGATTGTCTCTGCTGAGAAATCTGAGGTGATTCTAATTAGTTTCCCTTTATAAGTGATTATTCTTTTCTCCTTGACAGATTTAGGGATCCTTTCCTTGGTCTGAATTGATTGTGTGTGGATTATAATATGACTGTGGGATGTTCTATTCTGGTTTGGTTTATTTGGAGTTCTATAGCTTTTTATATCTGAATAGGTCTATCTTTTTGCATGTTTGGGAAGTTTTTTGCTAGGATCCTGTTAAACAAATTTCCTAGACCATTAACTTTTGTTTCTAGGTGCTCCTCTACACCCATTATCCTTAGATTAGACCTTCTGATGGTGTCTTCCAAGTGTTGAATAGATCTATCATATTTCTTGGACTTGTCTTGGATGGTTGTATGTTCTTTCTCTATAATATCTAGGCTGTCTTCAATCCCCAACATTCGATCTTCTGCATGGTGTAACCTGCTGCCAAGAATTTCTACTTTGTTTTTTATTTCTTTTCCTTCTAATTGGTCAGTTTTGATGGCTTCAAATTCTTTGTTGAATCTTTGTTTTAGATCTTGTATGGACTTCTTTACTTCATTAATTTGGTGTTGTGTTTATTCTCAAATCACTTAGTTGATTGATTATCGTTTCCTGGACTTCCATTCCTTCTATTGGGTTCCAGTCAGCATTCCATTTGTGGTCTCCCTGACTTCTTTCAGCTCTTTGTTAATGGATTCCATGAATGCCTTTAGTGATCGTTGTGTATTCTCATCCTGTTTTCTCAATTTCTGTATTACTCTTTGCTTAGCTTCCTCACGTTCACACCATTCCTTTAGTTCTCTTTCAGTGCTCTCAGCCTTCTCACACCATTCTTGCCTTTCTCTTTGAGTGTTCTCAATCTGCTCACGCAATTCCTGTATCAGTTTTTGAGTAGCTTCCTCATGTTCATCATATTCCTGTATTAACCTTTGGTTTGCCTCCTCTCTCTCCCTATGACACTCATACAGAATCCTTTGTAGGTTTTCAATCTTTTCATTTACCATGTTTGCCAGAGCTATTTGGGAGCTCTCCTCTGTATTTTTCATTATCTGTTCGTTCCCCTGATTATCATGAGTGTGAATTTAGATACTGGGACTTGCCATTTTTCTTGTTTTTTTTTTTCCGGCTTTCTGTGCCCATTTGGATTAAAGTAACTACAGTTTTGTGCTAGAACACTATCTTAAGGCAAGTATCAACCAAAGTCTGTAGTTGCACAGTCAAAAGTCTGCAGATACAATCTAGTTCAACAGATATATATTCAACATCAAATAATTCTCTATTTTATTAGCTACAAACCGCAAAGAATTTGGCAAACCAGAAATTATCAGGTTTAGGGAGAGAAGTGGGCAAAAATAGGAATAGAGAGATGTGGGAAGTCACAGGGAGAGTTAACTAAGTCCAAATCTCAAAGTGCGAAATAGGTTGGATAGGTTGAAAGTTGAGAGAGGAAAAAAAAGAAGAAAGAGAAAGAGAATAAAAGGGACAAGGAAAAATAGATAAGCAAAAATTAAAAATTAAAAAGTTCAATGCTTAAAAATTATGCAAATTTCAAAACGAAATATTTAGAGAAGAACATGAATATAATGAGTGAAGGGGAGGGAAATAAAGGATACGTGGAAAACTAAAAAATAAAAATGCTTAAAATATTATGTAGGTATGAAGAGGTAATACTGCTATTAAGGAATTTAAGTCTAAGTGGTTTTGAATTGAGTAATAAATTTCTGGATTAAGTGTTTCCACAATGGGGGATAAGGTCAAATAATCGACTCTGGAATATTTGAGTATGTGCAGAAGAGCAATTAAGTCACACAAAGAAGAACGAAAGAGAAGAAAAGGTGAAAAGAATGAGAAAGAAAGAAAAAAACGATCAGAAGTTCAGTAGAGCTAAACAAAAAAAAGAAAAAAAGAAAAAAATTTTTAAAGAAAAAAAAAGAAAGAAAAACGCGCACACATATATACCCCTAAAATAAAAAAAATTACAAGAGGAAGAAAGAAAAAAAGTTATTAGAAACCAATTTTTAAAGGTAAAAATTAAAAGTTAAAAAACAGTTTTAGAAAAAAAAATTATAAAATGTACAAAAACAAGTTCTTTGATTTTTGGGAGGGGTGGGAAATCCTATATCTCCCTTGTGTCCGTAACCAGCCTCTTGTTGGAGTCTCTTGTCTGCTTGTGGTGTTTGATTTTCCTATGGCTTAGTTGGTTTCTTAAGTCAGTTTGTTTGAGCAGACAGAAAAATGCTCTGCTTTACCCAGAATTTTGTGATCCTCCTCCCAGGCTAGTTCAATGGGAGGGAGATCTGCTTTGAGTATCACAAAAAAGGGAGATGGCTGTTTCCTCAAGTATGGAGATGCTCTGATGAGGCTAGGTTCTGGGTAGAGTTGAGGCCTTTCAGCAAACAGTAGCTTTTCCCCGAGGAGCTAGATTGTGAGAGACTCACAGAGCCCAGCCAGGAGCCATTGTCAGGGTTTCTGTTTACTGAATTTCAATTGACTGTCAAGGCTGCTAAAGGGAGGAGCAGCCTCTGGCTCTGTTTACCCAGTGAAGAAAGCCACTCCTGGGGCTGGCGGCCCGAGCTGGATGACTTTTCCCTGGGTGAAGCTGAGTCTGGCAGGTCAGCTTAGGTTCTTGTGACCTGCAAAATGACTCTAGTTTTCTTCCAAGGCCTGAGTTGGAGCTAGCAGCTCAGCCAGGCCTTCAAAGATGGAGATGTCTTGTAGTGGGGGAGGAGGAGGAGTGATCTTCTCTCCTTTGCTCCCTGAGAAGGAGTGAGGAAGGCATGACAAGATTTCTATACAAAACAACATCAATGATAAACAATGTCTCATCTGTATGCACAGGGTTGGCTGGAACTCTAAAAATTGGCTTCCCATTTTAACTCTTTAAAGAAACATTGACCCAGACACCTCAGCTTCTCTCTGTCAGGTGAAGTTTTGGAAGTTTATGCCCTTCAACATTCTTTCAAGCTTCAAATATGAGAGATCTGTATTTTTCCATAGGAAAAGTTTCAGTTATGACATAACTAAGAAACTCAAATATACAATAAATTATACATTGTAGGCTAGGTAGAGTCATGCATTCTAATTTGCCAAATGTTGTTTGCTATATCTTGCATTTAATACACTAAGTAGATAAATGTATGAAGTTAAAAAAAAAACTTCTCTTCTTGTTTTTCCTTCTTATTTTAGTGCTTGAGACGGAACGTGTCATTTAATGTGTTGCATGGAAAGTTTTATTACATAAGTCTGAAAGCAAGCCAAATTCCTGAAGCATGAATTCAGACTGTTGACCCTGGCATCCCTAGTATTGTCCATGGTACCATTTGCTAGAGCTGTGACCAGCGGTGCAGAGAAGTCATCCACAGCACATGAGACAGGTGCCCAGGACACAGTGTCTTGAGTAAGAGATGCAGAAAGTTGGGGCAGGATGGAGAGTAAAGAAATTGGGCACAGCATCTTTTCCTTCAAAAGAAAATATGACAAGGCCTTTGAGAAGGAATTAAGAAGTTTGGCTGTGTTTATTTTGTCCTCCTTAGCTAGGCATGGTTGGGTTGGTTTGTTGGAAGTGTGATGAGGCTGCCACCTTAGAATGGCTTATTCTGCAAAGGTTGTGTAGCAGATGCTAAAGGTACTGACCCCACGGGCTGCAGGACCTGGCAGTCTCCCTAGCCTTGTCTCCTTCCTCAGCCACATTTCCTCTGGGAAAGGAGCACAGAGGCTGTACAGTCACACCCTCATGTTACTTTAATGTGTTGGTTTCTTCACCTAGAAAAGAAATAATTGTGTGGTACCTCTGAGAGGGGTTTATGTCAGACAGCATCACTTAGTAGCCAAAGCGTTAATTTATTTTCTTCTGTTCAGAGATGACTGATAGATAAACTGGAGTGGCTTTTCAGGCTTTAAAATATTATTTGTTACCAGTTGTCATGTCGAAAACGCGAAAACGAGCTTTACAAGGTTGGTGGGGGGGGGGAATGGGTGGGGGAAGGGGGGGGGCTGGGAAGGGATGTGAAGTGTAAACAAAGGAGGAGGCTGCAATGCTTGATAAGAAATGTAAGCATTATCCTGCCCATGTAATTGTAACCCCTCTGTACAGCATGTTCACAAAATAAAATAAAATATAATAAAAAAATAAAAAAAATATTGTTACCTTTATCATTTAAGGTAAAATCTTGACCATAATGGAGTGGTACACATCTGCAATCCCAACTCCTTGGTCAAAGGCAAGAGGGTCTGAAATCCAGGACTAGCCCTGAAAAAGTAATGCTTTTCAATTGTTTTTGTTTTTTTTTTTATGTTTGAGACAGAAAAGCAAAATATAGCCAGATGCTGGTGTCTCCAACCTGTAACCCACCCATTAAAGGGGCTGAAAACCTTGGAAACAAGGTTTGAGGCAGCCTGGGCAGACAAATCCCTGAGACTTTATCCGCAAAATGCCTGAATGGGAGGGATGGTTCAAGTGACAGAGTGCCAGCCATGAGCACCAACAGCTGAATGAGAACAAGGATGAATTCAAACATAAACACAAAAGACAGGAGCAGTGGCCCATATAGCAGGGCACTGAACTGGAGGTGCCCGCCTCCATCTCCAGGACCACCAAACAAAAATAACAGAATTTAATTTTTTTTCTTTGTCAGTCATGAGGGCTGCACCTCTGGTCTGGGAAATGTCCCTCAGCTCTTCAGCTTAAGGCTAGTGCTCTACCACTTGGGCTACAGTGCCACTTCTGGCTCTTTTTTGCTTAAGTGGTACTGAGGAATTGAACCCAGGTCCGCATACATGAAAGGCAAGCACTCTACCACTGAACCAGCTTCCCGGGCTCAATTGCCAGGACCACCAAAGAAAAATAACAGAATTTAAATTTTAAAGGATCAATAAGACACAAAAGCAGAAATTGAAATGGCAACTCATTATTCACAATGACTGATGGCTGTTGTAAAGGGAAATCAATACAGGTTTTTTTTTTAATTATACATTGAGCATAGCCCTTTAAAACCACTCAGCTGTTTACCCTGCCAGCTTGGAAACCTTGTGGGGTTAGTAACAAGCTGTCATAAGCCAGATAATATTTTAATAAATTTCCTGAGCTATGTGTTGCCCAAAAGTAGAAAGGAAGTCAGAGAGCATAGATGTTTGAGTTCAAACTGGTGGCTAAGTGAAGAAGACATCACATCACATCAACTGCTGGATGGCTTTCAGCTAGAGGGGTCTGACTTGTCCGGACATGTTATTCATTTACTTTTGCCCTGTTGCTAGCTTCATATTTCCTTGAAACATAAAGCAATCAACAGGAGAGGTGGATCTCCTAACCACCCAGTGAATACAATCTTGTTTCCGTCATCGGAATGTTTGAGAACAAGCCTGGATTGTAAATGGCACCCATCCCCCCAGGAATGAAGTAGGACAATCAGCTGGATTCCTTTTCTCGAATTCTGGAATAAAAACTCAGATATCACCTGACATACTACTCCCAGCAGCAAGTAGACTCTGGAGGAAATATTTTAAATATTCAGTCTAATTTGGGTAATAACAACACATTTTCCTACAATTATTGCCATTGTCTTATTGAAAATATAAGGACAAGGAGAAGCACATGGAAGGATCTCTCCAGAACTTCTCAGGCAGTAGAGGAAATTTGAGTGGATTCTTCATTCTTTTTCATTGTTTTTGTTAGTCTTTGGGCCTGAACTCTGGGCCTGGGTGCTGTCCTTTATCTATTCAGCTCAAGGCTAGCCCTCTACCACTTGAGCCACAGCACCATTTCTGGCTTTTCCTGCTCATGTGTTGCTGAGGAATCAAACCCGGGGTCTCATGCCTGCAAGGCAAGCACTCTACCCCTGAGCCACCTTCCCAGCCACTGGAGTCGCTTCCTTAATACTGCTGATATTTTGGTGTCACAGTGTCTAATATTAAGGCTAAAAATGTCACCTAACACTTCTTCCTCTCCTGAACTCCATCTTGGTTGAGGGGGATTGTAGCTTCTCAGAGCTTTTCATGCTCTGCTCATGCTTCCTCTCTCATCCTTCCTTCCTGGCTTGTTCAGAATTGGGAGGACCTAGACTGGATCACATCATGGTGCTCTCTTCTTCATTTAGTAGTTTCGCTCCCTCACAGTAGTGAGTATCTGAAGTAGGCAGAGTTATTCCTCCCAGTGAAAGGACTTTACAACATCCACTCACCCAAACGTGGCCAGCTGTGACACTGTTGATGGACTGTGGCCCAGTTGGGCTGTTGCTGGAATGTGGGTGGTGGCAGACTAGGCAGTACCATCTGAATAACAAGAAGCCATGAGGCTCGTTTTAGTAATGCAAAAGGGGAACAATTTCTGCATAATGATTTCTGCCACCTCTTCAGAAGTTGGTGTTAACCCCTCGTACCTTTTGTATATCTGATTACTGCCTATTTTTGTATGTAACTAGTTTGTCTAACTAGTTTGTATGTAACTTGTTTGTCTCCCCTGCCTTGGGATCTACACTTCTCTCTGTCACTAGCCTGGTTCAGGTCAACCACAATAGCTCCTTTATCCTCTCTAAAAAGTAGACTTGATCTTTGCTGGTCTGCATAGCTGTAATGTATCCACCTTGAGTGTCCCTTATTCCAGGAGTAATCCTTGTCAGCAATGGAGACAAAGCATAAGTCTGTGAGGCCGGGTCTCAGCTCTCTGTTCTATGTCAATGGCTGGGATGGAGTCTTACAGATTAACAAGAACAGTAGCATCAAGTGAGCAGAGATGTAAAAATGGAGCGTAAACCTAGAGGGCTTGTTTGGTTTCTTCACACATCTGTGACATGTAATATCCTGTAGGAAAAATAAAGAAATTAAGCCATGTCCTTCCACCTCAGTAATTCACCTGATCTCTGTGAGTTTCAGATAGGGGTAAAGGCTGGAGGAGGAGTACTTCAGAGATGATGCTTACTGTTAATTGTTCCTAGTTATTTTCTGCAAACCTAACCCAGATTTTCAGATAAAAATGTGTTTAAGACAGAATCACCTAGAAAGTTAAAAAAAGGGAGAGAAAGGAATAATGGACTCAATAATACATCAGTACAAGGGAGCTTATTTCTAGTGAGCTCTGTGCACTTTTGTCACCATGAGAGCTACCATACAGGACACATGGACAGATGAGTCACAAGTGATGGCTGACTTTGGCTGCAAATACAGCCATTTCTGTGGTGGGTGCCATCAATAGTGAGGAAATTCTGTTCTGCAGAACTTCTAATACATTTTCTCTCATCATCAAAAGATCATTCTGAGCATTGCTGTGCCTCTATTGTGCTCCCCTAAGGAATGGCTACTCCTCAAGGTCACTTTGAGGCCAGTAAAGGAACCACCCTCCCTACCTTCTGGGGACTCCCATGTTACAGCACCAATTCCACTCTGAGACCGCAGTTCCTGACTGGCCCCATGCATTGTCTTCTTGGCTCTCATCATGTCCCAGGAGCCAAGAGACAAGATGCTGGGCTCTGGTTCCTGGGTACCATCTGACTCCTCCAGTTCACCACTCCAGATTCTGGCCTGCACCCAAAAGCAATGACATGTACATCATTTCTGAGTCTCCCAAAGAAGCAGTTTGTTCCATTTATCCTCAACTTCTAATTTCCTAGAGGTAGCTTACCAGGCCCAGAAGTTTCCATATGCAACTCCACAGGAACACAGTGCATCTCAGCTTTCTGCTTCAAAGGAAGTATAATCTGCACAGATGCACCCCACAGCTTCCCAGCCTAGGCATGGCCCAGCCCTCTCCATTTCAAGGCACGGGCTCAACTTTCAGTTGCTGCTAACTAAAATGTCCATTTAGACAGCTTGACTCAAAACACTGACATACTTGCAGCGGAGAATTTAAGCTCCTGACATGTGGGAGACAGGAAACTGATTGCAGTTTTGAAACAGCACTTGTTCTATCTGCTACCTATGTGGTTAAAAACAACAATACACCGTAGAGTCATGTGTTAGATAAAACACATCAATAAACAACCCAAATTTTATGATACCTGGTCCTGCTAAACTAGCACCATTGAATCCTTACAAAGTTCTTCTGGGAGCCTTAATTACATGATAATTCCTAGTGTTTCTGACCCTTTTTATTTCTAGTTTTCAGAATCTGGGTCAGAAGGATTAGAAAGAACACATTTCCTACCACCTAGGAGCATGGGCAAATGTAAAAAAATAAAAGCATCTA
The DNA here is from genome assembly GCF_019054845.1 of Dipodomys spectabilis. NCBI lineage: Eukaryota > Metazoa > Chordata > Mammalia > Rodentia > Heteromyidae > Dipodomys > Dipodomys spectabilis. Next base: position 106,481 of record NW_024871409.1, on the reverse strand, counting down.
GTATGTGTAAGAATCACACACATCTTTCTCCTCCTTCTGTCCCTCCTTTTACCCCTCCTTTGCTCCCCTTCCTTTCTACCATTCCCTTGTCTGTTTTTTCCCTCCTCCACAATCACTCTTTCAATTCCCGGACCACACGGATAGCTACCTAAGTGCAGAAATAAATACAAAGCATTTCTGACCTCCTATACTTAAAGTAGCATGATACAAATGAATAAAAATGTACTGTGCTATTCTTTCTAGTGGATGAGTAGAAAGAATTCCATTGTGTATATTTACCACATTTTCTTGATCCATTCGTCCATGGAGGGGCATCTGGGCTGATTCCATACCTTGGCTCTGGTGAATAGTGAAGAGTGAATAGTGAACATGGTTATGCTGGTGGCTTTACTGTTTCCTGGTTTGTAATCGTTTGGGTAAATGCCCAAGTAGGACTGCTGGATCATAGGGTAGTTCTAGATTTAGTTTATGAGGAAACTCCCATAATGCTTTCCACAATGATTGAACAAGCTTGCATTTCAACCAACAGTTTATTAGGTTCTCTTTTGGCCACCAGGATTTGTTGTTTGTTTTCTTGATGATGGCCATTCTCTCTGGAGTGAGGTAGAACCTTAATGCTGTTTTAATTTGTATTTCTTTTATGACCAGAAATGTTGAGTATTTCTTTCTGTGGTTTTGGAAATATGTAAAGAAATGGAAAGACCTGAAAAAAATTATGATAGGTGAAATAAATCAAGCCCAGAGAAACTAAGGATCCATGCTTTTGCTTATATGTGGAAGCTAGAGTTAGCTTACAAGTGTATACAAATGTATACAAATACATTAACTGAAATATGGTAGAATCAAGGAAGACATCAAATACTGTAATTCCTTAGAAAGACAAAATCAAAGCTCAGCAAAATAAAACACCAGGAAGCAGGTACTTGAAAAGGGTGAGATGTCCTCCAGAAGAAAGGAGTAGACAAATGCAGTAGAGAAGGGGGGGGGGGGGGGGAGGAATGCAAACAAGAATCCAGTGTAAATCCTACAAAACAATGAGATGTACAAGTCATTATGTCGAAAAGGAACCTTACAACTTTGGAGGGGGGAGGAGGATTGAGTGAGGGGGTCGATGGGAGGAAGGAAGGGATGGGAAAGGGAAACAAAGGAGGAGGCTATGTTTGATAAGAAATGTCCTCATTATCTTGCCCATTTAATTGTAACCCCTGTGTACAGTATTTTCACAATAAAAAAAATTGCAAAATGAAAAAAAAAGAGGAGAAAGAGGATGGGTAGCTGAGAATGTTGAAAGAAGTGATATTAAGATGGATTGTATTCATAAAGTGTTAAATGGCAATTGCTTTGTACAACTGCTTAAAGATAATTTTTAAAATTACTGGAAATCGATGGAAATGTTAAAATTCGGTGCGTGAGTTTGTAAGGCCATCCTGCTCCCCCCTAGCGGAGTGGGTGAGGGTCACGCTGCCGGGAGACTGTCCTCCAGCGCTGGCGCTTGTGGGGTGGAAACACAGGAACCCGCCGAGGTTGTTGAGCACCCAGCCGAGCTCTAGGCTTCCCAAGAGTCCAGGGTTGCTCGGCAGCACCTTCTATTTATGAATGAACCCTGTCGCATTCCAGGCCCGCTGGAAAGGCAGACAGAGGAGGCTTAGGTTAAGGCTTACGTGATGAGTCAACCTTTTCATCTCCGTGTAGCTCATCCTTCTCTAAGTATGTTTACTAATAGGATTCTACACCCAGAGATAGGTTCTGTAATAGAAGGAAAATATCTTGGTAGTACATTCTGAGATGTAAACAATCCAGTGGAGTTGATCCCTATAGTAGCATCATGTTTTATACAAGAAGATGTGGTGTTTCAGAGTATAAATTGAACAGCCAAAGGACAATAAGCCGTTCAGCTAGTGCATTAAATCCCAATTGGGTGAAAATGATAACATAACCACAGATACCTAGTGTAACATAGTGATTTAGATTTTCTATTTAACCTGAAGTTTATGATAATAGAAGCAGAGTTCACTCGTTTAAGATTCCTTTAACATTTAAAGATAGAGAGCTACTCTGAAAATATTTTCATGCTGTCAGAAAAAAATGAAAGTATCCAAATATGGGAAGAGTATTAAGGACAATGAAGAGAAGTTGAGCAAACTTACAACTTATTCAGATAATCAATTTGCACACTATATATAATTTTCCATACAAGTTGTAAATTGATTGTGTTCCTTTTTTAAAGCAAGCTTGAAAATACAATCTGTCAAGATATGTGTTCAATTAGCATTAGGGATTGGAAATAATAAAACAGTTTAAGAATGTATTATAAACCAGAGTTCAAGTTACTTGGAAATGCCTTTCCTAACCATGTGTTTAAAGGAATCTGCTTTCAACCACATTTCCAAAGAATACATATGAGTGTTGTCATTAGTTTTCTACTTGCTATTGAGTTTGGAGAGTCTGATTTCCTCCCTCTGAAAGTTATTGGAGTGCCTCTCTACTTCACAGACAACCAGCTCCTCAGCAGGGCTCAGTAAAGCCCTGAGCCTCTTCCTGGGGTTCTTTTTCCATGCTGGGTGTTGGGTTATTTTAAGATGAATGCAACTTGTCTTATAGAAAGCAAAAAAGGGTAAGAAAAGCTGAGCAACTGAAAAGATTCAGTCTAAATTCCAAAGGCCCACAGCCTCTTGCTGTGTCATGCAGAGTTTCACAAAATGATAAATTTGATTTTCTTCAAAAAGGTGTTTTACTATGCTGAAGAATATATTTGGATTAATTTTGACACCAAAGTCAGGGCCTGTTGAGTCTCTGCTGAGTGAACCTATGTTTATGTTCCTAGCTAAAAATTACCATATCTTCTATTATACCAGATAGGTTTCCCCAAATTTGAACGGTATTTAATTTTAGTTTCAATTGTTAAAATGTTCATGATTGTGTTGAAGGTATAGCTTTTCAATCATTCAGTCTGAATTAGATATTTTTCCATACTATTTACAATGATTCCTGATGGGTACAATGGATCTACTTGTGTCCTTGGGCAGTGTGACCCCGTCTTCATTCACTTCCACATTTAATCACGAGAGCCTCCATATGGACAATATCATTTTCCATGTTTTGCATATAGTATCCAGTTAATACTATACAACTGGTATTTCCTAAACAGAAATGTCTACCAGTTCTTTCAGCACAGCACAATATTAACTAACGTGTAGAACTAATGTCATGAAATTTCTCTGTATCAAAGTTTCTTGTAAATACCACTTAAACTAATATTTTGCTCTTTTTATGAAACTGAATTTAGATACATTAAAAACTACTAGCTGACACAATTTGATCTGACTTATGTAGGAGACACAAATTGAGGCCAGTTTTCATTCAACTAAAAAGGAGCTGTAACTGGCAGAATGGGTAATGTGTGTGTGTGTGTGTGTGTGTGTGTGTGTGTGTGTGTGTGTGTGTGTGTGTGTGTGTTCATGTAAAACCTATGTGTCCTTCCTGTCTCCCTCACCACACAGTACAGGAAAGCATGAATAGAAGGAGCTCATGAGAAATAGGAAATAAAGACCACACTCTTATTAAATCAGTCACATGTGTCTCCCCACTACAGTGTACATTGGACCCTGTGCCCTGGTCATCTTGAGGTCAAAGACAACCTTCCAGATCTCACCAGTTAAACCTGGATCTCAGATTTGTCATCACCCAGGAACCAAGACAGGGGCAGCATGCTCCATCATAAGCTGGATGACCACCAGCACCCACTCAAACTTTCCCCTTCCCACGAATTCAGCAGAAGTGATGCACCAGAGGTTGGCTCAATGGCTCCTCCCTCTTGTTATTGGTGGGAGGTAAAGAAGGTGGGCGGCCCGGCAGAGGCACAGCAGTGCAACACCAGTAGCAAAGCATCATCTTACTTCAGAGTTTGTTTTTGCCAAAAGTCAGGCCAGCAGGGGTGGGGTGATCAAATGAAGTCAGGTTCTGCATGGAAAGTCACTGGGGGATGAAATGCAAAGGGGCTTTCTGCTCTGTCTCTGTCATCACACATCTCATTAACTTAATCAGATTCATGGATGTGATGCATGTGATTCACAGAAAAATAATTAGAGAGAAACAGACATGTCATCTTTGCTGTGGGTTCACATTAAAAGAAAAAGAAAAATTAGTCCCACCATTTATTTCTGTGGCAGAAAATTGCCCTATAACATAAATTGACTTTCATAAAGTATCAGAAAATTTGAAATGCCAGATGGAAACTTCATCCTGGTGCTTTTAAGCTGTTCTTTTCTATTTTAGAGGCAAAGAATGAATACTTACCTTGTCAGTTTATGTGCTCTATGGTTCAAAGACTCTGCTTTGTGTAAACCAATGTCAGTCTATTTAGAATAAATTGATTCCCCTCACTAAGAATGGAAGAATAACCTAGTTTACAAGTAGTGACTTTCTATGAATGTGCCATTTACATATATGGTTTCTGACCTCTGCCTTCTCTATTGATTGTAACCTATAAGTATTCATATTTTCAGTCATAAGATATGAAAGTACTCCACTAACTATTTTCTTGCCAAAGGACTTTCATCTTTATATCTGAATAACTCCCGAATTCTTGCAGCTAGAATATTATAGAATATATTGCAATTTGCTTCAGTTTCAGAGAGCAGCTGGGTGAGTAGTTAAAGGTGATAGGGGAGAAAGGAAGGGAGTGGGAACACATTGAAAGCACATTCAAAAATAGGAATGTTACCAACAGGCTGCAGCTTACAGATGCCATTTCTAGAAAATTAGGCTAGGGCTGAACTGGACCTTGAAGTGCAATGATTCCCACGCTGAACAAAGTTGGGGTTGTCCTTTGGTGAGGTTGCTGGCATAGTTCCACTGCTCTGTCCCTGTGCAGTCACCGGCTATGTGTATCTCTGCTTTCTTGGGCTGTTGATGATCATGCTTAGCCCATATAGTTACTACAAGAACAGGAGAAAGAATAATATAGAATCTCAAAGGAGCTGTTTCCATCCCTAAAAGAGGGAAGCTCAGTGGTGTCCTTGTGATGTGTGTTCTGTTTCTCCACCGATGTAATTTGGTGATTTGTTAACCTAAAATTGTAGAACTTATAGTCAGCAAAATCTTACCCACTCCTTCACTAGAAAAAAGTACTTAGCAATAAATCTGACCAGTTGGCTCTTGCTTTTTTAGAAGACAGATTACAAAAATTGCTATCCTAGAATTGAAGTTGCAAGTTTACTCAAGGCAAGGTGGTTTAAAATGTATATTTTCTAAAATGCTATGAAGGTGTTATTTTCAATGTATGAATACAGGTGTACATAGGTATAAATGTCTAAGGCATTGGGGTCCCTGGGTAAGGGTGAAAAATTCACCAGGACACAGGGGATGCAAAGTGCAAGCAGCAATTGCCACTGTATGCTGTGCTTTATTGTTAGTGGGTATTTAAAGACAAGCAAGCATTATCTTTACCAAGATTTAGTCAGGAGATATTCACACAAAGAATTTCAACAGATACAATTTTACTTAACCTATGAGACAATGTCCTTGTATATTTTTACATCAACTATTTTAGAGCAAACCACTTCCCCATACTCAGGAAAATGCTTGACTAGCTGTTTGTCTATGCTTAATCAAGCAGAAGAGCTACTTCCTTAGCTCCCAGGAGTCTGTGACATGTGCTTTGAAATAGGGAGAGAGAACATGTTCCCTCTCTATCCCAGCATGTCAAGAGCTTTCTACAAACACAAACACAGTCCTCAGATAATCCTGAGGCTGGAGCATGGGTCATTCTGCCCCTCCAACACAGACCCTAAGTCTTCACAATTTCCTTCTTTTTTCTTTTGTTTTAAAAGTAAACCTTTCCAAAGGGTCATCATAGAAGCTTGTATTGTTTTTTATAAAAATCAAATATAACAGTACAATAATAACAATCATAATCTCCATACTACTGGCAGTATGTGAAATGCTTTGTAGCATTCCTTTTGGATCCAACCCTTCCAACTGCTTAATAAATGCATCAGCAATATTAGAAGCATCATCATTTGCAAGTTGTTTGCCAAAAATATCATATACATTGTAACTGAGCAATCAATTGAGCAGGAGCAGAATTTCCAGATAAACACTGCTGTATTACATTCCAATCATGTGTAGATTCATTATAGTTTACATTAGTAATGCATAAGGTAGTAGAATTCCAATCACTTTTTAACAATAACTTTTTTCCACAATCAATAACTTTTTTCCTAACCATCCCACTGTCTGTTTAAGAACATTAATCTGTGTTTGTAACTGAGCATCAATTTCTACCTGTGATACCCACAATTCATGTGAATCCCGGTGCCATTTTTCACAAAGTGTTTAGCTTGTAAGGACGTATATAGGGCAATTTTAAACACCGCAGCAACAGTGGTAATAGCAATTAAGCTTAAAATCACAGCTACAATGGCTCCAATGATACGCTTTGTGTGTTTTTGCAGTTTGGTAAAAAATTCAATAACAACACTATCCAGGGAATTTTGGGACCATTCTCTTCCTAATTTAACAGGCAGCCAAATATGAGTTCTTTGTTGTAAAATCATAATACTATCACTGTTATTAAAATCAAGAGAGGAATTAACACAAGAATAGAGGCGATTATTAAAACAAGAAATAGGAGAAAATGTAAAATTTCCCACTAAAAATACATAAGGCAAAGGTACACAAGCAATTACATCATAAGAGTTGTACAAAATAAAATTATACGTGGTGTCAGAGTTTGCAGTCCCCAAAAACAATCCATTTGATAGCATCACGGGTTTCAGTGCTGCTGCGACTTTCCAAAGATGGGTCTGAACAGCAATGGGAACAGCCATGACAGCTCAATGCCTCCATCTCCCCAGACCATCAATCGAGCTCCGGTAAGCGATCCATTAATAGCATCCGGCATCCTAGTAACATTAGATAAATCACATCTGGTAATATTCCCTTCTGAACATGTGTTAATAAACTGTCCAAAAGTTCCCCAAATAATAAAATTATTGAACAATTTTTCCAAATGTTCCTCTACTCTCTTGTCACACAAAAGGCTGATATTTTAAATCAATATAAGTAAAATCAGGGCAATAGGTAAGAATAACTCGCCATCAAAGGTGATGCTTTTCCAGCTACTTTTAATTCACCAAATAGTTAATCCCTGCAGCTGTGATCTAGAATTGGAAGTGCGCTTCCCAGGTAAGACGCAATGTTGCCAATTCATAACTAAACACGGAGGAGGCCCCAGACAAACAGGCAAGGAATGAGTATAGTAAGTAAAATTTAAAAAGCTACCATCATCCTTATTGTTAAATGTCAAATGATTCCAAGGAGGAGAAAAAACAGCAGGAACGGTTTAGATAGTTATATCCATGTCTCCCCAAACAACGGGTTCCAATAAAGGGGGGTTAGTAACAAAGGCCCAATTACTTACATTGGCATGCGCAGAGTTTACATTATGCAGGGAGCACATGGCCAGGAACAAGTTCTCGGACATGACAGACTTACCAGTGCATTGTAACATCTTTTGTCCTTCTCCAGTCAACTTTTTAACCTGCCCCCAGGTGGGCAGCAGGACAGCCAACTGGAGCTGAAGGCGATGTCATCCAAAAGCCACGTGAGCCATGGCTTGCACGGGGATTTCTTCTTCCTCAACTGGTGGTGTATTCCTTGTAGGATATGGGGCAGTCCTCACTGGGCCATGTCTGTATCCATCGGACAGGAAGCCAGTGTTGTGTGCCATCCTGTGGAGACACAAAACCATATCCTCGCCCCTTATGTAATGATGTTCTTGGTTGCCATTCTGTGTCCAGTGCAATCTAAATCCATACGGGAGCATTTAAGTAAGGTTTTTCTGATATGTGTTCAAAATGGCGCTCAGTCTAGTTAAAATATCTCCTTTGGTAAGTTTAAAAAGTTAAGAACAAAAAGAGCCTGATGTAAAATTATTTTAGGATTTTGCATGGAAAACCACAAAATATCCATACCTTCGTCCAACCTTTTCCTCCTTTTTAATTTGTTGTTTTAGTGTGCCATGAACTCGTTCAATAATGGCTTTTCCTTGGGGGTTATATTCTATTTTTGTAACATGTACACATCATAAAGTTCACAAAATATTTTAAATTTGATACTTTTTTAGGCTGGTCCATTATCAGTTTTTAATTTGGCAGGCACTCCCATAATGGCAAAGCTTCCAGTAATTGTTCTATTACATGGCTAACAGTTTTTCCCATAAGGGCAGAAGCCCAAACAAATTTGGAATAAGTATGTATTGTAACATGTGCAAAGGAAAAATGGCCAAAGCCTCATACATGGGTTATATCCATTTGCCAAAGCTCATTAGGTTGTAATCCTCGAGGATTTACTCCAGCAGTTAAAACTCTCAGATGCATTGGTCTGTAAATAGGACTTTTTTAAATAATTTGTTTAGCTTGAGAATAAGGTATTTTATAATGCATATGTAAATGGCCAGTATTTGTATGTAAATGAGCATGATCCTGTTCAGCAGAAGCAAAAGTAACAAATTTATCAACCTGATTATTGCCATACACAAGGTACCCAGGTAACGAAGAGTGAGCCCTAATGTGAGTTACAAACACTTTGGCATTAAGTTGTTATAGCAATGCTTGTAATTGTTCAAATAATTGGTTTAGCTGGGGTTTAGAATAATATGTAACAGGAGTGACTATATTAATCACAACTCCTACACCATAGGCAGAATCAGTAACAATATTAATATCTCCCACAAAATCTTGCAACACCTTAATAATAGCAAAAAGTTCATTTTGTTGAACTGATGCTAAAGTAATTGTTTGTACCCAATATTTATTTGTTCTCCAGTAAGTACTTTTTGTTTTGGAGCCATCTGTAAAAAACGGTAAGAGCAGTGGGAATAGAGGCTTTGGTAATTCTATCATTAGTGACAAATTGTTGTTTAAGCAAGCAATCCCACAATCTACCTTTGGCAAAATGATAGGAAAATTGTCCAGTAAAATTTACTAATGCTACTTGTAGCATTTCAGACATGTTTAACAAATATTCTACTTGGTCTTTTGGTAAAGGAAAAATAATTTTAAAGAAATCATACCCCGATAGAGTATATATCCCTTGCCTTGCCTGTTGAATAATAATTGCCAACTGTTGTTCATAAGGCATAATATTTTTTGTAAATCTATGCCATGTATAAATCCATTCTAATTGTAGCTCGTTTTGTCCTATAATTCCTGTTGAGTATTTCCATGTATCCAAAATATATGTTTATGGGTTGATCCCGTGTTACTCGATGTAAAAACATTTCTTTTATGTTCTGTTCTACAAATTGTAATTATCTTTCAGCCTCCTTAGCTAAAGTGCTATTGCTATGTAAATCAGGCTCCCTTTGTAACCATGAAAACAAATTATGTAACTTATAAGTAGGAATTCCAAAGAAAAAGAAGTGCTAAAGGCATGACTTAAAGTTGAGGTGTACTGGCAAAAATAAGTAGACATTGTATTAAAAGAGTATGAAATTTGTAAATTTTGTATACTCATATTTTTCTTCAGGATAACTTATCTTTCTTATTCATACAAAATGTGAAAAAAAAACATTGATACCAAGACAGCTCTTTAAACCTCCTAATATTACAATCAATAAGAAGATCCATTATAAGCAGAAATCTGTATGTAAAGGGTAGGGTAAGGTCTCATGGCTCATTTCTTCTTACCCACAGAGATATTGTGACCCTTTTGATAAGCAATATGTTTCATCTTTCCAAACTACATGATTCCATCCTAAATTGTAACTATTTGAATAAATGTTCTCATTTTGCTTTGAACCTTAATATATCATGATTTTAATTGGTGATATATTGATAGAAGTATTAGCTGGGAATGGAAAAAGGAAACACCAACTCTGAAACTTTCCTTAAATGGCTTAAGAAAAGCATATTCAATCATTACAACAGTCTTATGTTAATTCATCTGTGTTCTTTTAGCCTGTTAATGTGCCCTCCTGAATTCCTTGTCTAATATCAGACAATAATGCCTCCCAATTGAAGCATTTAGAAGATGGATTTTCGATGGCATCCCTCCTTCTTCACATGTATATGAATTGTACAATAAATAAAACCTAAAGTCAGGAAACTCAAAAATTAAAAAATAAACCTATCTGGTGCACTCGTCCATCAGCAATCATTGTTATACATTTATGTACTGGATGTCGTTATGATTCAGTATAGCATAACTGACAAAAAAAATAGAGAAAGAACTCTGATACTTATAGAGAGCAAGGCTGGTCTCCTATTTATCAACAAATGCATTAGGAATCTTACACCATTAAACCATAGATTATTATGATATGAAAGGAAAAGAAGCAAGTGCCAAATATGGTTCTCTGGTATAACAGAGGTATTAAAAATGTAAGTTCTCAAAGTTCTATCATGACATCCTTGGATCTCTAGCCTAATTCTATAATGAAATTCATAGGAATATTTCTATACCTCTTAATTAAGCAAACTTTTCTTTGAAATAAAGAACTTGCTAGACTTAGAATTACAAGTAAGTGCCATAAAAAATAGGCATTACTTTTTAACTCATAGGGATACATAATATAAATCCATACCTGTGTTAAAATCATGTAATTTTGCCTCAGAGAAAGCAAAACACTAGTAACAAACAGAAAGTAAAATAAAACTGATTTATACTTAAAGTACATTTTCTTTAATTAAACATTTTGAAAGAAGGGAAATTTTGGAATATATTTTATTGACTATTGTTTTCTAAAAACTGTGTGTGTGTGTGCGTGTGTGTGTGTATATATAGTACTTGGGCTTGGAACTATGGCCTAGGCACTGCCCCTGAGCTTTTCTGCTGAAAGCTGATGAGATACTCTACTTGAACCACACCTCTACTCCCTGACAACCTTCTAAAACTCCAATTGATCAAGCAAGAAGCAAATCTGTACTTTTAATTTTAATTAAACTTTAATTTTTTATAAAATGCTTTGTTCTACACATGTTCAATATGAACTACGACGTAATATCTATCATAGTTATAATCTATATCTATTAAGTTTTATATATATGATAATTATACATGTGCATAATAATCAAGTGTGGAAATGAAGGGTGATTATACATATGTTCCCTAACCCAGTTGATAGTAGTTCAACTTAGGACTTTTTGGATTTGTAATGATGTAAAAATAGCTACGGATTTTAAGTTATATTTCAGATTTTGACAATTTTCCTACCTAGGCTAGTACTATATGGTCTGATACGATGAAGAAGCCGAACAGCCAGGCAGCAGCAGCAAGCTACAGCTCCCAGTGTACCAGCCACAAGTATTCTCATTGTTATTATATTTGGTAGATTGTAGTATTAAATAAATGACTGACTGAATGATATGTTTAACTTCCCTGGATTTACCAAGGTGTTCCTCTGAATGTCTAGGAATACCTTTATTTTCGAAAAATATAATTCTTTCTTTTTTAACAGATAAATAAAATTAAATCTTCACATTGAAAAGAGCTCAACGTTTACACGGGAATTTTTCCTTGAAATTTACACTAATGGCAGGAATTATGCAAATGTCTGAACGATTTTTGTAAGATTCTTTTTACAATTATCATTGAGAAACATAAAGAGAAAAATCTGTTCATTAAACTTATTTTTTGAGAATTTGCTCAACATTCTGACATATTTCATTAAAATAGTTAGAGTCACTTAATAGCAGAATTTTCAACACATGTGTTTACTTCCAATGAGTTACCGAAGTAGCAGATTAAATTAAAAGTATTGTCTTACTGTCTGGATAATGGTGAAACTTTCTTATAATTCTAAAGACTACTTTCTTATTTTCAAAATGGGAATTAATTAACGGAATTCCACAAGTAAAGACTCTATATGTAACTAAACGACTATATGTATATATGTATATATATGTTTATATATATAACTTAAAGATGATACTTTTGTTTGTAGGTCATCTTTTCTCCTCAAATTTTCTTGCTAAGCCTGATCAATGTGCAAAATTCTCAGATTTATTTTGTTATTGAACCAGGACTTTACAACAGAGATAATCTTAAATTAAATGGTAGTTAAATTGGAAAAGAAAACTTATTATATCTTGTTATTAATGTTAAAATATTACTTTAGAGAGAGTTAATGATGCTTAATATTGTATAAACATGTACATAATTTTGGACTCCAATATTGGGACAAAATTTATAGCACTAAATTTAATGCATTATATACATACATATATATATATATTGCTCCTTAGTGCATTGAAATTAAAATGTATATGTATATATATATATCGTTGATATGTTACAGAACAATTTATTGTTAGCTGTAAATATGATTATGTAATTAAATATTACCATTTAATTAACATTTTTATTAGCCCATATTTGCTATAAAAAGTGTTAATAGAGAAATTTCCTTAGATGCACACAGTTTACCCCATTAACCACAAAACTTCTATTACTTTTCCTCCTTTTCCTCAACTCAAAGTATATTAATATATTTTAAAATAAAATATCTATTAACCAATATGAAAGATCTTGAAAATAATACCACTCTCTTTAGTGGATATTCTAATACAAGTGTATAATTATATACACATATATGCCTGCATGTATGTTAAAAGTTACTGCCACTAAATATAGCTCAGTATATATTATCTATTATAAAAATTACTGTTTTAAATGTTTAAGATATTTATCGATTTTTGTACGTTTTTCATTGTAAAAATATTGTAAAAAGGGGTTTCTGTTACATGAGCAAAGTAATGAGTACATTTCCTATTGAGCATTATTGCCTCCTCCTTTGATTTCCCCCTACACCTGTTCCCTCCAACCTCCACAACTACCCCACCCCTCCACTGAAGTGGTAAAGTTCACTTTGAACACAGTGTTTCTTACATCTCATTGTTAACAAATGGGTCAACCTGTATCCTTATATAAACATTTTATTTTTTTTTCCCTTCCTCTCCATGAATTAAAATAGTGTATATATAAGAGGCAGGGCACTGACATCAAACATATTGAAAACAGGGCTCATACAGTTGCGGGGTAGGGAACATACAAAGAAACAAAGAAAATCACATTTTACATTATAAATACGTTAGAAACAATAGCAAGAAAAAAAAAGATATTTGTGTCCCTATCTTGGGTTTCATTTTTTTGACAACATCTTACATGATCATATATACATAGCTTTTGACCTTTTCTGCTTGTCCTACAAATGTACTAGTTATTGTAAATAAGGGAATCCATAGGGCCTATGTTTCTTTGAGCCTAGCTTACTTCACTTAATATAATATTTTCCACGTCTTTTCATTTCCTAACAAATGGGGCGATGTTGTTCCATTCTTTCTGATGGAGACATGGAATTTCATTGAACACATATGCCACATTTTCTTGATCCATTTATCTACTGAGTGGCTTCTGGGTTGGTGTCTGAACAAGTGTACACTCCCAACAACAATGCAATAGGGTTCCCTTTTGTCCACATCCCTTCCAACAACTGTTGTTATTAGAGTTCTTGATTATAGCCATTCTAAGTAGGGTGAGAAGGAATCTCAATGTTCTGCTTGACAAAGGACACAGCTAGCATGATCAATAAAAAGCCCAGGTATTAGGAGAAGTTCTTTACTAGCCTTACAATGGACTAGGCTCTCATATCGAAAATATACTTGGAACTCAAAAAATTAAATCCCCCCAAAAGAAATCTCAACTGCCCAATAAATAAATGGGCTACAGACTTAAAGAGAATCTCCTCTGAAGAGGAAAGAAGGATTGCCAATAGACACATGAAGAAATACCCAATACCTCTATAGCCATAAAATAATTTATTTTTTGTTTTCTATGCTCTTAAACTGATCAAATAATTACTTCTTTATGCTTTTCTCTTTTCTGAAAACTGATTTGAAGGTATACATTGTGTTTATAGTACTCCATGTTTAAATTTGTACTCCTGTTGTGTAGCAAATAATGCCTTTAAAAAGTCAATATTTCCTTCCTAGAAATACAAAGACTCTTGAACTACTTTGTTACTTAAATTCATTGCATGATACCCTTTATTATTACTTAATTCCAATTTCTATTATATAGCCAATAATACACTCTTTGTTTTCAATCTTCCAGCAGAAATTATTCTTCAAAAGGGCTTCATTGTGATAGTAACAATATGTATAGAATCCATTTGTTCTTATTTTAGACATTACATAAGTAAATTCACTCATATGCATAACTTATCTTCCTTCCTTTAGCCTATCTTATTAAAATAGTCTCTTTGCACTTGTGTTTCTTAATGTTATACATAATAGATATTTTGCTTCAAGCTAGTCATGTCTGCTGTGATTGGCATTTGGTATATATCATGTTCTATATACTCAATATCATCACATATTCCTTTTAAGCTGTAAAGTCTTCCACAAAAAGAAATAGATCATACATTCTCCTTCCTTTCTGTTCACCTTAACAAATTATCATAATACTGAATTCCAGGTGGGCACTCATAAGTAAATGTAATTCATTTTTTGTGAAAAACAAATATTCTTCAAACTAGGATAATCAAAAAATTCCATATTTAAGATGATTATAATCAAGATCACTTCATTTTATAATGCTTTGTGTTTTCTAACATTCTTCATATGCATCATTTAATCTGATCTCATAATAGCCCCAATCAATTATCAACATAAATAATCTTCAGTTTTTAGGATAATTTAAACAAATGTATTCTTTCACAAGTGGAATTTAAAAAACTAATATTATGCAAAATATAAAGGCAAATGACACATTTGCCTGTTATTTTACTTATGGTGAGCATTAATTCAAATTACTATGTTGACTTTGATGAAATTACATCAGTTTATAAAAGTACTTTGATCTGCTTTACAAAGCATATAGCCACAAAAGTATTAACAGACTGAGCACCAGAGCTTAGAGTGATCATTTCTTTTACTATTTTGATGTATATAATTTTGATAGACCAAATGTTTCAAGGCTGTTACTATTACCATTCTCAATTTAATCTATAGCTCTGTTCAAAATTTCTTTTTTAAAAATCCTTCTTCTCTATTCAAAATTTCTTTTTTAAAAGCCTTCTTCTTTATACATTTGCAATATTGCTTTACTTTAGGCCTAAAATGTTTCCATACTAATAGTGTGAAATTGTCTTTCAATTTGAAGATAATTAAATGGATTTTTCCTATAAGAATAATAACCAGAGACCCAATTTAGTTATTTCTGTTCTAAGGTTCAATAAAGATTCTCATTTATCAATGTACGTTTCCCATGTGTTACATTACTATCTGGAAATAGGTCACAGAAAGAAAGCATTGGCTTTTAAAATCTCATATTCAGATGTTGTACTAGTGAATTCAGAGGTTCCCAAAGCAATAACATCTGAAAAGTCATTGTAGGTCCAACCACAACCACCTACTGATGATGACAGATTTTTCAGGCCATGCTTCAATATAGTTTTTAAAAATGCCGTTTTACCTGAAAAATATACTATCATTTAATGTGGAGACTATGTTTATATTTGTGTACTAATATTCTTTATATAATATAATAGACTTATAGACAAAAATTAATTGGAGGCTCCTGCAGGTACTCAAAACTATAATCCTGAAGCCAGTCCAGGGAACTCCATGAGACTCTTATCTCCAATTAATCACCTCTGATATGGCTGCATAGGTCGAGACTAAGCCCCAGGATCAACAAAAGAAAGTGCAATAGTTGGTGTTATTAGATGTGTGCTAAAATTTTAATTTAGGGACTATGTTTATGTTTGTCAAAGAACTGTAATCACTCAAGAATTTTGTCTTTGTCTTCATATTTCAAGTTTCTAAACTTTGCTACTTTAGATATGGATTGTTAGGATAGTGATGCAAGTTCGCCAGCATAGGAAAAAAAATCATGAGGCTTCTCAATGAAAAGCTAGACAAGGCTGTACCTAACATAGGTAGATTCCATCCAGTCATGCAACTGAGAAAGAAGTGAGAACTTAGCTCAAAATTAGTAGCAAAAATCAGGACTGTAGTTGTGGATTAGTGGTGAGAGAGCCTGTCTCCCAATACAAGTTCAAACACCAGTACAACCAAAGAAACAAGAAAGAAAAGAGGGGGACAGGGAGGGAGGAATTGGGATACAGAAGGGTGTGGAAAAGAAAAAGAAAGAGCAAAAATGGAAATTTGGTGTGCAGTTGAAATTCTAGTTCATACTTCCTTTTTCAAATAATAACTCAAAGCAATAAACTTCATCCAAAATATGTTCTAAATTTGTAAACATATTGCCAATTAATCTGCAGTTTTCAGGTCTCTAGTAGGTTCACTATTATTTCCTGATTTTATACTTTCAATTACTACAAAAACTTTATCATGAATGGGGAAGTACAATGTTCGGTTATCATCATGGTAGAAGATAGAGTTCATATCTTGTTTCTCTTTTTTGATTTAATTTTACTATCAAGGGAAAATACAGTTACAGTTATATAACTAAGGTACTGAATACATTTATAAGTGAAAAAAAGAAATATATTCAGTTAGTTTAAGCATTGCAGATTGATACATTTTATTTATACAAAAAGATTGAATACTGACTACCTGTCTCATTTCAGCTAGGACACAAGCTGAGACAAATGCAGAATAAACTCATCAGGATATTCAGAATAACATGTTAAAGAAAAAATATGAACAGAGATTTAAGAGTAATTCAATTTCATAGATGTTAGCACAACAAATTATCTTGGAGAAATAGAAATGTCTATGGTAAATATTGAGAAACTCAGAACTTTCAAGTCTACTTTCAAGTATAAGCATTCCTTATATTCAATAAGACAAAGACTGTTCACCTAAATACAGTAGCAAATTTACTAATTGTTAGTGCTAGTTATATTAGGGTTCTTTTTCAAAAGAAAAAGAACTAAGTGTTAAAATAGGAGGAGGAAAAGTGACAGGGACAAAAACATACACAGAGAGACAGAAGCCACAGAGACAGATAACATGAGACACTTAGAGATGAATCACAAAGAAAAATCTCCCAATTGTATTGACTGGGAAGTGTGAAATCTGCAAGGCACACGTGCAGGTTAGTTCCAGAAAAAAAACTTATTGCAGCTCTTTTATCAAAAGTATTCTGAAGATAGAATGTATGCTTCTCTTCAGACATTTGAATTGTCTAGAGAACTTCAGCTGTGGCAGGAGACTCACATCAATGATAGAGGGAAATGTGCTTTCTGTTCTCCATTAACTTGCATGTTAATAACATCTACATATTGATTTCACTTTTTGATGCAGACTGATGTTTGAAAAAACCTGAATAAGATAACCTACCCATATTAATACATGAAATTAATTACCCCACTATTATATGTGATGTTCTGTTGTTGACAGGACACATAATATTTTCACCTGGAGAAATTTTTGCTAAAGTATCACACATTTTCTTTTTATCATTTCTTCCTTACAAAAAGATAAATTTTCTGATTGCCATTGGCCTGAGGCTGGTCATGAATCAAACATGTGGAATGAATTTGTTAAAAATCTGATAATTCAAAGGGCTTTTATTGTCTATTTTTTGTCCACATTACTGTACTCATTATCTTGCCCATGTAATTGTAACCCCTCTTTACAGTATTTTCACAATAGAAAGAATTGGGACAACAATTATTGATTGCTGCTGTGTGAAAGGTCGCTCCAAAATTTAAACTAAAGAGTACTGTAGACTTATAGAAAATAATTTAAGCACCAAATAGATATTTTCTTCAATTAACTCTTGGCAATAATAAAGGTGATCTAAGGTGATGTATTAACTCTCCTAAAATTGCTGTATGAATGTTTCTAAATTTGACAAAGAATAAAATATATTTTTTTACTGCTCTAATAACTTAGTAATTTGGGGCTAGAAAAGTAGCTCAGTGGTAGAGCACTTGTCTTGTATGCTTGAGGCCCTGGGTTCGATTCCTCAGCACCACAAAGCAAAAAGAAAAAAGCCTGAAGTGGCAATGTGGCTCAAGGGGTAGAGTGCTAGCCTTCAGCTGAAGAGCTGAGGGACAGTGCCCAGGCCCATAGTTCAGGCCCCACGACCGGACCAAAAAAAAAACAAAAACAAAAAAACTTAGTAACTTTATTTACTAAGTGAAAAGTCCTTGACAAAAAAACAAAGTACACAGTGCCTAAGTTTATATGGAAGTTACTTGTATACTTTTAGGTTTTCATTTAAATTAACAAATCAGCACATGGAAGTACTCTCACTAAACATTATGGGTACCTTTTTTCATAGTTTGCAATTATTATCAATACTTAATGATATTTGTTAAAATAAATACAATTTAATCTTACTGAGATTAAGTTTAATTAAGATTGGAAGTCTTAAGTGTCTCATCTTTAGATGCTTGTACAACTTGTACATATCAAAACACAGGCAAGGCCAATATTAAGGGGATGTGTGTGTGTGTGTGTGTGTGTGTGTGTGTGTGTGTGTGTGTGTGTGTGTGCTATTTCTGGCTTGAACTCTGGGCCTGGGCACTTCCCCTGAGCTTTCCTACTTAAGGGTAACATGCTTTTCCACTTAAGCCACAGTTAATTTGAGAGAAGTTTCAGGACACATTTGCCTATGTTGGCTTCAAATCTCTATTCTCAAAACTCAGCCTCCTGTATAGCTATGATGAAAAGTGTGAGCCACTGACACTTAACTAATCCTAGGTTTTAAAGAATAAAATTTCTTTAAGTTGTAATTATAAATTTTTATATAATTAAAATAGAACTGTTATAAACTTTTGTATAATAGCCTTTTACACTTTAGCGTATGAACCAGGATTGAATATTTTAAGTATTTCCTATGTGTATTGATATGTGTCTGGAATTAAATTTGTAAAAACAATCTAATGATGAAAGGCACAGTTGATCAACATTATTCTGCTATCTAAATTCTATCCATTTCATCAACTTTAGAAATGCATTCAATGTCAGTGGAAAGAACTGTAAAGAATGAACATCTTAGAATGATGTGTCTTATTCACAAGTTTGAGAAATATTTTCTACCTGGTGATCACAAACATATGCTATACAAACATTAGCTATACTTCAAAAACTTGGCCTATCATTTTATACAATATTGTTGAATTAATGAACTCTTGCATATATTAGGAGAAATCAAGTCATTAATACATAGAACAATAATCTTAATCCATTCATCTACTGAGGGGCATCTGGGTTGGTTCTATATCATAGCTATGGTAAATCATGCTGCAATCAACGTAACTTTAGTATGGTCTTGTTTGTGATCATTCGGGGAAATGCCCAAAAGTAGGATTTGCTGGGTCATAGGCGAGCTCTATGTGGAGTCTTTTGAGGAACCTCCATACTACTTTCCAAAGTGGTTGAACACATTTACATTCCCATAAAAAATGCAGTAATGTTCCTTTCTGTCGACATCCTCTCCAGAATCTGAATGTCCCTCAGTAGATGAATGGATCAAGAAAATGTGGTATATATACACAATGGAATTCTATGCGTCCATCAGAAAATGACATTGCCCCATTTGTTAGGAAATGGAAAGACTTGGAAAAAATCATATTAAGTGAATAAGCCAGTCCCAAAGAAACATGGGTCCTATGGTTTCCCTTATTTGCAATAACTAGTATGTGTCTGAGACAAGCAAAAATAGTCAAATATGTTGATGTTAAGCAAAATGAACCCCAAGATAAGGACTCAAATGTTTTTTTTTTCTTTCCTGCTATTGTTTCTAACATATTCATAAGATATTTCTTTGTTTCTTTTTATGTCCCTCCCCCACCGTATAACCTCTGTTTTCACAATATTTGATGCTGGTATAATTTTTGAAGGGAAGGGAAAAATCATATTGCTTAAATAGGGATACTGGTGGACCCATTTCAACAATGAGATGTACAAAATGTTATGTTGAAAAACAAACTTTACAACTTTGGCCTGAGGCAGGAGAAAGGGGAGGTGGAAAGAGGTAGAGGTGGAGTGGGGGGTGTGGGGAGATGGAAAGGGATCAGAAGAGGAAACAAAGGAGGAGCCAACAATGCTTGATAATAAAATGAACTCATTAACTTGCCCATGTAATTGTCACCCCTCTGTATGGTATTTTCACAATAAAATAAAATAATCAAAATTTTGCCCTTTCATTATGTTTGTCTAAAGGAATTTGAAAACTATATATTACCTCTCTTTAAACCTTTCATATTTATTTACCCTAAAGAATGTTAACATGCTTTCACTGAAAAAAATATGCTTTTGTATAACAAAATATCCATCATTCATCTCTCCAGGGTATAATTCAATGTTAAAAATTAAGATGAGCAATAAAACGATATATAGTTAATCAGAACAAATGCCCGTGTATGTATTTCTTGAATACAATGATTATATTCTTTGTTACCTCTCCAATAATTATGTTTGTATTTGGCAAGAAGAATGAAATATATGCAGTAAGATATATTTAAGCAATTTTATGTGATTGACAATTTTTCCCACCCAGCTAGTGGTGTCATTTATATTCTACTACAATTGAAGACATGGATTTTACATATTTTTCCTTTCTTTTCTATGCAAATTAAAGAATTTCAGGACTTCAAAAAGCATTCAAATTATAAAAGACTTAGGTCCATTCACGTTTTGTTACTGTCAGTTGGCAGTTTTCATAAAGAGTCTAATCCACCCAAATTTTGAGTGTGGAACATATAATGTTGAAATTTATTTACATTTCTTGCTCTAAGAAAAGCTACTAACACACTGAATAATGTCTTCTGATTTTATTACTAGACAAAAAATGGAAGAGAAGAATGTAGTGTATGCAGAAGCAATGAATAATCAGAAGAAAGATATAGTCTCCATTTGGAGAATTATGCAAAATACGGGAAATTCCATTAAGATTCTTGTCTCGTAATTCTAACATAGTTGTCCTGAAATTTAGTATATAAAGGAAAGTGACAGGATGTTCAAATTGTTGGATAGTCCGTGCCATTATTATATGTTTTAGAATCAAAGTTGATTTGAGATTCCTGAGATCATGAACTGAAAATGAGCATTTTTTTGCCCTATCTTAATATTCATTGCACTAGCATATCTTACTATGATAGGGAAAAGATGACAATTGTTTATGAAAAGATGACAATTGTTTGTAAAAAAAAATAATGGTTTTGGTTTCTTCCTTCTTACGAATGGAATCCTGTTTTGTTTACTGAATGAAGTTTTCTTTACTAAATAGCAAAATTTCCGAATCCAAACATTATTTATGTTCTTTGGCTCTCGATGTTTCTAGGTTATTCTATCACGAACAAATATTATTCTATTATTTCCACATTCCAAAAACTTTTCCATGGTATCGTCTAAAAATTGCTGCTTTCTTCCTACAGCAGCAGGAGAATGCTTCTTTTCTATCAGTTTAGAAAACTATATTATCAAACCAGTGTAAATGAAATACACACTGATAATCATGTTATACATTTGAAAACATAAAGATATTAATATATTTTTTCTTTGTGTTTCAAAATCTGTGCACTGTGGTACCATTGAAAACAGAGGTCAAAGAACAGATTTAAATATCAATATTCCCAAATTTTTCTTTTGGTTTATTTAAGAAACTTCATTAACATATTCATGCATAACATTTCTTAGTTGCAGGCTGGTGGCTCACATCTCCACACCTAAGTATTCAGGAGGCTGAGAATTTGTGTGGTTGATAAAAGCCACCAGGGTAAGGAAAGCATATTAGAATTTTACCTATTTAACCACAAGAACACCAGAATCATCACAATGGCACAAAATAGTAGAGTGTGGCCTTGAACAAAAAGACCTTAGAAATATATAACAAGTGTCCTTAGTTCAAGCCAAATGACCTGTAGAAAATCTTATCTGGTATATATAAGAAGATGCCAGTTACAAAGAGTTAATACTGAAAGGCTGATATGACATCCATTGGATATTAGTCATCACTAAATATTTTACAAAGAATTTCAGACAATTTGAAATATCATTGTGAATTCTTTCCTTATGTCATATTTTTTTTGTAAGGAGAATCATTCTAGAAGTCATATTTTGAAATACAGAATATTGGAGAATTTATTATACAGCTAACAGACTGCAGGCCATGAGTTGTTACAAAGGCATGCAGCACACAAATACACATACCACAATTAGGAAACATTCTAAAGAGGAAAAATAACAAAAACAATACCAACAAACCAATACAGCTCCAGTGGAGAGTTGAATTGGGACACAATGATGACTGGAGGTGAGGCAGATACAGACAGGCTTACCGGCACACACATGGCATGGTATCCGGCAGATAGGCTGTATAAAGAAAAACTCCCAGTTTGTACGCAATTTTCTTTGAATTAATATATTATGAAAACCTATATTGATTACTTCACTGTGTCTTGCTCTTTTTAAATACACTTACTAAGTAGTAGCTTTGAGAATATACCTGATGGGGAGGAAGGGGGTGGATGGGAAGGGATGGGAAGGGGAAACAAAAGAGGAGGCAACAATGCTTGATAACAATGCTTGCCCATGTAATTGTAACCCTTCTGTACGGTATTTTCACAATAAAAAATTAATAAAAGAAGTTAACCCATCATTTTCCCTTAGCATTAATTCCTTTATTATCTGATAAGAGATTTTTTAAAATTATTTTTGTACATTTAATTGTTTAAAATGCTATACAGAAGGGTTACAGTGCGAAGAGCAAGATAATGAGTCCATTTCCTGTGGAGCATTGTTGTTGAACATTGTTGTTTTTCCCCTACAATCCCGTCCCTCCCACCTCCAAAACTACCCCCCTCCACTGCCAAAGTTGTAAAGTTCCTTTTCAACATGTTTACTATATCTCATTGTTACAATAAGTCAACTTGTATTCTTATTTAAGGATTTTGTTTATTCCCTTCACTTCCCTGAATTAGAGAAATGTAGATAGATACAAGATGTAGTGCACCGATATCAAATACAGTGAAAAGGGGTTATACCGTGGGGGAGGAACAGACAAAGAAACAAAAACATCACGTAATACATTATAAATAAGTTAGAAACAATAGCAAGAAAGAAAAAAGATATTTGTGTCCCTATTTTAGGATTCATTTCGCTTGAAATCATCTTTTATGTTCATATGTAGATAACTTTTCACAGTTTATGCTTGTCCTACACATTTACTAGTTTTTGCAAATAAGGGCAACCATGGGACCTATGTTTCTTTGGGCCTAACTTACTTCACTTAAGATACTTTTTTCCAAGTTTTTCCATTCCCGAACAAATGGGTCATAGAGTTTATGTATACAAACATACATACATACATACACACACATATATTTATATATATATTTATTTATGTATTTATTTATGTATAATTTTCTTGATCCATTAATCTACTGAGGGGCACCTGGATTGGTTCCATTTCTTAGCTATGGTAAATAATGCTGCAATAAACATAGTTGTGCTGGCAGACCTATAGCCATCTAATCTTGTTTGTGATCGCTTAGGTAAATGCCCAAAAGTGGGCTGCTGGGTGATAGGGGAGCTCTATGTGGAGTCTTTTAAGGAACCTCCATGCTACTTGGCTAAGTGTTTGAACAAGTTTACACTACCACCAACAATGCAGTAGGGTTTCCTTCTGACCACATCCCTTCCAACACCTGTTGTTATTAGAGTTCTTGATTATAGCCATTCTAACTGGGGTGAAGTGGAATCTCAATGTTGTTTTGATTTGCATTTCTTTTATGACTAGAAAAGATGAACGTTACTTCATGTGTCTGTTGACCATTCTTATTTCTTCTTCAGAGAAGTTTCCTTTGAGCCTTTAGACCACTTAATTATCAGGCAGTGGTTTCTTTGAGGATTTGTTGTTGGGGATTTAATTTATGAGTTCCAGGTATATTTTAGATATGAGACCCTTGTCCATTGCATCACTAGTGAAGATCTTCTCCCAATCCATGGGCTTTCAATTGATCTTGCTATGTCCTTTGCCATGCAGAAGCTTTACAGTTTCATGCAATCCCATTTGTCCAACTTTTCTTTGATTTGTTGTTTCTGGGTCTTTATTAAGAATTTTTCAGCCTGTGCCAAGGAGACCTAGAGTTTCTCCTATTCTTTCCTGTAATGTTTTCAGTATGTCTGCTTGACTCCGAGGTATTCGATCCATTTAGAGTTGATTCTGGTGCAGGGTAATATGTAAAGATCTAGCTTTACCTTTCTATAGGTGTTTAACCAATTTTGGCCACACCATTGACCAAAGAGGCTATCTTTCTTCCATTCTGTTTTTTTTAGCTCCCTTATCGAAGATTAGGTGGATATAGGTCTGTGGGTTCATTTCTGGGTTTTAAGTTCTATTTCATGGGTCCTTAGGTCTGTTCTTGCGAGAGTAACAAGCTGTTTTGATTGCTCGGTCCGTGTACTAGGAATTGAAATTTGGAATTCATATTCCTCCAGCACAGTTCATTCTGTTAAGAATCTATTTCGCTATTTGGGGTCTTTTATTGAATATTGAATTTTTGGATTGCTAAGGGTTTTAGATCCACAGGTCTGATATAATTTACCTCTATATCGTAATCTAAGACAATCCTTTTACATACTGTTTTTTATCACTAATACAGTGTGAAATATTTCCACACTAAAGATATATTTTTAAAGATATTTTATTTGTAAGCAATTACTTGACTCCTTGCTGGAAAAGTTTCATTAATGAGAAAAATAAGCTATTTTTGGGTAAGTATAACAATATAGTTATATTGTAGTGTGAGTATTTTTAGGAAACAAGATAATTACTTCCCTAGCACAAACAGACTATTGAAACAAGAGTTATATAAAAGCATTTCTATATTGATATAAACAGTAGGAGCATAGTTAGAAGTTAAGAAGTCACCAGCAACACACTTCTAATGAAACCTACCTGAATTCAGTGAATTCTATGATATAAATCATAACACTCAGAAATGGAAACTTCGCTTCTGTTTTTTGCCAGAAGGGAGCATTTCACTTCACATAAGTTTCCTTGGTGATGAAACACCTGGGATCATGAACGGGAAACTGATTATATCAATAATACAGTAATTGGGGTCACACACAGAAAAGGCACTGGAATTGACCACTAAAAATGAAATGTTTATTTGACGGAAGGGGTTCTTGCTGTTTTTGGTGATTCTTCTTATTTTCAGCAGACACCTTAATACCCCCAGACCAATTATCCCACCTTATATCTCCGTATATGTTATTCATTTTATTCTTGGGTCTAAACTCATATTCAGAACGTTTCTGAGTATTAGCTGTTGTCTCCCTAGACGTTCTTTCTCACATCCCATTTTCTAGAGTTCATTGAAATGCCAGGAAAAAGAAATCATCTTATAAATATGTTAGAAAAAATAGCAAGAAAGAAAAACCATTTGAGTTCTTATCTTGGGATTCATTTTGCCTAACATCAACTTACCTGACCATTTCTGCTTTTCTCAGACATATACTAGTTATTGCAAATAAGGGAAATCATGGGATCTAGTTTTCTTTGGGCCTGGCTTACTTCACTTAATATAATTTTTTCCCTTCCCCCCCCCACTACTGGAGATCTCCATCTTTGATACTGACAAAGGCCTAGCTAAACTCAGACCTTGGAAGAAAACTAGAGTCATTTTGCAGGTCACAAGAACCTAAGCTGACCTGCCAGACTCAGCTCCACCCAGGGAAAAGTCATCCAGCTCAGGCTGCCAGCCCCAGAAGTGGCTTTCTTCACTGGGTAAACAGAGCCAGAGGCTGCCCCTCCCTTTAGCAGCCTTGACAATCAATTGAAATTCAGTAAACAGAAACCCTGAGAAATGCTCCCTGCTGGGCTCTGTAAGTCTCTCACAATCTAGCTCCTCAGGGAAAAGCTACTGTTTGCTGAAAGGCCTCAACTCTACCCAGAAGCTGGCATCATCACAGCATCTCCAAAATTGAGGAAACAGCCATCTCCCTCTTTTGTGATACTCAAAGCAGATCTCCCTCCGATTGAATTAGCCTGGGAGGAGGATCACAAAATCTTGGGTAAAGCAGAGCATTTTTCTGTCTGCTCAAACAAACTGACTTAAGAAACCAACCAAGCCACAGGAAAATCAAACACCATAAGCAGACAAGAGACTCCAACAAGAGGCTGGTTATGGACACTAGGGAGATACAGAATCTTCCCACCCCTCCCAAAAACTCAAAGAACTTTTTTCTGTACTTTTTGAACCCTTAGATATGTAGTTATATGCTTTTTTTTCTTTCATGCATTTGTTTCTAACGCATTTATAAGATTATCTCTTTGTTGCTTTGTATGTCCGTCCCCCACAGTATAACCTCTGCTTTCACTATATTTGATGTCGGTATATTTGTGGAGGAGAAGGTGAAAAACAAGTCATTTAAGGATACAGGTGGATCCATTGCAACAATGAGAAGTACAAGTTGTCATGTCCAAAACGAACTTTACAATTTTGGTGGGAAGGGAGGATTGGTAGGGGGGAAGGGCAAGGCTGGGAAGGGATGTGAAGGGTAAACAAAGGAGGAAGCTGCAATGCTTGATAAGAAATTTACTCATTATCTTGCCCATGTACAGTACAGTATGTTCACAATAAAAAATTTTTGTTCTAAAAATTTTTTAATTTTTAATTTTTACCTTTTTAAAAGAAATGTTAAATTGTTTTCTAATAACTTTTTCTTTCTTCCTCTCATACTTTTTATATTAGGGGTATACGTTTTTGTGCGTTATTCTTTCTTTTTTTCATGTTATTTTTTTTGTTGTTGTTTAGTTCTACTTAACTTTTGATCATTTTTCTTTATTTCGCATTCTTTTTACCTTTTCTTCTCTTTCATTCTTCTTTGTGTAATTTAATTACTGTTCTGCATATCCTCATATATACCCATAGTCGATTATTAGACCTTATCACGCATTGTGTACACACTTAATCCAGAAATTTATTACTCAATTCAAAACCTCTAAGACTTAAATTCCTTAATAGCAGTAGTACCTCTTTATACCTATATAATCTATATAATATCTTAAGAATTTTTATTTTTTAGTATCCTTTATATCCTTTATATCCCTCTCCTTCACTCATTATATCCACGTTCTTATCTGAATATTTCGTTTTGTAATTTGCATAATTTTTAAGCATTGAACTTTTTAATTTTTAATTTTTGCTTATCAATTTTTTCTTGTCCCTTTTTTTCCTCTTTCTCTTTCTTCTTTTTTTCTTTCTCTCTACTTTCTACTTATCCAAGCTATTTCCTGCTTTGAGATTAGGACTTAGTTAAGGTAACTCTCCCTGAGCCTTCCCACATATCTCTATTCCTATATTTACCCACATCTCTCCCTAAACCTAATAATTTCTGGTTTGCCTAATTCTTCTTTGCGGTTCGTAGCCAATAAAATATAGAGTTGTTTGATGTTGAATAGATATATCTGTTGAACTAGATTGTATCTGCAGACTACAGACTTTGGTTGATGCTTGCCTTAAGATAGTGTTCTAGCACAAATCTGGTGTTACTTTAATCCCAAATGGGCAGAGTAAGCTGGTAAAACACAAGAAAAATGGCAATTCCGGGAATCTCAACACTCACTCATGATAATCAGGGAACAGAACAGATAATGAATAATCCAGAGGAGAGTGCCCAAATAGCTCTACAAACATTGCTGGCAAACATGGTAAATAAAAGATTGAAAACATAAAAAGGACTCTGTATGAGTGTAATAGGGAGAGAGAGGAGGCAAACCAAAGGTCAATACAGGAAAAGTTTGAAAACCTACAAAGGACCTTGTATGAGTGTGATAGGGAGAGACAGGAGGCAAACCAAAGGTTAATACAGGAATATGATGAATGTGAGGAAGCTACTCAAAAACTGATACAGGAATTGCGGGAGCAGCTTGAGAACACTCAAAGAGAAAGGCAGGAATGGTGTGAGCAGGCTGAGAACACTCAAAGAGAACTACAGGAGGGGCGTGAACGTGAGAAAGCTAAGCAAAGAGTAATACAGGAATTGAGAGATCAGGATGAGAATACACAAAGATCACTAAAGGCATTCATGGAATCCATTAACAAAGAGCTGAATGAAGTCAGGGAGAACACAAAGGGAATGCTGAATGGAACCCACAGAAGGAATGGGAGTCCAAGGAAATGATAACCAATCAACTAAGTGATTTGAGAATAAACACTGAAATCCAAATTAAGGAAGTAAAAAAGTCCACATCACATCTAAAACAAAGCATCAACAAAAAATTTGAAGCCATCAAAGCTGACCAATTAGAAGGAAAAGAACTAAATCAAAGTAGAAAGTCTTGAAGGCAGGTTAGACCATGCAGAAGATCTAAACTCGGGTATAGAAGAGAGCCTAGATATTATAGAGAAAGAACATTCAACCATCCAGAACAAGTCCAAGAAATATGATAGATCTATTCAATATTTGGAAGGCACCATCAGAAGGCCTAATCTGAGGATAATAGGTGTAGAGGAGCATTTGGAAACATAAGTTAATGGTCTAGGAAATTTGTTTAATAGGATCCTAGCAGAGAACTTCCCAAACATTCAAAAAGATAATCCTATTCAGATACAAGAAGCTTTTAGAACTCCAAATAGACCAGACCAGAATAGGATATCCCACCATCACATTATAATCCCCACAGGATCAATTCAGACTAAGGAAAAGATCCTTAAACTAGAAAAGATCAATTACCTATAAAGGGAAACCAATTAGAATCACTTCAGATTTCTCAGCAGAGACAATCAAAGAAAGAAGAGCCTGGAATGATGTATGCCATGCCCTAAAGACAAACAACTATCAACCAATAATACTGTACCCAGCTAAACTCTCCTTCATAACTGAAGGCCAAATAAAAACCTTCCATTCCAAAGAAAAATTGAAGCCATATGTTTCCACCAAACCAGCCCTACAAAAGATTCTTAAATGGGTCCTACACATAGAAAACAAACAAGACCACAATAAAGGCCAACAAACCACACCCAAACTGGGAATCTAAGAACCATAGGAAGAACCCAGTAGCTGCAGCCCTCAAGAAGGTGGATTAAATGGCAGGAACTCCCAAATACCTCTCAGTTCTATCTCCCAACATTAATGGACTTAACTCTCCAATTAACTGACATAGACTGTCTATTTGAATTAAAAAACAAGATCCTTCTATCTGCTGCCTTCAAGAGTCACAACTTGCCCATAAAAACAAATACATTTTCAATGTTAAAGGCTAGAACAAAATCTACCAAGCAAACAGCCCCCATAAACAGGCAGGAGTTGCAATCCTCATATCAGATAAAATAGATTTCAAATTAAAATTTGTGAGAAGAGATAAAGAAGATTGCTACATACTAATTAAGTCATCTCTCCTTCAGGAGGATATTACAATTCTAAATATCTATTCGCCAAACAAAGGAGAACCCAAATTTATCCAAGAAACACTATTTTCCCTCAAATCCCACATAGATCCAAAGACATTAATTGTTGGGGATTTTAACACACCACTTTCCCAACTAGATAGATCAACTCGGCAAAAACTCAACTGAGAAACCGCAGATCTAAATAACTGTATAGATCAACTAGATTTAACAGACATCTACTGAATATTTTAACCAGCAGCATCAGTATACACGTTTTTCTCAGCAGTACATGGAATATTTTCAAAAATAGACCACAAAGCAAACTTGTCCAAATTCAGAAATATTGAAGTTATACCTTGCATTCTCTCTGACCACAATGGAATAAAATTAGAACTCAACACCAAAAGCCACTAAAGAAGTCCGGTAACACATAGAGGCTGAACAACACACTGTGGAATCACGAGTGTGTCATGGAAGAGATTAGAAAGGAAATTCAATTGTTCATGATATTAAATAAAAATTAGCACACAAATTAACAGCTCCTCTGGGACACAGCAAAGGAAAGACTCAGGGGCAAGTTTATAGCTCTGAGTTCCTACATCAACAAATTGGAGAGATCTGAAACCAACAATTTAATGAGACATCTGAACCTCCTTGAAAAAGAGCAGCAAGATAAACCCAAATCATGTAGATGGAAAGAAACAATTAAAATTAAATCAATTAAATGAATTAGAATCCAATAATCTATAGAAAGAATCAACCAAAGAAAGAGTTGGTTCTTTGAAAAAATTAACAAAATTGACAGACCCTTAGCAAATCTTATCAGAAAAAGAAGAAAACACATCCAAATATATAAACTCAGAGATGAGAATGGAAACATCATCACAGAAACAACCAAGATTTAGAACATTATAAGGGAATATTTCTCAAAACTTTATGTTAATAAGTTTGAGAACTAGACAGAAATGGACCTTTTCTAGCAATATTTACATGTCAAAACTAAACCAAGATGAGTTAAACAATCTTAACAGGCCCATATCAAGCATTGAAATAGAAACAGCAATAACAGACCTCCCATCTAAGAAAAGTCCAGGACCAGGTGATTTTACAGCGGAATTCTACAAGGCTTTCAAAGCAGAGCTCATACTAATACTTCTCCAACCCATCAATGAAATTGAAAGAGAAAGTTCACTACCGAACACATTCTATGAAGCCATCATTACCCTCATCCCAAAACTAGGCAGGGACTCATCAAAGAGAACTATAGACGCATTTCTTTGATGAATATTGATGCAAAACTTCTCAACAAAATTTTGGCCAATCGACTTCAATAATTCATCCAAAAAATCATACACCACGATCAAACAGGTTTCATTTCAGGGATGCAAAGCTGGTTCAATATATGCAAATCAACATAATTCATCACACCAACAAGAGCAAGGATAAGAACCACATGGTTATCTCAATAGATGTAGAAAAAGCATTTGACAAGATCCAACCCCTTTATTTTGAAGGTCTTGCAAAAAGTAGGAATCCATGGAACATTCCTCAATACAATAAAGGCTGTATATGATAAACCTACAGCCAGCATTATACTTAATGGTGAAAAACTAATGCCATTTCTTCTAAACTCAGGAATAAGACAAGGATGTCCACTCTCTCCACTTCTCTTCAATCTAGTATTAGAATGGCTAGCTACAGCAATAAGACAAGATGCAGACATAAAGGGGATCCAAATAGGGAAAGAAGAAATAAAACTCTCTCTCTTTGCAGATGACATGATCTTGTATTTAAAGAATCCCATAGACTCCACTCCCAAATTTCTCAAGCTGATTCAAAACTTTGGCAAAGTAGCAGAGTATAAAATTAGCCCTCAAAAATCAATGGCTTTTCTGTATGCCAACAATAATAAAGTGTGGCTGAAATTAGAAAAGCAACTCCATTCATAGTAGTCCCACAGAAAATAAAATACTTAGGAATTAACTTAACCAAAGAAGTGAAGGACCTCTATGATGAAAACTTTAAAAACTTGAAAAAGGAAATCAAAACAGAACTTAGAAAGTGGCAAAAACTCCCATGCTCCTGGATTGGAAAGATCAACATCGTGAAAATGGCAATACTTCCTAAGGATATCTACAAGTTCAATGTGATACATATCAAAATTCCAACCTCATTCTTCAAGGAAATAGAAGAGACAATCCAAAAATTCATATGGAATAATAAAAGACACAATAGCAAAAACGATCCTCAACAGAAAGGACACTACTGGAGGAATATCATTACCAAATTTCAAACTCTACTATAAAGACATAGTAATCAAAACAGGTTGGTACTGGCACAAAAACAGACCTCAGGACCAATGGAATAGAATTGAAAACCCAGAAATGAACACAGACCTATAGCCATCTAATCTTCGATAAGGGAGCTAAAAAAAAAATAGAATGGAAGAAAGACAGCCTCTTCAGTAAATGGTGATGGCAAAATTGGTTAACTACTTGTAGAAAACAAAAGCTAGATCCTTATATATCACTCTGCACATGAATCAACTCCAAATATATCAAAGATCTCGGTGTCAAAACAGACACTCTGCAAACATAACAGGATGAAATAGGAGAAACCCTAGATCTTGTTGGCTCAGGCCGAAATTTTCTTAATAGATACCCAAAAACACAATAAATCAAAAAAGGTTGGACAAATGGGATTGCATGTAATTGCAGAGCTTCTGCATGGCAAAGGACATAGCTAGCAAGATCAATAGAAAGCCCACGGATTGGGAGATGATCTTTACTAGCCATACAAAGTACAAGGTTCTCATATCTAAAATACACCTGGAACTCAAAAAATTAAATCGCCCAACAACAAATCTTCAAAGAAACAACTTCCCAATAAATAAGTGGGTGAAAGACTTAAAGAGAAACTTCTCTGAAAAAGAAAGAAGGATGGCCAATAGACACATGAAGAAATGCTCAACATCCCTAGCCATAAAAGAAACGTAAATCAAAACAACATTGAGATACCACCTAACTCCCGTTAGAATGGCAAAATCAAGAACTCAAAACCAACAGATGCTGGAGGGGATGTGAACAGAAGGGAACCTTACTGCATTGTTGGTGGGAGTGTAAACTTAAGTCACTTTGGAAAGCAGTACGGATTTTCCTCAAAAGACTCCACATAGAGCTCCCTTATGACTCAGCAATTCTACTTTTGATCATTTACCCAAATGTTTACAAACAAGACCATACTAAAGTTACCAGCACGACTATGTTTATTGCAGCATCATTTACTATAGCTAAGATATGGAACCAACCCAGATGCTTCTCAGTAGATGAATGGATCAAGAAAATGTGGTATATATGCACAATGGAATTCTATGCCCCATTTGTTAGGAAACGGAAAGGCTTGAAAAATTTATTTTAAGTGAAGTAAGCCAGGTCCAAAGAAACATTGGTCCTATGGTTTCCCTT
Organism: Dipodomys spectabilis; assembly: GCF_019054845.1. Classification (NCBI taxonomy): domain Eukaryota; kingdom Metazoa; phylum Chordata; class Mammalia; order Rodentia; family Heteromyidae; genus Dipodomys; species Dipodomys spectabilis. The sequence continues at coordinate 73,691 of NW_024871409.1, read as the reverse complement.
ATTTGTAATATCTAGTATATGTCTCAGTCAAGTTGAAAAGGTCAGATAAGGTGATGTTAGGGAAATGAACCCTAATGAACCCTGATTCAATTTTTTTTTCTTTCATGCGATTGTTTCTAACACATTTATAAGATTATATTTTGTTACTTTATATGTCCCTCCCCCATCGTTTAACCCCTGCTTTCACTGTATATGATGTCGGTATAATTTGTGGAGCGGAAGGGGAAAAACAAATAATTTCAATAGGGATACAGGTGGACCCACTGCAACAATGAGATGTACAAGTCGTTATGTCGAAAATGAACTTTACAATTTTGGTGCAGGATAGGGGCAACAAGGAGTATTGGGTGGAGGGGTGGGGAGAGGGTGGGAAGGGGAAACAAAGGAGGAGGCTACAATGCTTGATAAGAAATGTACTCATTATCTTGCCCATGTAATTGTAACTCCTCTGTACAGTATTTTCACCATATAAAACCCTCCCGTATCCTATTTAAACGATTTTTCTCCTTCCCCTCCACAAATTATACTGACATCAAATATGTTATGTGCGGCGAACGCCTTCTCGGCCAGCGAGGAAGAATGACCACCACACCAGGAGTCTTCTCAGATCACACTTTATTGGAGAGCTTTTGAGTTGATGGGAGAGCTTGAGCGCGAGAGACCCCGTACAGGAAAATGCGGCCGCTTATATAGGGAATAGGAACACCGGTCGTTCTATCATTGGTCGTCTGCCTCTCACCGTCACCAGGTGCCACAGGATTGGCTGGGGACTCTACGTGGCTCGCGCATGCGCAAAGCCCGGGACCTACAATCCCGCCAAACATTGCCTAATATGGAGTTGTTTCAAAGCTGCAGGGAAGTGGGCGCCATCTTGTAATGGCATTTGCCCTGGCTCCCTGCAGTTCCCCCTTTTTGTTTTTGGCAACAGGTAAGAGTAGAGGTCTGTTCCCTGAATAGAAGAGGACAATGCAAAGCCTTCGTTCCAGGTTACCTCTCCCCAGAGGATGGCCCGCCAGTCCGATGCCTTTTTTCCAGGGGTGGGGAAAGCACGGCATCAACCCACATGCAAACAGACTTGCTCTTCTTGAGGAGATGGAGGTCTTCCCCAAGTGCAGTGCATACGCCTAGCACCCTGTCCCGTATTGTAAGCTGCATACCTGTCCCGGTGCAATGGGATCCCCTGATCCCTCGGGGTGCTAAGGCTATGCAGGATGGCAGGGCTTAATTGCCCTTTAGGGCTGACAGCCAAATCTGGGGTGAGGATCCACTTTCCAAGGCGCCTAATGCTTGTGAGATAACAACCTTGTCCCTTCTGGTTTGGGCTCGAAGGCGACAGACCAACCATAGGCAGACTACGCATCCTCCCAAGCAGCAGGCCAAAAACATCCCAACTCCCACCCACTCTTTAAACCAGGAGACTGCAGAGGAGATCCAAGACTGGAGTCCCTCCACCAATCCAGGGTCCACTCGCGTTGAGTTCACGGTAACAATGGCAATCCGCAGCTGATCCAGCATCTCATCAAATTCGCCGGTCCAATTACATTTGTTGTCGTGGAGTTTGTTGTTGCTTGGCCTTTTATGTCCCAGGAGGCCCCCTTTGGAAAACTGGGCAAATTACCTTCTGCTCTCCTTGCTGGCCACCATCCACTAACCCAGGAGGCATTCGCCTTAAAGCAAGGACCAGGTCCTGGGAGATCAAACCAGCCCGCTGTCTGGGATATAAGCAAAATGCATGAGGAAAAGGAATCGGCAGATGTATTTTTAACCGTGGGAAAAGCCTGGCATCATGCTTCACTGGCATCGGCCTCGGGAACACCGACAGGATTCCCCATCTGTGTTCCTCCTGGCTGGGGCAGATCTTGACCATCAGTAATATCATCATTATCAGGGATTTCGCAGTAGTCATTTTCCTTTTCTTTTTGGTCTTCTTTAACAAGTCATGTCAACCGACTCAGGACCCAATGTGGCGTTTCTTGATCCTGGGGAAACTTACCGACGTCTCCTCTCCATGTGTTGAGTTCTGGCTCCTGTTTGGCCTCTCGCGTGATCCCGGGTTTAGGCACCACTTGCGGCGAACGCCTTCTCGGCCAGCGAGGAAGAATGACCACCACACCAGGAGTCTTCTCAGATCACACTTTATTGGAGAGCTTTTGAGTTGATGGGAGAGCTTGAGCACGAGAGACCCCGTACAGGAAAATGCGGCCTCTTATATAGGGAATAGGAACACCGGTTGTTCTATCATTGGTCGTCTGCCTCTCACCGTCACCAGGTGCCACGGGATTGGCTGGGGACTCTACGTGGCTCGCGCATGCGCAAAGCCCAGGACCTACAATCCCGCCAAGCATTGCCTAATATGGAGTTGTTTCAAAGCTGCAGGGAAGTGGGCGCCATCTTGTAATGGCGTTTGCCCTGGCTCCCTGCAGTTATGTATTTGGCTACTAAACATCACTGGGGCATTTCTTTCTTAATGGTGTGTTTTCTTTCTGCACATGACATCCTAAGATGTATTTACTAAAATTTTCTCGAAATGGGCATTATTGTTCAATGGATTAAAAAATCAAAATACTTTACTTCCCCATACTTCAGAAAATAGCAATTTCTGTACCGGAGATCTTGAAATTTACTCCTGCACCTTTTATGTGGGTCCTATGTTTAAATGTCTTTTAGCTTAGCTACCTGGCCAACTAAACACTGTTCTAATTAAACACTCTTATTAAACAACAGCCCCACTGTCAAACTTGGACACTCAAGATTCACAAAGATTCCTTCGCTTTGTGGTACACATCTTCTCTAAAAAGAATTTATCTGAAAGATTTTTTTCTACTGACCTCATCTCAAGATAGATGTAGAAGAATGGCAAGTTCTCCTTCAGATAAGTGTAATCCTAGTAGGAACCAAGATAAATGTAGAAGAACAGCAAATTCTCCTTAAGATGAGTATAAATTGTAATAGGTGTTTGATATTTTTAATGGGTTAATGGACTTAGTTAATTCGGACACCCATAGTTTACAAAACCTTTTCCAAATTCGCTCAGAAGTTGTCCTTTTACTGGTTGTCCTTTACTGGTTGTCTATGGTGAAAAACAAAAAGCCTGAAAATTATGGAATTTGTTGAGTACTAAAGTTATAATTTCTTTTTTTATCAATGTTTTTAATTATGAAAATACTGTATAGAGAGCTTATAATTACATGAGCAAGGTAATGAGTAAATTTCTTTTTTAAATTTTTTTTATTTTTTTTTATTGTGAAAATCCCATACAGTAGATGAATGGATCAAGAAAATGTGGTATATATATGCAATGGAATTCTATGCCTCCATCAGAAAGAATGACATTGCCCCATTTGTTAGGAAACGGAAGACTTGGAAGAAATTCTAATAAGTGAAGTAAGCCAGGCCAAAAGAAACTTAGGTCCCATGGTTTCCCTCATTTGAAATAACAAGTATATGTCTGAGTCAAGCAGAAAAGGTCAGATAAGTTGATGTTAGGGAAATGAACCCTAAGATATGTATTCAAGTGTTTTTTTCTTTCATGCGATTGTTTCTAACACATTCATAAGATAATTTCTTTGTTCCAGTTAAGTCCCTCTCCCATGGTATAACACCTACTTTCACTGTATTTGAGGTTGGTATAATTTGTGGAGGGGAAGGGAAAAAAATCATTTAAACAGGGATACAGGTGGATCCACTGCAACAATTAGATGTACAAGTCGTTATGTGGTAAAACGAACTTTACAACTTTGGTGATGATAGGAAGGTATGGGAAGGGGAAACAAAGGAGGAGGCTACAATGCTTGATAAGAAATGTACTCATTATCTTGCCCATGTAATTGTAATCCCTCTGTACAGTATTTTCACAATTAAAAAAAATACCGTACAGAGGATTTACAAACAATCAAGTTGAGGCCTTCCCACCCAGAAAGCAGCAGGACAAAGAATAAGAGGGGGAGGAGGGGAAGAGGAGGAAGCAAAAGAAGCAAAGAAAGTAGGAGTTTCTTCCACTTCACAAAGGGTCTGTCTCAGGCAACCATGTTCTTTCTTGATATTGAACAAAACAAGTAAATGACAACAATAAAAACTACAAGAACATATCAAATCCTGTGGCGAAATTCTGGGAGCTGTTTGATCTTCCCACAGCAAGCATGCTGGCCTCTGGACATGGGAAGTTGTGAGGTGTATGTGGACCAGGTCTAGGTCAATTTCAATCCCTCAACCCTAACCTGGAGGAAAAAGCAGCTGGCATAGTAGAGAACACCTTATGCAAAGCCAGGCCTGGTTCTAGAAACTTCTCTCAGCCCTGTGTGGGTGAACATATGTGCAACTCTATGCTGGTGTGTAGTTCATACTTTGGCCTTGCCATTATTTCTTTTTTTGTGCACATCTGTCTCTGTATCCTGTGCAACTATTTATGCCCCAACAGGCTGGAAAGTCTGATAATGCCCTCTCCTGCCTTTCTGTAGAAAGCATACAAGTGTAGACAGCCTCTCCCCACACACATTAAACATTCCCTGACTCCAAGTCCACTTTCAGATAAAGGGAAATACTTAGATACAAAGGAGAAGCAAACACACAAACAAAATGTGAGAAATACAGAACCATATAGAATAACTTCTGTTGTAGGAAAAAGTAGATTCTTGATTCAAAAATGAAACATCCTTCTACAGCCATGGAATAAACACATCAAACAGCCAAGTCTTCAGTGGATGAGCACCAGCCTTGAGCAGAGAAGCTAAGGAACATTGTCCAGTCCCCCAATTCAAGGCCCAGAACCAATATTTAAGGCCTAGGTCCCTTGTTCAAGGCCCATAACTGAGTTCAAAGCTCAGGCATCTAGTTCAAGGCCCAGGCTGTGTGTTCAATTCTCAGACCGCATGATCAGGGCCCAGGTCACAAAATCAAGGCCCAGACAAGAGTTCAAAGTCCCAGCCCAAAAATCAAGGCATAGACAGTTAGGTCCAGGAACTGGCTTGGAGTTCAAGGCCCAGGCTGTGAGTTCAGGAAACAATTTCAAAGCCCAGCCTGTGAGTTCAATTGAGGCAATGCTCTCAAGACAAAGATCCACATTCATTCCCAGGCCCCTATTTCAATCCCAGGTCACAGGTTCATGTCAGGACATGAATTCAAGGCTCAGGGTGTGAGTTTAATGCTCACACCTGACTTCAATGCCTGGCTATGAGTTAAATGCCTAAGATCAGAGTTCAGGTCCTAAGCACTAGTTCTAGGAACAGGCTGCAAATTCTATTCCAGGCCATGAAATCAAGCGCAGGCCCTGAGTTCAAAGCCTACATTGTGAGTTCAAGGCTTAGGCCTAGAGTTTCAGGCCCAGGATAGGAGTTCAAATTCCAGCTGGAGAGTACAAGTCCAGGCCTTTGAGTTAAAGGCCCAGGATATTAGTTCCAAACCTAGCCCCAAATTCAAGTCCCAGTCCAGGAGTTTAAGTTGAGGTTTTCATGCTTGACTGGGTCAGGGAGGGGAAGGGGAAATAGAAAAAGTAAATGATGTGTGGATGGAAGCTAGGAGATAGAGGTTAAATAAGAGTAGGAAGAAAGAAGGAAATATAGAAAGGGAGAAAAGAAAAAGGGAAAGAAGGGAGGGAGGGTGGGAAGAAGTAAGGAAGGAAGGGAGGGAGGAAAGAAGGAAAGGAGGAAGAAAGGAAAGAAAGAAGGAAGGAAGGGAGGGGTGGAGGGAGGAAGAGAGGGAGGAAATAAGGCAGGGCAGGAGCAAGGAAGGTAGAGAGAGGAAGAAAAGAAGGGAAAAGTGAAGCATGGGAAGAAGTAAGGAAAGAAGGAGGAAGAACAGCAAGAGGAGAGGAGCAAGAAGTGGAAGAGTATGAGGAGCAGGAAAAGAGTGGGAGGCTGAGGTGGAGATGGAAGAGGAGAAGGAGAGGGATCTTTTCTAGGATTTCATGTAGGTATTCGTGTTGAATCAACCAAAAGAATTGTATTCATGTTCAAAGTTTGCTCCAAAAATTGGACTGCAGGGATGGTAGGGGGATAAAAAGGAGGACACAACAATGCTTGATAAGAAATGTACTTATTACCTTGCTCATGTAATTGTAACCCCTCTGTACGGTATTTTCACAATAAAAATATTAAGAATTATAACTAATTATTGATATTACACAATAGGCAAAATGCTACTTTATAAATGTGCACATCATCAGAAACATCATTTTTTCAAAACCACCATATCTGCTGATCATTTTCTGAATTCTCATATCTTACCTGTACCTAAACTACACTGTTCCAACGTTCTTTCACATGATAAATCTTAAGAAAATATGCTTGAAGTACCAGTCCAACTAGCAACAGGTGTCTATTCAAGGTGTTATTTATTCATGTGCAATACTGTCTGAAAACAAATTATATTTTTTGAAAGAAAGATGGGCATAACATCAGTGTGTATGAACAATAAAAGATTCTATGTTGAAATGAACTAATAATAAGTAATTGAACACATGTGTAAAATTGTTAAAATTGATATGACCTTGGGTAGCTTGCGCTTACTGCACTTGAGTTCTTTCAAAATGCACAGCTAATAGAGTTCTTAGCATTTATCCAAATAGTACAAAAGGGGATTGCTATTTTTCTTTAAATCAATTAAGAAAAAAATGAACAAATGTATTTTTCTAAAATTCTCATCAAGAAACGTTTTGAAAAACCAACATTGAATTGATCTGAAGGAAAATATCAGATATTTATTTTTCTCATCGTTCTCTTAAAGAGAATGAAAGATACAGAGACTTCTGTGACTCCCTTTCTTCTTTACAGTTCAACTAGTTTAGAACAAATGTTCATATCTCCTATGTTAATCATCCCAAAAGGGCAGGAAACAAATGATATCAAAATACATGAAAATAAGTTGAAATGTATGATTTTGCAATTTTAAACCAAATGTAACAGTTATAATTAAGACAGTAGTAATTTTATGTCACTAAGCCTTAACAATATCTACTGAATGTATTTCTCGAGATAGTCTTTTAGACTTTTTTATTTTTTTATTGTGAAAATACTGTACAGAGGGGTTACAATTACATGGGAAAGATAATGAGTACATTTCTTATCAAGCATTGTAGCCTCCTCCTTCGTTTCCCCTTAGTGTGACTTGTATAGGAAGGTTTAAAATTCTGTTTTTGTCAATTGTGTTCAGACTTATTTCAATTGTCCCTTCCAACCCATCAACAAAAAAACTGATAATTTATTTGCTATAATTAGCATATATCCATGATAACTTTATCAGATGAGAGGAAAAGCTCCAAAGCTCTGTACTGTAGTATAGGTAGAAAGATATATAGATTGTTAGATAGATAGTTAGGCTGATAGGTAGGTAGGTAGGTAGGTAGGTAGATAGGTAGGTAGGTAGGTAGGAAGGTAGGTAGGTAGGTAGATAGATAAATAGATAGATAGATAGATAGATAGATAGATAGATAGATAGATAGATAGATAGATAGATAGATAGATAGATAGATAGATAGATAGATAGATAGATAGATAGATAGATAGATAGATAGATACACACACACACACACAGATTGATAGATAGATGTAATATACCACTATATAAAATGAGGCTACAGGAAATGAAACTCAAGATAGGCTCAGAACAGTTTATCCTTATACTTCTAGATTTTAGTATAGCATATGATTTTTTGTTTCTACTTTATGTTCTTCCTCCTATGGTATATTCCTGTTGTCACTGTATTTGATTTTGGCTCCATTTTGTATATTGATTTTTGTAATGGGGAGGCAGGAGAGTAAAAAATTCCTGATATAAGAACACAGGGTGACCCATTGGAATAATGATACAAGACAGTCTATGGGAAATAAACTTAGCAGCTTTGGGTTGGAGGAAGAGAGGTGAAGATGGAGGAGGGAAAGGACAGAAGGAAAAACAAAGGGATAACACTACTTGACAAGAAATGCACTCATTACTAACATAAATGTCATTTCTCTTTACAGCGTCTTTTGAAGTAAATGATTTAAAAAGCAAACAAGGCAAAAAATAGCAACAAAAACAAAAACTGATTTTGGTATCCAAATGCCCTATTAATCTGTATGAGGTAGAGGCAGCTTTATCACATGTGACTATTATTGCATTGTGAAATTTTTGTTCTTTTTAAGTTCTCCAGGCAAATTAGTGTTCTGTGAATGATACTGAAAATATGAGCAGGATGTAAAGTTGATATAGACAATATATTGTTTGACATTAAACTGTATTACTAAATGCTAAGTCAACCAAACTGTGTTAAAGAATGATGATAATTTATGGAGGGGAACGGAAAAAACAAATAATTTATGTAGGGATAAAGGTGTACCCATTGCAACAATGAGATATACAAGTCGTTATTTGGAAAAACGAACTTTACAACTTTGGTGGGGGAGGAGGAGGATTGAGTGGGAGGATGAGGGAAGGATGGGAAGAAATGAGAAGGGTAAACAAAGGAGGAGGTACAATGCTTGATAAGAAATGTACTCATTATCTTGTCCATGTAATTATAACCCCTCTGTACAGTATTTTCACAATAAAAAGAAAAAAAAAAAAAGAATGATGATCTTTTTTTTCTATTCTCAAGGGTGAAATTTGATTTAGGCAGAAAATTGAAAAGCAATTAAACTGAACTCAAATATAAGGTTAACTTCACATTTAGTAATATTCAGAATGACAATCTCCTGAAAACTTCTTGTCACATACATTCTGATTTGAAATAAAAAACAAATGTTATGAAATGAGATTACATTGTGGTTTCGAAACGAAAAGTGCCCTAAGGAAAAAAGCAAAAAAATAATAATAACACATACAAGACATTTTTATTATAGTGTGTCCATCCAAAAGTAGGTATTGATTATCAAATTTAGTATAAGCAGTAATTCATTCAAATAACAAGAAAATGAAAGGAAGTAACTTAGAGATAGTTTTAAAATTGGGATTCATACTAGGCTAAAGAACTTCTCAGGAACATTGCTTAGTATACTATTGTTTGGGGTGGTGTGGGTGGGTGGAAGTGCAACTTGCCCACAGTTGTTGGGCTGTAGAATATTTTCTAAAATCTATGAATTTCACCACATAGTATAAATATATGTAGTGCTAGATTCAATAGAGTTTTTGACAAGTCCCGTTTTTAGATTATTTGGTACGAGTTCTCTGTATTTGTAGGTCATATTTTACTACGAGTAACTACTTCAGTCTAAAGCTACCATACAACTTTCATCCATTTACTCAGTGATCTTCTGTGATAGAATGATTCTGTCAAAACCCTGGCAGTAGTGTATTTATGTCTAAATATTGTGTTGAAAGTTCTCGTTCCATTATCAGTGTGCATCCTTTAATGGAGTATACATATCCATATGAAATTTCTGTAGAAAATGAAATTTTTAATGATTTATTTGGTACTAAAAAGTAGCACCTGAATGGAAGAATATTATTCACTGTTAACAAAACCATAGTAATATATTTTCTGTGCAAAAGACCTTACTATACTATCTGTAATATGGAAATAACTGACAAGGATATTCATAGAGATTTTTGTAAATACAACAATTCTAAAAAAAGCAATTGTCTAATTAGCCTAAAATTCTTTTCTGCTCGGTTTGTCTTGTATTTGCAAAAAGAAGCTAATTGAAAAATTAGATTTCAAAGAATTAATACATATTATCATCATCATGTTTCAAAGTGAGTTGAAGATGTGATATGTAACAATAGTGTTCCTATCCATTCTATTATTAACATCTATTTTTCTTTCTTATTTAAATTTTATTGTTATAGTGACCTAGGTTAGAGTATAGTTATACAAGATATGAGTCCAGTCCTTGTTGAAATTGTTATCCCTTCCTTATTTTTCTCTCTCTTTTCCATTACCCATTAACCCCAATGTTGTACAAATTATATCCAACATATTGTCTTGTGAGTATTGCCATTACACAGGATACCCTGTTGTCACTTGTCGTACAATATTATCATCACACTAATCATTGAATAAGTTTTATAAAACTTTTGGAAATAAATCACATTGATAAAACAGAGTGTACTGTCAGGAATTACAGACTTTCAAAAATAAGGATGTGATGAAGAAACAGGGAACTACTATCTTTCCAAGTACTTTGTTCATGATTTTTTGTGACTTCTGTACCTACTTGCTCATTTCCTAAGCTCTTGCACATAACAGTGTGAAGTGATCTGTGTTCTTGGATGACAAGACTAAGATGACTTCATTCAAGAATTATATAAATATACGAAAATTTTGGAAGTGATATGATCCAAATCCTTCAACATAATCACAAAAGTTGTGTCATGCAAAATCCTGCCCCTATGTTTAATCAGAGAATCGATTTGTTTCCATTATAACTGTGAAACATGCAATTTGTTTGTAAAGTAATAACAGTAACAGTAGATAGTGATAATAGGGAAAAATAAAGAATGATGTAGAATTAGTTTTATTTTCATAAATATATTAATATCTGTCGATGTGAATATTGCAGTTGAACAGTGCAACATTAGGAGTTTGTAAAGACCAACTCTTGTTAAAAGCTGTTTTTAACTTACCTGTATCATCAAAACTCCAATGAAAGGGACTATCAATATTTGTGAACTCTGTATATATTAGAGAAATTAATAGTTATCCTAGCTGCATAATAAGAAGTGAGGAGTGGAGGCAGGAGTCCTGTAAAAAATGATTTATTTTAAATATAATTGCAAGGTGACACATTGCACATATGTATGTTTGGGATAATCACACTAAAATAAAGGGAATATTGATGCTTCCCTAATCAATGTAACAAAAATTTTGTTTTTGCAACTGAGGAGGCATAAATTGAAACAAGATTGTGCCATGTCAAACCAAATACTTTAGAAACATGCATAAGAGAGTATTCCAAGAAGAAATTGACACAAACATAGAAAGGTTTGAATATATACACATAAACACAGTTCATCACAAAGAAGCAAACCAATGATTTAAACAGTATTTTAAAAAAATGGAAAATAGGGTTCAGGGAGGAAGATGGCGGAGGAGAAGCTGGAATCTGAACAAGCTCTCGCATAGAAAGCAGTTTCAGAGTTCCAGTGAACAGTCCTAAGCCAGAGAATCACACCAAGTGTGCCATCACAGGACAGAGAGTTAGACAAGAGAGGGGAAGCCAAGACAAGGAGACACATCTGACCGCCTGCCAGCAGCCGCGGCGGCGGCGGCGGCAGGGTCGCAGCGGCTACCGCAGCCGCGGCCATACCTGAGCGCTCACACAGAGAGTCCGGGACGAAGGAGCCAGACGCAGAGGGCGAGAGGATTCTACTCAACACCAGCAAGAACCGACAAGGAGCGGACAACTTCATCCTGCACTTTGCAGACCAGAGACGACCCAGGATCCAAGACTCGGCGTGAGTAGCCCCACTTCCTCACTCCTTCTCCGGGAGCAGAGGAGGGAAGGCCACCCCTCCCCCCCCAGCACCGGTGATCTCCATCTTGGATACCGACAAAGCTCAGAGGAGCTGCTAGCTCCAACTCAGGCCTTGGAATAAAACGAGTCATTTAACAGGTCACAAGAACTTAACGGCGAAGTGACCTGCCAGACTCAGCTCCATCCAGGGAAAAGTCACCCAGCTCAGGCACCAGCCATTGGAGTGGCTTTCCTCACTGGGTAACCAGAGCCAGAGGCTGCCCCTCCCTCTAGCAGCCTCCACAATCAATTGAAAAACAGAAACCCTGAGAATGGCTCCAGGGTGGGCTCTGTGAATTTTTCACAAAATAGCCCCAGGGAAAAGCTACTGTTTGTTGAAAGGCCTCAACTCTACCAGAACCTAGCCTCATCACCCCTCTTTTGTGATTCTCAAAGCAGATCACCCTCCCATTAAACTAACCTGGGAGGGGGATCTCAAAATCTTGGGTAAAGCAGAGCATTTTTCTGCCTGTTCGAACAAACTGACTTAAGAAACCAATCAAGCCACAGGACCTCAAGCTGACCAGAGACTCCAACAAGAGGCTGGTAACAGACAAAAGGGAGATACAGGATTCTTCCCACCCCTCCCAAAAAAAAATCAAAAAAAAAAAAAATCAAAGAACTTTTTTTTTTCTTCTTTTCTTTTTTTTTTTTTTTTTTTTTTTTTTGGTACCTTATATATATAAAATTTTTTTTTCCTTTTCTAAAACTTTTATTAATCTTTAATTTTTGCCTTTTTTGAAAAAATAATTGTTTTCCAGTAACTTTTTTTTCCTCTTATAATTTTTATTTTAGGAATACGTGAATGTACGTTTTCCTTTCTTTTCTTGTCTTCTCTCTTTTTATTTCTTTCTTTCTTAATTATCTTTTTGTTTTTTGTCTAGCTCTACTGAACTTCTGATCTTTTTTTTTCTCCCTTTCTTATCCTTTTCACCTTTTCCTTTCTTTTGTTCTTCTGTATGTGCCTTAACTCTTGTCCTGCACATCCTGATAAACCCATAGTTAACTAGTAGACCCTATCCCCCATTGTGTACACACTTAATCCACAAATTTATTACTCAATCCAAAACCTCTGAGACTTAAATTCCTTAATAGCAGTACTACCTCTTTATACCTATATAATATTTTAAGCATTTTTTAAGTTTTCCACATCTCCTCTATCTCCCTCCTGTTTTCTCATTATATTCACATTCCTCTCTAAATAGATGGTCTTTCAATCTCCATAACTATATTAATTTTTACGTTTCTAATTTTTTTTCTGGTCTCTTTTCATTTCCCTTTACCTTTCTTCTTTTTCTCTCCCTCTCTACTTGCATCCTACCCAACCTATTTCCTGCATTGAGATTAGGACATAGTTAACTCTCCCTGTGCCTCCCCACACCAATCTATTCCTAATTTTTACCCACATCTCTCCCTAACCCTAAAAATTTCTGGTTTCCCAAATTCTTCTCTGCGGTTCGAAGCCCATTAACATATAGTTGTTTGATGTTGAATAGATGTATCTGTTGAACTAGATTGTATCTGTAGACTATTGACTGTATAAATGCAAACGTTGGTTGATGGTTGCCTTAAGATAGTGTTCTAGCACAAAACTGGTGCTATTTTCATCTCAAATGGGCAGAGTAAGCCGAAAAAACACAAGAAAAATGGCAAATCCAGGTATCTCAATTCCCAATCTTGATAATCAGGGGTCAGATCAGATAATGAACAATCCAGAGGAGAGTTCCCAAATAGCTCTACAAACACTGGTGGCAAATATGATAAATGAGAAGTTTGACAACTTACAAAGGACTCTGTATGAGCGTGATAGGGAGAGAGAGGAGGCATCCCAAAAGTTTATGCAGGAATATCATAAGCGTGAGGAAGCTACTCAAAAAATGATACAGGATTTGCGTGAACAACTTGAGAATACTCAAAGAGAAAGGGAGGAATGGCGTGAGCAGGCTGAGAACACTCAAAGAGAACTGCAGGAATCCCAGGAACGGGAGGAAAGAGAACTGCAGGAATCCCACAAACGGGAGGAAGCTAATCAAAGAGTAATTCAGGAATTGAGAGACCAGGTAGAGAACACACAAAGATCACTAAAGGCATTCATGGAATCCATTAACAAAGAGCTGAAGGAAGTCAGGGAGACCACAAAGGGAATGCTGAATGGAACCCAACAGAAGGAATGGGAGTCCAAAGAAATCATAACCAATCAACTAAGTGATTTGAGAACAAACACTGAACACCAAATTAAGGAAGTAAAGAAATTCATACAAGACCTAAAACAGAGCTTCAACAAAGAACTTGAAGCCATCAAAGCTGACCAATTAGAAGGAAAAGAGATAAAAAACAAAGTAGAGAGTCTTGACAGCAGGTTAGACCATGCAGAAGATCGAATCTCAGGGATTGAAGACAGCCTAGATATTATAGAGAAAGAACATACAACCATCCAAGACAAGTCCAAGAAGTATGATAGATCTATTCAACACCTAGAAGACACCATCAGAAGGCCTAATCTAAGGATAATGGGTGTAGAGGAGCACCTAGAAACAGAAGTTAATGGTCTAGGAAATTTGTTTAACAGGATCCTAGCAGAGAACTTCCCAAACATACAAAAAGATAGGCCTATTCAGATACAAGAAGCTTTTAGAACCCCAAATAGACCAGACCAGAATAGGACATCCCACCGTCACATTATAATCCACACAGGATCAACTCAGACCAAGGAAAAGATCCTTAAAGCTGTCAAGGAGAAAAGGTTAATCACCTATAAAGGGAAACCAATTAGAATCACCTCAGATTTCTCAGCAGAGACAATCAAAGCAAGAAGAGCCTGGAATGATGTATGCCATGCCCTAAAAACAAACAACTATCAACCAAGAATACTGTACCCAGCTAAACTCTCCTTCATAACTGAAGGCCAAATAAAAACCTTCCATAGCAAAGAAAAATTGAAACAATACATCTCCACCAAACCAGCCCTACAAAAGATTCTTAAAGATGTCCTACACATAGAAAACCAACAAGACCGCAACAAAGGCCAAGAAACTGCACCCAAACTGAGAATCCAAGAACCATAGGAAGAACCTAGTTTTCGCAGCCCCCAAGAAGGTGGATAACATGGCAGGAACTCCCAAATACCTCTCAGTCCTATCTCTTAATGTTAACGGACTGAACTCTCCAATTAAGCGACATAGACTGTCTAGTTGGATTAAAAAACAAGACCCTTCTATCTGCTGCCTGCAGGAGTCACATCGTGCCCGTAAAAACAAACACATTTTCAATGTTAAAGGCTGGAACAAAATCTACCAAGCAAACGGCCCCCATAAACAGGCGGGAGTTGCAATCCTAATATCAGATAAAATAGACTTCAAATTAAAATTCGTGAGAAGAGATAAAGAAGGTCGCTACATACTAATTAAAGGATCTCTCCTTCAGGAGGATATTACAATTCTAAATATCTATTCGCCAAACAATGGAGCACCCAAATTTATCAAAGAAACACTACTTTCCCTCAAATCCCATATAGATCCAAAGACATTAATTGTTGGGGATTTTAACACACCACTCTCCCCACTAGATAGATCAACTCGGCAAAAACTCAACAGAGAAACCGCAGATCTAAACAGCTGCATAGATCAACTAGACTTAACAGACATCTACCGAACATTTCACCCAGCAGCATCAGAATACACGTTTTTCTCAGCAGCACATGGAACGTTTTCTAAAATAGACCACATTTTAGGCCACAAAGCAAACTTGTCTAAATTCTGAAACATTGAAGTTATACCTTGCATTCTCTCTGACCACAAGGGAATAAAATTAGAACTCAACACCAAAAGCCACCAAAGAAAGTCCAGTATCACACGGAGGCTGAACAACACACTGCTGAATCAAGAGTGGGTCATGGAAGAGATTAGAAAGGAAATTCAAATGTTCATGCTATTCAACAAAAATGAACACACAAATTACCAGCTCCTCTGGGACACAGCAAAGGCAGTACTCAGAGGCAAGTTTATAGCTCTGAGCTCCCATATCAACAAATTGGAGAAATCTGAAACTAGCAATTTAATGACACATCTAAACCTCCTTGAAAAAGAGCAGCAAGATAAACCCCAATCCAGTAGACGGAAAGAAATAATCAAAATTAAATCAGAATTAAATGAATTAGAATCCAAAAAAACTATAGAAAGAATCAACAAAACAAAGAGTTGGTTCTTCGAAAAACTTAACAAAATTGACAGACCCTTAGCAAATCTTATCAGAAAAAGAAGAGAACACACCCAAATTAATAAACTCAGAGATGAAAATGGAAACATCACCACGGAAACAACCAAGATTCAGAACATTATAAGGGAATACTTCTCAAAACTTTATGCTAATAAGTTTGAGAACTTGACAGAAATGGACCTTTTCCTAGCAAATATTGACATGCCAAAACTAAACCAAGATGAGTTAAACCAGCTTAACAGGCCCATATCAAGCATTGAAATAGAAACAGCAATAAGAGACCTCCCAGCTAAGAAAAGTCCAGGACCAGATGGTTTTACAGCGGAATTTTACAAGGCCTTCAAAGCAGAGCTCACACCAATTCTCCTCCAACTCTTCAATGAAATTGAAAGAGAAAGCTCACTACCGAACACATTCTATGAAGCCATCATAACCCTCATCCCAAAACCAGGCAGGGACTCATCAAAGAAAGAGAACTATAGACCCATTTCTTTGATGAACATTGATGCAAAACTTCTCAACAAAATTTTGGCCAATCGACTTCAACAATTCATCCAAAAAATCATACACCACGATCAAACAGGATTCATTTCAGGGATGCAAAGCTGGTTCAATATACGCAAATCAATTAATATTATTCATCACATCAACAGGAGCAAGAATAAGAACCACATGGTTATCTCAATAGATGCAGAAAAAGCATTCGACAAGATCCAACACCCCTTCCTGATGAAGGTTTTGGAAAAATTAGGAATCCATGGAACATTCCTCAATACGATAAAGGCTGTATATGACAAACCTACAGCCAGCATTATACTCAATGGTGAAAAACTAAAGCCATTTCCTCTTAACTCAGGAACAAGACAAGGATGCCCACTCTCTCCACTTCTCTTCAATCTAGTATTAGAATGCCTAGCTACAGCAATAAGACAAGATGCAGACATAAAGGGGATCCAAATAGGGAAAGAAGAAATAAAACTCTCCCTCTTTGCAGATGACATGATCTTGTATTTAAAGAATCCCATAGACTCCACTCCCAAATTACTCAAGCTGATTCAAAACTTCGGCAAAGTAGCAGGTTATAAAATTAACCCCCAAAAATCAATGGCTTTTCTGTATGCCAACAATGAGAAAAGTGTGGCTGAAATTAGGAAAGCAACTCCATTTGTAATAGCCCCACAAAAAATAAAATACCTAGGAATTAACTTAACTAAAGAAGTGAAGGACCTCTATGATGAAAACTTTAAAATCTTGAAAAAGGAAATCAACACAGAACTTAAAAAATGGCAAAACCTCCCATGCTCCTGGATTGGAAAGATTAACATCGTGAAAATGGCAATACTTCCCAAGGCTATCTACAAATTCAACGCAATACCTATCAAAATTCCACCCTCATTCTTCAAGGAAATAGAAGAGGCAATCCAAAAATTCATATGGAACAATAAAAGACCCCGAATAGCAAAAACGCTCCTGAATGGAAAGAACACTGCTGGAGGAATATCAATACCAAACTTCAAACTCTACTATAAAGCCATAGTAATCAAAACAGCTTGGTATTGGCATAAGAACAGACCTCAGGACCAATGGAATAGAATTGAAAACCCAGAAGTGAACCCACAGACCTATAGCCATCTAATCTTCGATAAGGGAGCTAAAACAATAGAATGGAAGAAAGACAACCTCTTCAGTAAATGGTGCTGGCAAAATTGGTTAACTACATGTAGAAAACTTAAGCTAGATCCTTATATATCACCCTGCACCAGAATCAACTCCAAATGGATCAAAGACCTTGAACTCAAAGCAGACACTCTGAAAACATTACAGGATGGAATAGGAGAAACCCTAGGTCTCCTTGGCTCAGGCCGAAATTTTCTGAATAGAGACCTGGAAACACAACAAATCAAAGAAAGGTTGGGCAAATGGGATTGCATAAAGTTGCAGAGCTTCTGCAGGGCAAATGACATAGCTAGCAAGATCAATAGAAAGCCCACGGATTGGGAGAAGATCTTTACTAGCCATACAACGGACAAGGGTCTCATATCTAAAATATACTTGGAACTCAAAAAATTAAACCCCCCAACAACAAATCCTCAAAGAAACAACTGCCCAATAAATAAGTGGGCGAAAGACTTAAAGAGAAACTTCTCTGAAGAAGAAAGAAGGATGGCCAATAGACACATGAAGAAATGTTCAACATCCCTAGCCATAAAAGAAATGCAAATCAAAACAACATTGAGATATCACCTCACTCCAGTTAGAATGGCAAAAATCAAGAACTCTAACAACAACAGATGCTGGAGGGGATGTGGACAGAAAGGAACCTTAATTCATTGTTGGTGGGAATGTAAACTTGTTCAACCACTTTGGAAAGCAGTATGGAGGTTCCTCAAAAGACTCCACATAGAGCTCCCCTATGACCCAGCAATCCCACTTTTGGGCATTTACCCTAATGTTTACAAACAAGACCACACTAAAGTTACCAGCACAACTATGTTTATTGCAGCATTATTTACCATAGCTAAGATATGGAACCAACCCAGATGCCCCTCAGTAGATGAATGGATCAAGAAAATGTGGTATATATACACAATGGAATTCTATGCCTCCATCAGAAAGAATGACATTGCCCCATTTGTTAGGAAATGGAAAAACTTGGAAAAAATTATATTAAGTGAAGTAAGCCAGGCCCAAAGAAACGTAGGTCCCATGGTTTCCCTTATTTGTAATATCTAGTATATGTATGAGTCAAGCGGAAAAGGTCAGATAATGTGATGTCAGGAAAATGAACCCTTAGATGTGTATTTTAATGTTTTTTTCTTTCATGCATGTGTTTCTAACACATTTATAAGATTATCTCTTTGTTGCTTTGTATGTCCCTCCCCCACAGTATAACCCTTGCTTTCACTATATTTGATGTCAGTATAACTTGTGGAGGAGATGGGGAAAAACCAGTTGTTTAAGGATACAGGTGGACCTGTTGCAACAATGAGAAGTACAAGTTGTCATGTCCAAAACGAACTTTACAATGTTGGTGGGGGGGGGCTGGGGGGAGGGAGGAAGGAGAAGGATTGGGATTAGGGGGGGAGGGGGGAGGCTGGGAAGGGATGTGAAGGATAAACAAAGGAGGAGGCTGCAATGCTTGGTAAGAAATGTACACATTATCCTGCCCATGTAACTGTAACTCCTCTGTACAGTATGTTCACAAATAAAATTAAATTAAATTAAAAAAAAAAAAATCTGTGTGAAAGAAAGGTCATCTTTTTTTTATTCTCAAGGGTAGAATTCGATTGATTTAGGCAGAAAAGTGAAAAGCAATTAAATGAAAATGAAATATAATGTTGACCTCATATTTATTGATATTCAGAATGACTTAATACCAAAAAAATTCTTGTCAAATACATTCCAATTTGAAATAAATAAAATACATTCCAATTTCAAATAAGAAGCATACTTTGTGGTTTGGAAATGAAAGTGTCCTAAAGGAAAAAGCAAAAAGAAAACAAAACTAAAACTAAATAACAACAATCAAAACACCACACTTTTATTATCTTGCAATGTCTAACCAAAAGACAGGATAAACAACTTTATTATAAGTAGTAATTAATTCAAGTGAAAATAAAATGAGAGGGAGTAATTTAGAAGAGTTAAAGTGGGATTCGTACTTGGCTAAATGAACTTCTCAGCAACTTGGCTTTGTATAACATTTTTTGGGGGTGGTTAGTGTGTGTGTGTGTGAGTGTGTGTGTGTGTAGGTGTAACTTGCTAATAGTGGTAGCATGGTATGGAATAATTCCTAAAATTTATGAATTTCACCATATCAACAAATAGTATAATTTTACACATTGCAGGGTTCAGTGGAGTTTTTGACAAATCACATTCTTAAAATAATAAGCATATGTTCTTTCTCTATGTAGCTCCTACTTCAATAAGAGTAACTACTGCAGTCTAAAGAGTTTGCACTACATTAATAATTTACTCAGTGATCATCTGTGATAGAATGATTCTGTCAAAACTCTGGTAGTAGTCATTTCTTGTCTAAAAGTTTTCTTGAAAGTTCTCGTTTCATTGTCAGTGTACATTCCTGTGCTTGGAGCATACATATCCTTATGAAATTTCTAGAGAATATCAGATTTTTTAGTAATTTATTTGGTACTAAAACTTACATGAATTGGAGAATATTACTCACTGGTAACAACACCATATTTATATATTTTCTGTACAAAGACCTTAACATACATTCTGTAATCTGGAAATAACTGGCAGGTATATTAATAAGTATTCCTATAGATATCAAATTCTGAAAATAGCACTTTTCTTGGGTTGGGAAGTTCGCTCAGTGGTAGAGTGCTTTTCCTGGATGCATGAGTCCCTGGGTTTGATTGCTCAGCACCACATAAACAGAAAAATCCAGAAGTGGTACTATAGTGCAAGTGCTAGAGCACTAGCCTTGAGCTGAAGAGGTGAGAGACAATGCTGAGACCCAGAGTTCAGGAACCACAACTGACAAAAACAAAAACAAAAACAAAAATCTCTTGCACATCACAGTGTGAAGAGATGAATATTCTATGATGAGAAGACTAAGATTAATTGATTCAAGGATTATATCAATTTACAAAAATTGTCATGATATGATAATTTTAATCTTCAAATATAATTACAAAAGGCCTGTCATGCATAATGGCGCCCCTATGTTTAAACAGATAATCACTTTGTTTCCCTTAAGAAGTGTGCAATGTTTGTGAAATAATAACAGCCACAGTGTGTAGTTATAATAAGGAAAGATATAGAATGATTAATTATATTTTCATAAATATATGAATGTCACCTATTCATGTGAATATTATAATTTAATAGCACAATATGAGGAGTTTCTAAAGACTGACTTCTGTTAAAAATATTTTTAATGTATCTATACCCTCAGAACTCTAATGAAAGGGAATATCAATATCTTTAAACCTGTAGATGATAGAAAACTAACCGTTTATCCTAATTGAGTGATGAGAAGAGAGTAGTGCAAAGAGGAGTCAGGTAAAAAAATAATTTTCAATATTATTTCAAGGTTCCATACTGCACATATTTATATTTGGGTAAATCCTATTACAACAATTGGAACATATCCACTTTCCTAAATATTGAAAGAAAATTTTTGTTTTTACAACCGAAGAGGCATAAGCTGAAAAAAGATTGTACCATGTCAAACCAATGTGCCAGAAACATGCATAAGAGAAAATTAATCAAAGTAATTGACACGAAATAACACAGGGTTGAGTGTACACACATTAAAACAGTTCATCACAAAGAAGCAAATCAAAATGATTTAAACAATACTTTGGGGGAAAAACGGAAAGTATTAATTCGGCCACTACATTTTCACATGTTCTCTCAACACAAATATCTAGACATTGTTATTCTTCCCTCTTACTCTGAGGAAATGCGCTTGTCTTTTGGATTTCTCTCTCCACATTTGCTACAAGCTTGATAGGATGGATTATTGCAGAAGATGTTTAAAGACTTTTTAATTTTCTTTTAATCAAGGGCATTACTATGTCTCCTCTAGGTCCAGGTTTTACAAACTATGTTACATGAAAACTAGAAATATTATCTCGGGACAAAATAGCTATGAATAAGTACTAAATTCATTTAAAGTCCTGTTTTCGATATGATTTCTCAATATTTATTCCATACACATTTTGAACGTAAATTTTAGTGATCTTTGTGGAATTAATCCTGTGCTATTAATTAGTGCATAGCATATGAAGGATAAGCAGCCAAATTCCCAGAAGTATTCCAGATGACTTTAACAATTTTAATAAAATTGTATTTTAAATGTATATTTTGTTAGTGAATTTCATAGAGCCTGTGTACATTGTGGATCACAGTTTGAATTCTGCTGGGAAATTCTCAGGAAGCTACTGAAAATTGTAGTCATAAAAGTTCATGTGCCTAGCTAAAATTTTTGAAAGTATATTTTGATATTTATTTGCTACTAATAACTGTGAGGAAATTATGCTAAAAAGCTTCCTAGCAAAGATATAGGTTTGAATTTGGGGAGTTGATGGAATATGGACCAGATTTTTTTTCTTTATTTTTTTTAAATTGTGAAAATACAGTACAGAGGGGTTATAATTAAATGGGCAAGGTATTGAGTGCATTTCTTATCAAGCATTGTTGCCTCCTCCTTTGTTTCCCCTTCCTATTCCCCCTCCGACTTCCCTCTCTCCACCCACACTCCCCCCACCCCATGCACCAAAATTGTAAAGTTCATTTTCAAAATAACATGTTTTAACTCTCATTGTTCCTATGACCTGTATCCCTATTTAAACGATTTGTTTTTTCCCATCCCCTCCACAAATTTATACCAACATCAAATAAGTGAAAACGGGTTATACCCTGGGGGAGGGACATACAAAACAACAAAGGAATATGTTAGAGACACTGACAAGAAAGAAATTTAGAGAGAGGTTCTATAATTATATGATTGAAACAATACTGCAATTCAGAGTGTAATGTCTTGGCATGTCAATCAAACCTAGAGAATACAACCTGAGAATGAACTTGTAGAAAGACGATTAATATTCAGAAAAACTCTGAATATGTCATGTTTAGGACTGAGAATAAAAGGAAAAATGTAAATGGTTAACATGGAGATTAATAACAGATGTGGGCACATTAAGGTGTCTGCTACTTATCTAAGGATAAGTGGACTGACCAAAGACAGCCTGAAGCCCTTCATTCAAATTCACATTCACTTACAGTGGTGAATTCCAGTGTCTCCTCTGTATGGGACCCCAATTATTGTTCTCTGACATATTAATATTCCCATTCATGATTTACGTTCCTTCTTCAGCAAGCCAGCCTATGTCAATTGAAATGCTCCCTTCTGGCCCAAAGATCAAAGGGAAGATTTCGTTTCTGATTGCTATAAATTTCGACATAAAATTTATTGCAATTCCATCAGGCTTCAATAGAAGGGTGCTGCTAATATTTTTAACCTTTAACTCAGCTGAACTATTATCATAATGTTTATAGATACATAGAACTGCTTTTACATCATTCTTGTTTCAATAGTCTGTTTATTTTAGAGAATCATTCAGTTCCCTAAAAATATTCCCAGAAAAAAGATAACTGGATTGTTATATTTCAGTGCCTGAAACACGGTGACTCCTTAATGAAGTTTATCCAGCAAGGATTGAAGTAATTGCTTGCAGATATAAATATCTTAATAAAGGTATCTTAGGAAATATTTTACACCATGTGACATATTTTAAAAACATGTAAATCCTGTGTCTTAAAATGTGACATTACGCTAGACACTGGTGGCTCATGCCAGTAGTCCTAGCTACTAAGGAGACTGAGTTCCGAGGATGAAGGGTCAAAGCCAGCCTTGGCAGGACACTCTCTGAGATGTTTATCTCCAATAAACCACTAGGAAACCACAAGTGGCATGGTGGCTCAAGTGATAAAGCACTTGCCATCACCTGAAAATCTGAGGGACAGAGCTCAAGCCCACGACTAAAAAAAAAGAAAAGAAAAGAAAAAAAGGAAGAAAAACTGTGACATGGAGTTTTTAATTAAAAAGTTTTCAAAAAATTAACAAATTTATGCGAAGGGAAAATGATTTCAAGTTCTGATATAATGTTAATTCCCCTGGGATTTTCTCAAAGTTACTGATGAATAAGAGCAAGACAGAGGAAAGTACTCAATATAGGTGTCAAATAAAGTGGCAATCCTAATTATGTTCCAGGCCTAGATTTCATTACCCATATTTTTGTAATTTTCTTGATAAGAAATGAAAGAAGAAAATTCATAATCATATTTCACATTGTGTGAAAAATTTTCTGAAACATTTACTGATGTGTAATAGCCATTAACAATTATGTAGTCTTTTAAAATTTCCTTTTTTACAACTGGCACATTCTCTTACATAATAGATAGGTTATTGTGCTTGACCTCAGGGCCCTTCCATATCGCTAAGGATTTTTATTTTATTCAAGTCCAACACTATTATTTGAACCAATGTGATGTTCCCTGAGTTCTGGTGTTTCATTCGAAATAAGACTTTAATATACACTCCTTCCCCTGGTGGCTTTTACCCATCATTGTTCTGAGTAGTTTGGATTGGAGGCAGGAACCACCAGGATTCAGCTTCAAGAGTATCTTTTTTTACACAAGAGTATCTTTTTTTTTTTTTTGTCTGTCATGGAGCTTGAACTCTAGGCCTGATGGTTGTTTCTCAGATCTTCAGCTAAAGGCTATCGCTCTACCTCTTGAGCAACTCCACCACTTCCAGTTTTCTGAGTGGTTTATTGGAGATAAGTCTCGTAGAATTTCCTGCATAAGCTGGCATTGCAGCAGGATCCTCAGATCTCAGCCTACTGAGTAGAGAGATTAGAGGCATGAGCCACTGGCGCTCGGCACACAAGAATATCTTAATGAAGATTATGAAAAGTAAAATTTGGGAATATTGACAATCAAAACCTGTTGTTGGAAAGCTCTTTTATATGGTAGCAAACTTCTTAATACGCAAGTCAAGTAACTGAACTAGCACAAGAGAAGAAATATGAATATTTCCTTGTTTTCAAAACTATAACATGAATATCAGTGACTTTTCCATTTATATGAGTTTGAGAAGGCAGTTTTCTAAACTGATAGAAAGAGAAACATTGTAGTGCAGCTGCACATAGAACAAAAGCTGCACTTTTTTTGAAACTGCCATCAAAACACACATGGGAAAATGGAAATAAAAGGATAATATCATTATTTGATAATCAGAAACAACCAAGAGCCAGATATAGCCAGATACTATAAAAATAATATCTAGAAGGTGCACAAAATGTTACATTTTGTTGATATCTCCTAAAGTAAATCAGACTCATTAAAATAAAACAAGATATTCCCAAAAGAAGGAAGAAAACATTCCCACTGGTTTGTTTCTTTACAAACAATTGTACCTTTTTTGACTATGTCCCTTGAGATTTATTTTTATTTATTTATTTATTTTATTTTATTTTATTTTTTTGTGAACATACTGTACAGAGGGGTTACAATTACATGGACAGGATAATGTGTACATTTCTTATCAAGCATTGCAGCCTCCTCCTTTGTTTATCTTTCACATCCCTTTCCAGCCTCCCCCTCCAAACTCCCCCCCACACCCGCACCAACATTGTAAAGCTCATTTTCGACATGACAACTTGTACTTCTCATTGTTGCAACAGGTCCACCTGTATCCTTAAACGACTTGTTTTTCCCCATCTCCTCCACAGGTTATAATGACATCAAATATAGTGAAAGCGGAGGTTATAATGTGGGGGAGAGACATACAAAGCAACAAAGAGATAATCTTATAAATGCATTAGAAACAAATGCATGATAGAAAAAAACATTAAAATACATACCAAAGTTCATTTTCCTAACCTCACATTATCTGACCTATTCCGCTTGACTCATACATATACTAGATATTGCAAATAAGGGAAACCATGGGACCTATGTTTCTTTGGGACTGGCTTACTTCCATTAATATAATTTTTTCCAAGTTTTTCCATTTCCTAACAAAGGGGGCAATGTCATTTTTTCTGATGGAGGCATAGAATTCCATTGGGTATATATACCACATTTTCTTGATCCATTCATCTACTGAGGAGCATCTGGGTTGGTTCCATATCTTAGGTATGGTAAATAAAGCTGCAATAAATATAGTTGTGCTTGTAGCTTTAGTATGGTCTTGTTTGTAAACATTTGGGTAAATGCCCAAAAGTGGGATTGCTGGGTCTCTTGACATAGAGGGGAGCTCTATGTCAAGTCTTTTGAGGAACCTCCATACTGCTTTCCAAAGTGGTTGAACAAGTTTACATTCCCACCAACAATGAAGTAAGGTTCCCTTCTGTCCATCTAGCATCTGTTGTTTTTAGAGTTCTTGATTTTTGCCATTCTAACTGAGTGAGGTGGTATCTCAATGTTGTTTTTATTTGCATTTCTTATATGGTTAGGGATATTGAGCATTTCTTCATGTGTGTATTGGCCATCCTTCTTTCTTCTTCAGAGAAGTTTCTCTTTAAGTCTTTAGCCCACTAATTTATTGGGCAGTTGTTTCTTTGAGGATTTGTTGTTGGGGGATTTAATATTTTGAATTGCAAGTATATTTTAGATATGAGACCCTTGTCTGTTGTATGGCTAGTGAAGATCTTCTCCCAATCCGTGGGCTTCCTCTTAACTCAGGAACAAGAAAAGGATGTCCACTCTCTCCACTTCTCTTCAATCTAGTATTAGAATGCTTAGCTACAGCAATAAGAAAAGATGCAGACATAAAGGGGATCCAAATAGGGAAAGAAGAAATAAAACTCTCCCTCTTTGCAGATGACATGATCTTGTATTTAAAGAATCCCATAGACTGCACTCCCAAATTACTCAAGCTGATTCAAAACTTTGGCAAAGTAACAGGTTATAACATTAACCCGCCAAAATCAATAGCTTTTCTGTATGCCAACAATGAGAAAAATGTGGCTGAAATTAGGAAAGCAACTCCATTTCTAATAGCCCTACCAAAAATAAAATACCTAGGAATTAACTTAACCAAAGACGTGAAGGACCTCTATGATGAAAACTTTAAAATCTTGGAAAAGGAAATCAAAACAGAACTTAGAAAAAGGCAAAACCTCCTATGCTCCTGGATTGGAAAGGTCAAAATCGTGAAAATGGCAATACTTCTCAAGGCTATATACAAATTTAACGTGATACCTATCAAAATTCCAACCTCATTCTTCAAGGAAATAGAAGAGGCAATCCAAAAATTCATATGGAACAGTAAAAGACCCCGAATAGCAAAAACGCTCCTCAACAGAAAGAACACTGCTGGAGGAATATCAATACCAAATTTCAAACTCTACAATAGTAATCAAAACAGCTTGGTATTGGCATAAGAACAGACCTTAGGACCAATGGAATAGAATTGAAAACCCAGAAATGAACCTACAGACCTATAGCCATCTAATCTTCGATAAGCGAGCTAAAACAATAGAATGGAAGAAAGACAGCCTCTTCAGTAAATGGTGCTGGCAAAATTGGTTAACTACTTGTAGAAAACTAAAACTAGATCCTTATATATCACCCTGCACCAGAATCAACTCCAAATGGATCGAAGACCTCGAAGTCAAAGCAGACACTCTGAAAACACTACAGGATGGAATAAGAGAAACCCTAGGTCTCCTTGGCTCAGGACGAAATTTTCTGAATGGAGACCCAGAAACACAACAAATCAAAGAAAAGTTGGACAAATGGGACTGCATGAAGTTGCAGAGCTGCATGGACATAGCTAGCAAGATCAATAGAAAGCCCTTGAGATTTATTTTTGTCATTGTGATAGGGCAAAGAACAGTCATTTCCAGTGCATGACCTCAGGATTCTCAGATCAACTTGTGCTTCAGTCAACTGAAGCTTAAAAATAGGATAGATAACCCAACAAGGTATAAATTATGGTCACTATTCTTTTATATATTAAATTTCACGGCAACTGTGCTATTATTAGGAGATGTGTGCCTTATTTCAATTTTCTGTATGTTCCACAATTCACCAAACAGATATAACACCATTCCTTGGATAAGTTATTGCTTATACACACATAACACCAATTTATTTTCGCCCACTTTTTGTCTAGAAATAAAACTGGAGGAAATTTTACAGTTGTGTTATAGCATTTATCTCAGGACAAATACAAAGTAAGCTTGACCAGTACACTTTGGAATCTTAAAGTGTCTGTGAAGATAGACAATGTGAACACTGGTCTTTTTATGAAAGTTGCCAACCATTGTGTCACAGAACAATTGGGCCTAATGTTTTAGGTTCTCTGGATGATATTTGAAGTCCTGAAATCCTCTAATATGGCTGGAGGAGAAAAGGAAAAAAAATCATGTCTTCAATTCTGGCAGCATATAGATGGCACTGGCTGGATGAAAATTGGCAACATATAATATTGTTACATATTTTACACTGCACATATGGCATTATTCTTGCCAATAAAGACCTAATTTACTTCAAGAAGTAACCTAGAATATTCGCCTTTTTTCAACTATACATTCAAAAGGATATGCTCTCAATACCTATATTTTATTGTTCATCATATTTTTTATTTTGGAATTATATGCTTGGGGGTGTATACATCAATATTCTGTTGTACTAAATCATAATTTTTCACGTGAAAAGATGTCAAGGTTCTTTAGAATCATTAAAACAAGATCATTGTATGAGGGGCTTGGAAGGTGGCTCAGTGGTAGAGCGCTTGCCTTGCATGCTGAGGCCCTGGGTTCCATTCCTCAGCACCACATAAGCATAAATAAAAAAGCAGGAAGTGGCGCTGTGGCTCAAGTGATAGAGTGCTAGCCTTGAGCTGAAGAGCTGAGGGACAGCACCCAGGCCCAGACTTCAGGCCCCAACACCGGACCCAAAAAAAAAAAAAAAAAGATCATTGTTTGAGTGCCTTATTTTGAAGTCATATTGTAATGTAATAAGTAACAAAAATGGATTTAATCATATCACACATTGATGTATATAAAATATATAGCATTCTTTGTGTAGTTTCATGAAACTCTAGAACCACATCTAAAATATTAAGCCTACATTCTTTTGACTAAAATTTGTAACTCCTTCATCAAGAATAGAAAAAACATATTACAGATTGAAAAGTAGCCAATAAAATCTGCAACACTATTGCAAATGTGTATATTAGATAGATAGGAGGCATTGTCAGTGAGATGGCACCATTCTATCTTTCTTCCTTCCCATCATTGATTGAGATATTGCAAGGTTTATGTGAGGTTTAATTGCAGATAATTTTCATCAGAAACATTGAGTGTATTTTGAACTCATTGAAGTTAAAATGTTGACAATGGAACTTTATTTCAATTTTCAGATACTTTCTTAATAGCAATGCTCCATGGAAGTAACTAGACCCTTTATATAGAAGAAATGTGAATACCTTTTATTGTACTATGACAGCATACATCCAGGTATTTCTAGGACCAAACAATTTTGAAATTCTTATATTGTTAATTTAGAAAAATCAATTGACTAGTTATACCAATTGGACAATTGTAGCAACTTTCAGTGAGTTTTGGCAAAAGAAATACGACTACATGATTTGGAAGGCCACAGCTCTTCTGTAGAACGTTCACTTACTGTATGTAAAAACAAAACTTAATAAATTTTACTGTCAAGCCTTGAAAAGAAATCTTAGAATGATCCTTGTTTCTATCTCCTCAACTTCTCTGGATTTAAACTAAATAGACATAGAAGAGGAAATAAATACACCACAGGAATACTTTGATACAAGTGATTAAAATTCAAGTGGAATTAAAAATGACAATCCTTAAAACCACTACAAGGACTGAATAAACCAAAGCAGGTTATGTGAAAACAATAACAAAACTGATAAACACTTAGCAAATTAGAAAGAAGAGAGTGATTGAAGAGTAATGGAGAGAGAGAATGTACCCAAATTAGTGAAACCAGAGATAAGATATTTAACTGCATGACAGAGTCAAGATAGACAAGAGGATTTGGGAATATTGGAAAAAGCTAGTAAATAATGCTGCAATAAATATAGTCATGCTGATAGCTGTAGTGTGGTCATGTTTGTGAACATTTTGGTAAATGCCCAAAAGTGGGATCTCTGGGTCATAGGGGATCTCTATATGGAGCCTTTTGAGGAACCTCCATATTGCTTTCCAAAGTGGTTAAACAAGTTTACACTCCCACCAACAATGCAGTAAGATTCCCTTCTGTCCACATCAGCTCCAGCATCTGTTGTTTTAAGAGTTCTTGATTATAGCCATTCTAACTGGGGTGAGGTGGGATCTCAATGTTGTTTTTGTTTGCATTTCTTTTATGGCTAGGGAGCTTGAGCATTTCTTCATGTGTCTATTGGCCATCCTTCTTTCCTTTTCAGAGAAGTTAGTTAAGAGATGGAACAAACCCAGATGCCCCTCATTAGATGAATGGATCAAGAAAATATGGTATATATACACAATGGAATTCTATACT
The DNA here is from genome assembly GCF_019054845.1 of Dipodomys spectabilis. Taxonomy (NCBI): domain Eukaryota; kingdom Metazoa; phylum Chordata; class Mammalia; order Rodentia; family Heteromyidae; genus Dipodomys; species Dipodomys spectabilis. Next base: position 44,013 of record NW_024871409.1, on the reverse strand, counting down.
TTTATCAGAATGAATGACATTGCCCCATTTGTTAGGAAATGGAAAGACTTGGAAAAAATTATATTAAGTGAAGTAGGCCAGGCCAATAAAAGTTAGGTCCCATGGTTTCCTTTATTTGCAATAACTAGTATATGTCTGAGTCAAGCAGAAAAGGTCAGATAAGTTGATGTTAGGGAAATGAACCCTAAGATATGTATTCAATTTTTTTTTTCTTTCACGCAATTGTTTCTAACACATTTATATCATTATTCCTTTGTTGCTTTGTATGTCTCTTCCCCATGGCATAACCCCTGCTTTCACTGTATTTTATGTCGGTGAAATTTGTGGAGGGAAAGGAAAAAAAAATCATTTAACTAGAGATACAGGTGGACTCATTGCAACAATGAGATATACAAGTCCTTATTTCGAAAACGAACTTTACAACTTTGGTGGGAGGGGAGGAGGATTGGGTCAGGGAGCGGGGAGGGGATGGGAAGGGGAAACCAAGGAGGAGGCTACAATGCTTTATACATCTTGCCCATGTAATTGTAATCCAAATGTACAGTATTTTCACAATATAAAAAAGCCAGTAAAATAAAGCCCTGTAGAAAAAGGTTCATAGGTCATTTCTGGGAATCCTTCAAAGGACAATCCACTATAATCCTCCTAAATCCTTCATCTTCAATGAAACAGACAGTGAATGTTCACAATTAACTTGCTGTATGATGCCAGTTTACTGCTTATCCAAAAACCTTACATGAATTCATCAGTGAAAGAACTGTAGAAACATTTCTTTCTTGAATATCAGTGCAAACTTTCTCAATAAATTTCTGGAGAGCTGACATGAACTAATAAAATAATCCACAAATTCTGAAAAAGGGGAATCATACAGGAGGGTAAAGTTGGTTCAGTGAATACAAGTCAATCCATGTAATTCAGTAAATCAGTAGGAAGATTCACATGAATCACTAGATTATGCAAATAGCTATGCCAAATTATTATTACAACTATGGAGAAAATAGAAACTCATGGAATATTCCTCAATATAATAAACTCTGCCTACAACAACCCGACTGTTCCCTTACACTTAATGGTGAAAGGATAATACATTTCCAAAACAATTAGGATTGAGAGAATGAATCCCTGCTCTCTAAACCTCTTCAGTATACAATAGGAAGTCCTTGCTGAAATAATACTGTAAGGCATAAACAAAAATGGGATCCAAATAGGGAAAGAAGAATTTCTACTTCTTTGCAGAGAACTTGATCCTCTATTGAAAGACTTATAGACTACAATCACAATTCCCTTTGGTTGTTCTAATCTTTTCACAAAGTAACAAATTTTACAATGAACTAAGAGAAATCAGCATCATTTCTATATGCCCAAAATGAGAAGAATGAAGCTTTAACCAAAAAAGCAACTTCTTTTGTGATAGCCTCCAAAAGAAAATATCTCAGACTTTATATAATTAGGGAAGTGAAAGACTTCTGTAAGGAACACATTAATTGTCTGAAAAGAGAAATTAAAGCATATTTAATAACATGGGAAATCCACACATGCTACTGTATTCGAAGTATTGACATCGAAAAATTTGGGAAACTCTCAAAAGCTACTACCTCCAAATTCAATATTCCTAAACATTATCCATAAACATCCTAGATCAATATCTCTAAACATTCTATGATGAAACACAAGAAGTAATCAAAAAAGTCATATGTAAATATAGAAGAACTAGATAGCAACCCTTAGCAGGAAATTCATAGCAAAAATATCAATACTCCACTGCAAATTCTATTATTACCAACACAGAAACACCCCAAAATACACAGAAACTCACACACAAACACACACACATGTAGACATTTGCAAATACATATACACGTGTGTGTGTGTGTGTGTGTGTGTGTGTGTGTATGGGTTTACACACATATAAATATGTATATAAAATTAGAACTGGCACATAAACATGCCTACAGACCAATGGAATAGAATTAAAGGCACAGAAAACAAGGAACAGAAATCATCCCAGAGATTTATGGACACCTAAATTTTGATAAAGGTGCTAAAATCATAAGACAGAGAAAAAGGAAACTCTTCTCACTGTGGTGCATGTAGAAGTAGCTATACATGCGTCAATAATTGAGTAGATCTTTATATTTGAACTTGCACTGGAACCAAGTCCAAATGAAACAAAGTCTTCAAAGTAGATTTACATAGCATGAAATATGGTAGTATGGAATAGGAGATGACGTATTGACCTTGATACTCAGGTCAAAATTTAGTACATAACAATCCAGTCACAATGAAGCAAAGGAGGGCAGGATACATGGGATTGCATTCAACTAGAGAACTTTTGTATGGCAATAGTCAGAGGTAGCAAGATAAATATGAGTACAAACCCAAATTTGGGAGACAATCTTTTGAACATCTAACTATACAAACTGCAAGGGCCACAGAGATCATAAAATTAAATCTCCACAATAACAAATTCACAGATCTTTAAAGAGAAAACTGCCTCTAAATGTGGGGGCAATTTAATACTTATCAATATCCCAACCTCATTCTTCCAGGAAATAGAAGAGGCAGTCCAAAAATTCATATGGAACAATAAAAGACCCTGAATAACAAAAATGATCCTTAATAGAAAGAACAGAGCTGGAGGAATATCATTACCAAATTTGAAACTCTACTACAAAACCATAGTAATCAAAACAGGTGGTACTGGCACAGACCTCAGGATCAATGGAATAGAATTGAAAACCCAGAAATGAACCTATACAATCATAGTGAACTAATCACTTTTAAGTGAGCTAAAAAAATAGAATAGAAGAAAGAAAGCCTCTCAGTAAATGGTGCTGGCAAAATTGGCTAACTACTTGTAGAAAATTAAAGCTAGATCCTTATATATCACCCTGTATCAGAATCAACTCCAAATGGATCAGAGACCTCAGAGTCAAAGCAGACACTCTGAAAACATTACAGGATGGAATAAGAGAAACCCTAGGTTTCCTTGGCACAGCCCGAAATTTTCTTAATAGAAACCCAGAAACATAAGAAATCAAAGAAAGGTTGGACAAATGGGATTGCGTAAAATTGCAGAGCTTCTGCATGGCAAAGCACATAGCTAGCAAGATCAATAGAAAGCCCATGGAATGGGAGAATATCTTCACTAGCTATACAAAGGACAAGAGTCTGATATCTAAAATATACTTGGAACTCAAAAAATTAAATCCCCCAACAACAAATCCTCAAAGAAACAACAGCCCGAGAAATAACGAGGCTAAAGACTTAAACAGAAACTTCTCTGAAGAGGAAAGAAGGATGGCCAGTAGACACATGAAGAAATGCTCAAGCTCCCTAGCCATAAAAGAAATGCAAATAAAAACAACATTGAGATACCTCCTCGTCCAGTTAGAATGGCTATAATGAAGAGCTCCAATAACAACAAATGATGGAGGGAATGGGGACAGAAAGGAAACCTACTGCATTGTTGGTGGGAGTGTAAACTTGTTCGGCTACTTTGGAGAGTAGTAAGGAGGTTCCTCAAAAGACTCCACAGAGAGCTCCCCTATGACCCAGCAATTCCACTTTTGGGCATTTACTCAAATAATCACAAACAAGACCATACTAAAGCTACCAGCACAATTATGTTTATTGAAGCATTATACCATAGCTAAGATATGGAACCACCCCAGATCCCTCTCCATAGATGAATGAATCAAGAAAATGTGGTATATATACACAGTGGATTCTATGCCTCCATTTGAAACAATGACATTGCCCCTTTTGTTCGGAAATGGAAAGACATGGAAAAAATTATACTAAGTGAAGTAAGCCAGAGCCAAAGAAGCATAATTCCGATGGTGTCCCTTATTTGCAATAACTAGTATATGTCGAGACAAGCAGAAAAGGTCAGATAATTTGATGTTAGGTGAAATGAACCCTAATTTAAGTATTCAAATGTTTTGCTTTCATGAAATTGTTTCTAACATATTCATAAGAGATTTATTTGTTTCTTTTTATGTCTCTTCCCCACAGTATAACCCCTACTTTCACTGTATTTGAGGTTGGTATAATTTGTGGAGGGGAATGGAAAAAAAAAACAAATCATTTAAATAGGGATACAGTTGGACCCATTGCAACAATGAGATATACAAATAGTTATGTCAAAAAACGAACTTTACAGCTTTGGCAGAGGGGTTGGGGGAGGTAGGTGTTTAGGGAGAATTGGGAGATGGGAAGTGATAGGAAGGGGAAACAAAGGAGGAGGCAAGAATACTTGGTAAGAAATACACTCATTATCTTGCTCATGTAATTGTAACCCCTCTCTACGGTATTTTTACAATAAATAAAAATTTAAAAAAAGAATCGTATGAACATCACAAAAAGGAAGACATAAGAGAAACTTCTCTGAAGATGAAATGAGAATCACCAATACACACATGAAGAAATTTTCATCCTCTATAGCCATAAAAGAAATATAAATTATAACAACATTAAGATTCCACCTCATCCCAGTTGGAATGGATATAATCAAGAACTCTAATAATAACAAATGTTGGAGGCATTGTGACAAAAAGGAAACCCTAAGGCATTGTAGGTGGGAGTGTAAACTTGCTCAAACACTTTTGAATGCAGTATGGAGGATCCTCAAAAGTCTCCATATAGCAAATGATCACAAACAAGACCATAGAACAACTACATTTATGGCAGCATTATTTACCATACATAAGATATGAAAACAACCCAGATCCCCTCAGTAGATGAACTGATCAGGAAAATGTGATGTGTGTGTGTGTGTGTGTGTGTGTGTGTGTGTGTGTGTGTGTGTGCGCGCGCGCATACAATGGAATTCTATGTTTCCATCAGAAAGCATGACATCGTCCCATTTGTTAGGAAAAGGAAAGACATGGAAAAAATTACATCAACTGAAGTAAGCCAGGCCCAAAGAAATATAGGTCCCATGGTTTCCCTTATATGCAATAACTAGTATATGTCTGGGACTATCAGAAAAGTTCAAAAGCTATGTATATATGACAAGATAAAATGATAAGTAAATTGAACCCCCATATAGGGACAGAAATGTTTTTTTTTTCTTTCTTGGTAAAGTTACTAACATATTAATAATGTATTATGTGATTTTTTGTTGCTGCTTTTTATGTTCCTCCCCACAGTATAAACCATGTTTTCACTGTATTTGATGTCAGTGCCCTGCATCTTCCCTAATTTATGGAAGGAAAGGAAAAAAAAACAGAATGTTTAAAAAGGGATACAAGTTGGGCCATTGCAACAATGAGATGTACAAGACACTATGTTGAATATCAAACTTTACAATTTAGGCTGGATGTGGGACAGAGTTTAGTTGTGGAGAATGGAGGGACAGAATGGTAATGCTCATATAACTGTAAACCTCTCTACAGTAACCTCTTTACAGTAAAAATCTTTAAAAAAAACTAATTCATTAAGAAACAACCATCCCATTTATATCTTGTCTAGACTACCCAAGAGATTCCTCTGGGTATGAACTAAGAATGACCAATAGATGCATGCAGAAGTATTTAATATCTCTGGCCAAAATAGAAATGCAAGTAACTATCAGCATGAATTTATTTTTATATATGATTCATTGTAAAAATGCTGTACAGAGGGGTTACAGTTACACGATAAAAGTAGTGAGTACATTTTTATCTAGCATTGTTGCCTCCTCCTTTGTATTTTCCATTTCATCGCTCCCTTCCCCACCTCCCCAACTACTCCCACCCACCTAGGTTGTAAATTTCGTTTTCAACATAGAGTCTTAGACATCTCCTTGTTACAATGGGTCAACCTGTATCACAATTTAAACATTTTTTTGTTCCCTTCCCCTCCCCAAATTAGAAAAAGTTATATACAAGAGGCAGGACACTGGAATAAAATAGAATGAAAACAGGGGTTATACTATGGTAGAGGAACATACCAAAGAAACAAAAAAAATCATACTACATTTTAAATACATTAAAAACAATAGCACAGAAAAAAAAACTGTATCCTTATCTTTGTGTTCATTACTCTTAACACCATCCTATATATATACATATATATATATACACATAAAACATATAATATGCATAATATGTGTATATGTAATGTATAATATATACATATATAGAATATATATATGGAGAGAAAAAGAGAGAGAGAGAGAGAAAGAAAGCTTTTGACCTTTTTGCTTATCCTAAACATACTAGTTATTTCAAATAAAGGAAATCATGGGACCTATGTTTCTTTGGACTTGGCTTACTTCACTTAATGTTATTTTTCCATGTCTTTCCATTTCCTAACAAATGGGGTGATGCCATTCTTTCTGATGAAGGAATAGAATTAATATATATAGTATTCATATATATATATATTCATATATATATAGTATATAGTATATATATATATATATATATATATATATATATATACCATTCATTTATTGAGGGGCACTTGGGTTGGTTCCATAACTTAGTTATGGTAAATACTGCTATGATAAACATAGTAGTGTTGGTAGCTGTAGTATGGTCTTGTTTGTAATTATTTGGGTAAATGCCCCAAAGGGTGATTGCTGAGTCATAGGGAAGCTGTATGTGGACTCTTTCCAGGAAACTCCATACTAATTTTCAAAGTGGTTCAACAAGTTTACATTCCCTTTTTTCCACATACCCTCCAGTATCTGTAATTAAATTTTTGTTATAGCCATTCAAACTGGGTGAGGTGGAATCTGAATGATGTTTTGATTTGCATTCTTTTTATAGCTAGAGAAGCTGAGCATTTCTTCATATGTCTATTGGCCTTTCTTATTTCCCATTCAGTGAAGTTTCTCTTTAAGTCTTCGGCCCACTTATTGACCAGGCAGTTGTTTCTTTGAAGATTTGTTGTTGGAGGATTTAATTTTTTGAGTTTTAAGTATATTCCATATACAGTCGACCCTTCCATTGCATAGCTAGTAAAGATCTTCTCTCAACCCGTGGGCTTTCTATTGATCTTGCTAGCTATGTCCTTTGCCATGCAGAAGCTCTGAATTTTCAGCATTTCTCATTTGTACAACCTTGCTTTGATTTGTTGTTTGTCTGGGTCACTATTAAGAAAATGTTCTGCAATTTCCTTCACCATGAATTTCTATACATGAAATCTCATAAAAAATATGAGTTTGTTTTACAGTTGTAGGACACATTGCTATAATGACACATCTTCTAGTCTCTTTGGATAATTTTCTTTGAATTTTGTTATTTGTTCAACTCAAAATTCAAGTGTACTTTTTTTAATACAATGCTGAAATTTATTGTATCTCACTGTTGATTTTTTTAATGTAACCTCCATTTGTTTGTCCTCTTTGATGCACCTTGTATTGAATTCAATATTTTTATATTAATGATGTCTCCTTTAACTTTTTAATCTATTATCTTATCTGTTAATATAGTCTGTTATCCTTGAATGTAGCTATTAATACACAAATTCCTACTAAGGGAAAAAGAATCAATGTTGCTAATAATAATGGTTAGATATTAGCTTGCTCATTTAACAAATGCATCATTCTTAACATACAAGATTGTTAATATAGAGCAAAGGAGCTTTCTTGCATTAACATCAAGTTTGGCTGCAAATTTGGAACAACTTCCATGAATAAAGGAATGAAAATGAGATGCCTACACTGAGATGCCTACTGACTCTGGTTAAAATAGGACATATTTAGAAAAGAAATCATATCAGAAACTGGCATATATGTGACCAAATGGGAATGCTGCTAGTCTGCAGTATGAATATAGACAAGGTTCAACCACCTTGAAAATAATTCTGGTGGTTCCCCATATATTAAAAACAGAGCTCCTCTAATAATCAGCAATCCTATTCCTTTGCATTGACCCAAATGGTATAATGATACAATAAACATATCAACAGGACTATGAACATTGTTACCATTACTTAATATAGCTAAGGTATGGAAAAACTCTGGTAGATAAGTCCCCTTTGGCATTCTGCATATAACCATTTCTTGAAATGTTTACTTCCTGTAAATTGGATAAAGCTATTAGAGACCAAATGAGTGGGAGTAGATAAAGGTAATGAGGAAGATGTTAAAAAAGACTGGTACTTATGCTCGAATTTGTCAGCTTTTTCCTTCTTAAAAAAATCTAATTACTTTGTCTGTCATTGGACCTGAACTCTGGGTCTTGGCACTGTAATAACGCATTACTTCAGCGCAAGGGTAGCTCTCTACCACTTGAGCCAAAACACCTCAGGCATTTTCACCCTCTGTGGTGCTAATGAATCAAACCTAGAGCCTCATGCAAACTTGGCAAGCACTCTACTCTGAGCCACTTCCCCAGCCTTAAAAAATCTATTCTTGAGTCCAACATCTAAATAATTTTATCAAATGATCAATTATGCTATTCACATATTTTAGTTTGATTTCACAACCTAGTAGCTGATTAGAACATTATAGCCACACACATACACACACACACACACACACACACATACAAACACACACACTCACATTGCCCCACCAAAAATTCACAATGAATGAATGAATGAATAGAATATGCAGCATGTTACTAACACAAGTTGCTCCAGGAAGGAATGGCAGCAAGGAAAATTTTTCATTCATTCCCCAGATCTTCCTATGCCTTGAATGATTTACACTAAGTTATTCAACTATAGAAGAAAAGTTATCACACATGAACACTGAAAAATAACAAAACATGATACACTTTATTTCCATTTGAGATATTATAAAACAGATACCTAATACATTTGTGCATATACTTGAAGAAGCACAATCTTTACATACTCTGAACCAATGAAGACTAATGCTGATTTTTAAAAATTTTCCCGTTGAAAGAATTTGGATTTAGGTTGTCGCTGGGTTTCACAGTAGTTCATTGTCTAATTGGACAGTGTAGAAAACCATTAGAAAAAAAACTTGACTGCTCTCATCATTTTGTACATTAGATTATTTATGTACAAAAGAACTTGATTTGGAAATTATCATACCACAGCCACTGTACATCTCTCTATATGGAACATATAGATCCACGTGAAATTCCACTGAGGTATCAAATATCCTAATTCGTTATTTCATAGTGTAGAACATATACATAAAATGAAGCATCCTCATCACAGACAAAACTTAATAAAATGAATGAAATGTTGTTTACCCAAAAGCAAAATGCATAACAATACCTAACATAGAAAATATTGTTCCAAAGTTGAAATGGATGATTTTGATCGTCAGAAATATCTGCAGGGGTTATGTCTTCAACAACTATTTAACAATAATTATCTACATAATTAGATATAAAATTATATATTTTCAGAGTAAATTGCATAGAGTTAGTAGAGAAAGTGAAAACCAATTCCTCTGATTCGATTCATCATATAGCTATTTAAATTGCAGTTGAGTCAATGAGAAACAGGTTAAAATCATGGCTAAAGTTTTCAAATGGTGGCCTTTTGACAAAGGAATTCAATTACCCCCATCTACATGTTTCTTTTTTAAATAAAATAATTTCAAATGTATTTCTCTAGTTTGGAAATAAAACGGATATTTATGGATTGATCTAAATGTACATGAAATTAGAGAATGACACACGCAAATATACTCAAGTAATTATGTGCTCTGCTTAACTTATTGATCCATGAAAAGTTGATAATTGCCAAATGAGAAAATGAAGAGTAATCCTCAGAAACTGTCTTCCTAAACAAGCCACCAGGGGATTCCTCCATTATTTCTATGATATAGTTCCACTTAGAATCTTTTATTCAGAATACAAAATTGAAAATAATATATTTGTGTAGGTAATCATGTTCATGTGAATATTTTATCATTTAAAGCAATTCTTTTAGTATTTAGATAGTAAAGCATATAAATTCATTAGAAACACACAGTAATTCTTTTCAAAAATATATGAACAATATTGCATTGATTCTAATAGGATAAAAGGATTGATCAGAGAAAAACCAGAAAAATATTTTCATGTTTAGTTGGATATTCCTATTCTGTGTTAAGCATGAGTTGATGAATAAATTTAAAATGTGTAAAACGTCTAAAATGAGGAATATGTACCGATTATCTCTTGAAAATAGAAATTGTTGAATCAAGAATGAGAAGGATATTTGGTCTACTCATTCCACTTGAAATCTTCTGGTGATAGTGATCGTCACCTCACATAGAATGTTTTTCTTTAATTAGAGAATCAGAGCTCAATCCTAAATGGTGCTGATAAGAAGGAACAAGTTTATTGAGAACAGTACACTTGTTAGTCATTTTATATAATTTGTTTATTTTCTTCTCACTCAGATACATGAGATCTAGATGAAAACTGCATTTCAGAAGCCTTTTGTGACAGTAATTTACTGTGTCCCCAAATTTTGCGGCTAGGGTATACTCAACCCTAATTGCTATGTGAGATACAAATACTCATTATAGGTGCTAGATGAGGTCTGAGTTCAGTCACTTTGCTGTCATATTTTACTTTGAGCAAGATATAAACAAGTGTATTGAAGAAACTAAATAATTACCATGAAACAGCAAACTAAAAAGTAATTCCAAATAGTTGTAAAACTTAAATATGTAAAAAGCCTCTTTTAGAAATGTTTTGTTCATTTTGGTTAGAATTGCCAGACTTCAAGTAATAGTATGATAGGATTTAAAGATTTTCACTTGTAAGGATTAGATTATTAAGCAAAATATTCAATGAGTGAACATGACAGATAAAAGTGTCGTCATTATTTAAAGGGAGATTTATTCATGAAGGAATGGAAAAATAAAGGAGCTCCTTCCACTAAACTCAGCTATTCTAAGAGAAAGGACATTGCCATGCTACCAAATACTGTTGACTACACGAGCAGGGAAATAATACATCAAGCATTGCAAAGGTATAGTTAGTGTAGGACTTGTGCTACAAATGGAGCTTAAATATAATTTCCTTTTTAAACTTTTGTTCCATGGAACATAGCATATGTTTATTGGTTTCATTACGTGGAACTCAATGATTAACATTGAGAGGAAACACAGCCAAATTTGTAGAAATTTCAATATGATTCTCTGCAACCTATTTTTGCCTATAGAGAAAAATTTTACATTTTATATTTTGGTGATGGAAATTTATAGAACATTTCAAGATTACGGATTACAGCACTAAATAAATGAAAATTACTCTAATAAATTCTCAATCACACACTGTGGATGAGTAGACCTGTGAAGGTCCCTTTAGCAGTATCATGTCATTTACCCAAACTTGTAACTCGACTAACAGCAAGAAGTCTGACCTCCCAAGTTCTTATGAAAGATTTAATGTATAATGTAAGGAAAATGATGGAATATTGAGACTCAATTTCATAGTTTTTAACTGTACTTACACATGGAGAAGTTATTTTAATTGTATAGACAGTTGCTTGGAGTTACAGTAAAATATAGGAAATAGAATAGGACACTGAACGTGTGAGAAGCCAAACCACTGACTTTAGAGAAACTGAGGACAAAGTATGTTATTTATGTATGAGAGGGTGGTGAAAACATAAATAAGTACATGCTAGGAGACTGAAAATAAATCGAGGCTTTCTGATATGTCAAAGTAAAGTGAACAACCAAGCACAGCAGGAAACCTTACCCTCTGGAAAGAGAAGGACTAACATCAAGTAGGTATCTCAATAGCAGTGGTCACTTGCTTAGAGTGTGCATTCAAGATGGAGCTACAGGTATTCTATCATTGACAGAATCATAATATCTTTGTCATACTTACTCAGTTTATTGAACATCATCCCATCGTATGGTAAGTTAATGGTTCCCTGCAGGAACAAATGTTAAAAGCAAAGGTCACTCAGCATGCTCTATTTTTTCCCCTTTTTGATTTCCTGAGAACTCTGCTATTGTTCAGTAGAATTGAACACTTGGTGGCTTTCTAACCCTTTCTAACTCACATATAAAAAGATCATACCTACTTGCTTGTGCCTACCATTCTGTCTGGTTTGATTGGTGCACTAATTGCCAATGCAGGTTTTATTATTTTTTAGGACAGTTTGCATAAGAACAGGAAATTAGAAATTCATGTACTATAAATTAGGCCTAAAATTGTGTGCGTATAGGGCAGTAGAAGACCTTTCTTCATACTGACCCCTCAAAATTCTTGATCACCTACTGAAGACATGTACATTCACTAACATGTCATTTATCCAAAACTTACCATGGTCTTCCACCTGGACTATGAGGCAGCAGGAACTATTTCCGTTCCTTTAAAAAAAAACAGTTGTAAAATAGTGTACAGAGGAGTTAGAATTACATGAGTAAGATAATCAGTACATTTCCGATGGATTATTGTGTTATCCTTTGTTTTTCCCCTACAAACCCTTCCCGCCCAACCTCCCCAAGTCCCCCACACACCCAAATTGTAAAGTTTGTTTTCAATATAATGTCTTGTACTTCTCATTGTTACAATGCGTCGACCAGAATCCTGTTTCACCATTTTGTTATTTCCCTTCCCTCCGCAAATTAGAAAAATATATATGCAAGATGCAGGGCACTGTAATCAAATACAGTGAAAACAGGTATTATAACGGGGGAAGAACATACAATAGCAAGAAAGTAGAACAAGTTGTGTCCCTATCTAGGGTTTCGTTTCATTTAACAAATCTTGTATGGTCATATGTATACAGTTTTTGAACTATTCTGCTTCTCCTTGACTTATACTATTTATTGCAAATAAGGGAAATCATGGGACCTATGTTTCTTTGGGCCTGGCTTACTTCACTTAATATAATTTTTTCCAAGTCTTTCCATTTCCTAACAAGTCTTTCTGATGGAGGCATTGAATTCGTTTCCAAATGAGAATTAGAAGGATAAATGTGGGGATAGTGAGGAATAGTGAATGTTGTGAAAGAATGTTTGCCCAACGTTGAATAAAAGTAATTGTTTATAAAGTATTGTCTTCAGAAAGGGAATATGAGAAATATATTTCACTGTGTAGGTAGTAAATAGTGTCTAAGATTAGGACAAAGGGGTAAATGTTAGCATCCTTTTAAAGGTTTATTTTTTCTCATAATACGATGGTTAAAAATGAAAAGCACTGGCTATTAATGTAATCTCACTTAAACCAATGAATTCTGTCCAACTTCTACAACATCTTCAATATTTTGTGAACATGATTATTGGTTTTACATGTCTCTGATAATTTTCATTTTCCGTCCTCATTGATATACGGATTTCTTCTTCAGGAGGAAGCCAGATCAAAGTGGACTAGAATACTTCGTAAATTTTCTCTTTGGAAATGATGCGAAATTTATTCAATGTTGTTTAAATACCTTTGACAATTTTTAAATAACTACTGTGGTATTTTATTAAAGAAGAGTAAGAATAGCTGAGTTCCTGTGGCTCAGGCCTGTAATCCTAGCGACTAAGGAAATTGAGATCTGAGGATTGTGGTTCAAAGCCAGCACAGACGGGAAAGTCCATGATAATTTTTTCTGCAAATGACCATCTGAAAACTGAAAGTGGCACTCTCTCCCAAGGGGCAGAGCTCAAGCCTTGAGCTAACGTGTGCAGGGACAACACCCAAGCCCACAGTACGAATTCTAAGGAAGACAGAAAATAAAAAGCAAGAAGAGAAGCATTTACAATAGTTCAGTGTAGCATTGAACAAAGCATAGTTTTTGGCAGAAGTGTTTCAAATTACTCACTCCCTTCTGATGAGATGGCATTTTTGTATGAATTGTATAGAGAGCTTTGCCAAATTACAAAGTTCAGCATCAATTAAAAAAATTTCTTCAAAAAATCTCAAATTCATTACAAAGAGGTTTCCATATGAGGGAGACTTTGTGATATTAATAGCCTTTTCCCACACAGAGCTTCATTCTTACCAATGTGTTATTTCCTATCAAGAGTCTTCCATGAACGTTTTACTGACAGCAGATATTTATCAATGTACAGAGGAAACTTTGAGAATATTGAGACTCCAACATGAAATTTGGAATTATGTCTCTCCTGAGAATGCAAAAGTTATATAACTGTTTTGTCCCACAATGACAGGGACATGAGTTACAAGGAATTGTCAAGGCAGATATAAAAGAATTAGCTTTTTTTCTGATCTTAGGGGGAGTCAAGAATCTTGACTATTTTATACAATGAATAATTGAGCCTAATTGAGAACTTTCATTCAAACAATGTGGGGTAGAAGGGTATACCAGCCATAAGTGAGACTTTCTGTGACACCTTGGATTTAGCCAAGTGCCTATTAATTGGTATGCATAGGTTGTTGGGTAAAGAAAGAAACCTGAGTAAAGGACTGTTTCCTAACATAAATGTAAGTTGACCCTTCACAACAGTTACATTTGTCTGGGAATGACATGTCCCATATCACTTTTTAATAATGTAGAATATAATAAAAATATAAGAAGAGTATAATATTTGGTCCCTAACATAAATTTCCCAACAACTTCTGTGTTCCAAAAAAATCTTTGGTGGTGTGGGGGTGGGGTGGAGGGTGGGGAGAAGTGTGGGTGGGAGGTGATTGGGGCGGGGGGTCTGGGGCTGGGGGTTGGAGAGGCAGAGGGAATGGGGAAACAAAGGAGGAGGTAACAATGCTTGGTAAGAAATATACTCACTATCTTCCCATGTAATTGTAACCCCTCTGTATAATAATAAAAAAAAGAATGGGTAGGAAAATTTTACGCATTTTTAAAACCACTTAATTTTTGCAATATATTTCTCAACACAAGATTCTAAATCATCTCAATATTTTTCATGTGTCATCTAATCTGCAGAAGAAATCTGTGACTTCTTCCCATTGTCTGTAGGGAAAAATATATTTTTGCAGGGGTATAAACAATATCAGCCAACATTTATTAGTTTTGGGGGACAATATGCACTCTTTGAAGGTACCATCTTTTGTACAGAGAATCTGTGATTTATTAGACAAGAATATGAGCATCATTTGAGAAATTTTCTGCTAAATTACTAAAATGTTTGGGAAAATTAATCTACAAGTAGTTAACCAATTTTGCCAGCACCATTTACTGAAGAGACTGTCTTTCTTCCCTTCTATTTTTTTAGCTCCCTTATCGAAAATTAATCTGTAAGTTTGGATTGTAATTCAAGACCAGTTCACAAAACCTTATCTGATGAATGCTTGTTTTCAACATGTTTTGTAAATTACCCCTCATATATATACACCCCACTACCATCATTTTATAGATCATTTGGCATTCTGGGTTCACAACATTTCTACTGCTAAATGGGATAGTCTTTGAAGTATATTTTAGGAAAATCTCCCTTGTGAAAAAATATTTTCAGTGGTTAGATTCCTATGTAATTAAGAGTTGAAGTATTTGAATACAGACAAAGAAGTTTCACATGTGAGAATCTTGCTCACATTTATGATAGATGTGAAAATGTGAGGATTTCTATTTTGGACATATTTGAGCATCAGGATCTCTCGTAGTTTGCAATTTCAAATGACTATTGGGATTCCTACAGAAATATTTGAACAAAAATGATTTCAACATTAATTTGTCAGTTAGCTTGGAACCTGGTGATTTATGGAAACCTGTCTTTTCTATGCTTTTAAGAACGTCAAGAGATAAGAACTATTTCCAGGTGTCTGTATATGTAATACAAACCCATCAACTTAAGTATCTACATGTAAATTTATAAGAATTGAGAAGAGTGTATGCATCAATACTCTTCTTTTAAATGGAATCTTGTCAAGGTGATGTACAGAGGGATTAGAATTACATATGTAAGCAATGAATGAGTACTTGTCTCATCAAATGTTCTTACACATTGTTCATTTTTACTGTTTTTGGCCTAAAATGTTTATTCCCTCCCACCAGGCGTAATGTTTATTCCCAACATGTAGTTTTGTTGGGATTGTTCTTATATGCTTCACCCATTGTCCTTTCTCTCAGAATTAGATGTTGCCCTTCCTGTGCCTAATTCTCATTAACTTACATGTAATACAGTGTGTACCAAAATCCAGTACATTGATAACATTGTACAAAACATAGAAAAATAAAGGAAAAAGGCAAGTAAAGAGAAATAGATTCACATAGTACATTTTAAAAAATCAAGAAAGGGAAACAAACTGATTTTGTATTTGTTTATTTTGTTTAGCCTAATATTCTATGGTAATATGTATATTACTATTAAGCTATTGGGATCCTCTTCTTGGACTAAAGTGGACATATAACAGTTTTTAGAAATAAGAGAAACTAGGGAGCCTATGTTTGTTTGGGTCTGGCCCCCTTTAATTCATGGTGTTTTTTAATCTTTCCATTTCCTTACAAATGGCACTGTCATTCTAATGGAAAATAGAATTCCATTGTGTTTATACCCCACATTTTCTGATCCATTAATCTAAACCTATGCATCTGGGGTGGTTCCTGATTTTCCCTATGGAATGGACATGACTGCCATTCTAAAGGAATATGGTGGAATTTCAATGTTGAATTGATTTGGCTTGATTTGATTGTCAGTGATTTTGAGTTATTCTTGGTATGTCCTTAGGCCATTCTCAATTAACCATCAATAAAGTTTCTCTTTAAACATTTAGACTTCTTTTCATAGAGCAGGTTTATAGTTCGGAATTTTTTGGGGGGAGAATGTCTTATAGAATGTTGATTATATTTCAGCTCTAAGAACATTTTCTCATTCTTGGCTAGTGAAGATCTTTTCCCAGTCTTTTGGCTTTCTATTTCCCTACTTAGCTATGTCCTTTGGTATAAAGAAACTGTGCAGGTTCAAGCAATAGCGTTTGTCTAACTTTTCTTTGACTTGATTCATTTGTGCATCTGTCATGAGAAAGTTTCAATCTGTTTTAAGAGACCTAGTATTTCTCTATTGCTTCCATTCTTAATATTTTCTTTAACCTCGAGGTCTGATTTATTTGGAAAGGTTTTTTGACATACCATGATGTATTATCTAGCTTTAAGTTTTTATAGGCATTTAACGAATATTACAACACTATTTATTGAATATTGCTTTTTCGTTTCAATGCATTTATACTGCTTCTATTTAAACTTACCTTATGAAGTCATATTTTTTATTTAGTAGTGACATTTAAAATATAGGTGCCCTACTTTCTCTTTTTGTCTTAATTGGTGCTATGTCTAATTTCATCCTAGAAGAGGATTGTAAGTACTTAAATTCTATGTATTTATGAACAAGAAGTTTAGGGTAAGCAAAATGAAATCAAAGAAACATGAGGTTTATCATTGTTGGAGTTTTTTAAAAAAATACGAAAAACTTTTTTTGCTTTTTTTCCTTTAGTTTTCATAGGATTTCTCCCTTCTTGTCACTATATTTGAGTTTGGTAGCCTATGGCTTGTATCAACTTTAATCTGAATAGGGCAAAGAAGAGAAATCAAAAAAAAAAAATTGATAGAGGACAAAAGAGGAACTAATGCTACAACATTCCTCACAAGACCACATGTTGAAAATGTCATTTACAACAAGGATGGGGGAGATTTGAAGCAGAATAAAGTGTAAGAAAAATGAAGGAGAGGGTAACATATGACAAGAAAACGATTCATTGCCTTTCATCCATAAATTATAAATACTCTGTACATCACATTGACAGTAAGTTTAACGAAAAAGAAGGGTATTGATACATACATTTAATTTTCATAAGTTTACACATGGATACACATGTAGATTGGTTTGTAGTCTATATACAGTCATGTGTAGATAGATCTGTTCTCTTCATATCCTTACCAGACTAGAAAAGGCACAGGTTTCCCTAAGTCTACAGGTTCCAAACTATCCTTTACAAATTAATGTTGAATTAATTCCTTTTCACAATTTCTGAAGGAAAACCAAGAAACATTTGAAATAGGTGCACAAATATTCCCATAATCAAAAATTCTCCCATTTCAACACCAATAATAAATATGAGCCACCTTCACATATCTTTAACTTCTGCATCTGTACCCAAAAGATTCAACTCTATTTATTGTACAGGAGTCCTACCAATAATTTTTCCTAAAATACTTTTCAAAAAGTATTCCATTTTGCATCAGAAATGTTTTGCACCACAGTGCCACATCAACTGTAAGTATGTGGTGGTCATATATATGTGGGGCAAATTACACACAAGTTGAATATTAAGATAGCCATCAAATATGGCTCCATAAAAGTGTTTTTGTTATACTCGACAGATACAGTCCACTCTTCTTGGAACATTTTAGAAATATTTTTAGAAATTGCCAAAAGATGCACACCTTCTTGCACTCAAAATATCACACTTTTAGCACAACATCATGCTATCTTCACAAGTTGCAATTTCCCCCATCAGAAGAATATATTTTGAATGTTATTTTGTGTACACATACATTAAACTGGTATTTTTCTGCCACAAGTTTGGGAAGAACTCCCAGAATCCTTCTTTAGATGAGATTACATGTGGAAATCATTGAGATGGATGAGAAGCTAGTATAGTAAGGACTGTATTTCAGAATGTTCGTTGAAAAATCCCATTGAAATTTTAATGGCCATTCTGTATGCAATACGTAATTGGTGTAAGATTTGTATAAGAGGTCTAATGCCATTACAGTTTTGTTATGTATTAGGCTATGCAATTGTATCAATATATGAAAGGGAAGAATAATTTCACAAGCAAACTTTAGGACAGTGAAAAATGAAGAATGATTTATTCTCTATTGGGATACAAATTAGATTTCGATTTGGTTATTGAAGTTTCTATATTCCAAGCTTACCATGTCTAGGTGGATAGTGACATGGTGAATTCCAAAAAGGACATAAACACCAGGGATTACTGCTGGATTCAAGGTAATGTGAATAGGGAGTATTCAGTAGAAATCAAAATTAATTCATTTGATTGAGCATCACAATATATTAAGATGTAGATGAAACAACAAGATATGGTTTGAACTCATGGTTTGCTCATAGAATGATTCCTGAAAAGAAAAAGAAAAATTATTTTACTTTCTAAGGAAAACACTCAAATATATTTCTGTATTCTGCATATGAACAAGAACTTCACTAGTAAGTAGTTTGAAAGATATTCAAAAACTTGTGAGAGCACATCATCAGTTATTTTAAAAGAAATTCAAGTTTGCTTCCACTTCTTTTCCATTAAAATTTGATCATTGTATACAAACCTTACAAATTACACGTAGACACTGTCTCAACACATTCAAACTTTATTGAACATTTGAAGTGTGACCCTAGTCAATGTATTACTTGAGCGATTATTGTCCAGTTCATCAAAACTTTTCTGATTTCACCCATTCAGGCTCAGCCATGTCTTGGCTCAGTTTCTGAATTAGGTCTCTTGTAAAATATTCCAGAATGTATCATGCATCCAGGAAATTAGGAAAAAATAGTTCATGTGGTTATATAGAAAAGAAAATCCTTAGTGTTTTTATTATATAATGTTATTGCAATGAATTTACATCAACATGATAAATTGATCTCCATTTCAATATTTGTGAATTGATAAATTCACAGTGATTGTTTCATGATATGTATCCTACTAACGGATACATGCTTTAGGTATGCAAGTAAAATATAAAGGGATATCATGCAAATACCTTCAAGTTCAATTACAAGAAATATTCCATGCCCAAATAAATAAATGGCTTTTCCATTCTAATGTGTCGACAAAACAAATGCTATTGTGAAGTCACAATCACATTGTGAAGTGGTATGAGGTATATATATTCAGCAGTTTGGAAAAATAATTAACCTTTAAGAAGCACATGCATGGCTCCTCTCAGTATGAACACTGAAATAATGGAATTAGTAATCCCATTGGGTCACTTTAAGTATTCTAATAACCAATGAAGTAAGGAAATATCACTGCCCCATTAAACATTATTTTCTGAAATTCTGAGAGAAAATATATAATAGTACATGTAGGGAGTGAATAAAATCTAAGTGGCTCTTATGAGGAAGGAAAAAATTCAGAGATTTTGGAAATAGTGAATCTGTCTTTGGTTATTGTTCTTGTTGGTCGTTGGCCTTGAATTTTGAGCTTGGGCACAATCCTGACCTCTTCAGAACTCTAATATTTTACCACTTTATCTACAATGCCACTTCCACTTTTTAGATGGTTAACTGGTGATGAGAGTGGGAACAAATATTTCTGTTGGGCTCCCGGGAAACGAGAATCTCAGATCTCATCCTCTCCTAAGAGACCTATACCAGGCTTTTTTTCTCTGTTACCCAAAGTACGCTGGTGATTTTTGGGTTTGTATGTTTCCAACATTCATGCACACTGCAGGTCTATGAGTAATCATGGTTTTTCTTAAAGATAATGCTCTCTATAGTATTTGATTTTGAGGGGATTAATTCCAGAAATGAGTGTAAAAAAAAATCCTTGACGTTATTAATCTGTAATTGGATCTTTAGTTGTCAAACGCATGAGATTCTAGAATTAACAACATTATCAGCTGGCTTGGCTCAAGTGTAGTTTTCTAGCCCAAAAATCATTTCCAATTATATATTCCTTTTCTTCTGCATGACTGTGGATGAGAAATTCCCTAATCACAAGAATAAGTGTATTCTGTTGTTCAATTACTAAACTGATCTGTTCAGTTTGTTAACAGGATGAGTCTTAGTCCTCTCTATAATCTTTATGAATTGGAAAATTGTCATCTGATGCAAGCGTGAATTTATTCTAATCAGTTCTATTGAAATTATACTTGATTTTGCCACCAATCACAGGTTCACCAGTTCAGAGAGCAATCCCAAACTTCATTTGTAGTGAGAAAAATGTATGGGTATATAGAACAGAAAGTTTGTTATTCATTTATCCAATTTCTTCACGTTGAATTTTGTCAGACAATAGTGTGTCATAAGCAAACAACATTTTCTTTACCTGTTGTTGCCAGAGGATTTGATTGTGCCCCAAACAAAACTTGGGCTAGGATCTTCCAAGGATTCTGCCAAAGGTAGAAATACATACTTGATTGAGGTGCTAGATTAAATTGCCTCTAATATTATGTATTGATAAAGAAAAACAACAAGGATGAGAAACATTTAGCCGGATAATAAATATTGAAAATAATGAGTTCTTAGCCATATGCAAAAGATCATTTACATGTTTGACATGGATTTTAATCATTTAGGACTACATATCTTCATATATGTTATTGATATTAGCATACAAGACAATCCAAGTTGAACAAAGAAATTTAATTTCACTCCTAAAGGAAGAAATCATACAACATCACAAGATAAGTTGAAATTCAATAACTGAAGTTGCACAAAAACCAACAAGCTTTTTACCTTTATCCCAGTCTTCCTCAGAGGAAACATATTGCCATGTATTTTTAGAACTCTTGTCTTCTTTCTCGTTCCATGTGATGTTATCTACAAACAAACAGAAATCTACCATCAGAGTAGGATTCAGGTGCAAATGGCCTACATTGATTTGGATTTTGTTTTGGCTATCAGGCTTACCTATATCATCTTCAAGAGAAGTTTTGTCCATACAAGTTGCAATATGTTTACTGAGCTGATGTCGTGGAACCAGGTGGCGAGCATTAAAGGGACAAGTAGTCAATTTGGCAGCAATATCAGGATGATTCTGTGTAACAAAATTTCAAATATGAAGAAAAATTTTCAAATTATGTTTTTAGATTCCTTTGGGCAGGATGCCTTCCATGGGCTTGACACAATGGTATGGCTACTGTGCTAGTTCATTTTGGTTTTTAATACATATTTTTATTGTAAAGATACTGTACAGAGGAGTTGCAGTTATATGAATAAGTACATTTCCTATAGAGCATTGTTACCCCCTCCTTTATTTTTCCCCTAAGATCCTTTGCTTCCCCATCTTCCCAACTCCTCCTGCCCTCTCTCCCCTCCCCCCACACCAATAGTTGTAAAGTTCATTTTCAACATAGCCTCTTATATATCTCATTGTAACAATGGGTTGACTTGTATCCCAAATCAGTATGGAGGTTCCTCAAAAGACTACACATAGAGCTCATCTACGATCCAGCAATCCGACTTTTGTGCATTTATACAAATGATCACATACAAGACCATACAAAAGCTACCACCACTGTTTACCATAGCTAAGTTATGGAACCAATCCAGATACCCCTCAGTAGTTGAATAGATAAGAGAAAATATGGTAAATATATATAAAATGGAATTCTATGCCTCCATCAGAAAGAATTTGTATTGCTCCATTTGTTAGTAAATGGAAAGACTCAGAAAAAATATGTTAATTGAAGTAAGCCAGGCCCAAAGAAACATAGGTCTATTGTTTCAATTATTTTGAATAAGTAGTGTATGTTTAGGACAAGCAAAAATATTCAAAAGCGATGCACAAAGGACCATAATAAATGAACTTTACTATTGGAGGGGTGGGGCTAGGGGAGAGGGGAGTGTAGTTGAGATGATGAGAGGGGAGGCAACAGTGCTTGATGCCTCCAAAAGAATGAATGACATAGCCCCATTTGTTAGCAAATGGAAAGACAGGAAAAAAAATTATATTAAGTGAAGTAAGCCGGGCCTGAAGAAACATAGGTCCCATGGTTTCCTTTATTGGCAATAAATAGTATATGTCTGAGACAAACAGAAAAATCATATATAACTATGTTAAGTGAAATGAACCCCAAGATAAGGACAGAGTGTTTTTTTTTCTTTCTTGTTATTGTTTCAAATGTATTGTTTCAAAGGTACCACCTGATGTTTTCTGTCGCTTTGTATGTCCCCACACAGTATAACCTCTGTGTGTCAGAAGACCTGAAGAAGATGGCAGAAATGAAGTTGGAGGAAAAACAAGCTCTCACATAGAAAGCAGTTTTAGTGTTCCAGTGAACATTTCGCGGCTAGAGAATCACACTAGGTGTGTGATAACAGTACAGAGAGTTTATCCAGAGAGGGAAAATACAGCAAGGAGACAGATCTGAGCACTTACTGGTGGCTGATGCTGTGGAGGCTGCAGGGGAGGTGGTTCCCATGGTCACCATACCAACAGACAGAGTCTGGGACATAGGTACCAGATCCTGCATGCAAGTGGATTCTACTCACCACCAGCAAGAACTGAGGAGGAGTAGAAATCTTCATCCTAACGATCACAGACCAGGGATTGCCCAGGAACCAAGTATGGCATGAGTAGAACCTTGACATCCTCACTCCTTTTCAGAGAGCACCTGTGGGAAAGCCACCCCTGCCCCACATCCAGAGATCTCCACCTTTGATACTGACAAAGGCCTGCCAAGCAGCTAGCTCCAACTCAGGCCTTGGAAGAACTTAAAAAGAGCCATTTAGCAGGTCACAGGAACATGACATGACTTGCCAGGCTCAGCTCCACCCAGGGGAAAGTCACCCTGCCCAGGCAGAGAAAGTTCCACGCATGGGCAGAGTGATTCTTCACTGGGTAAACAGAGCCAGAATCTGTGCCTCCACACTGCAGCCTAGACAACAATTGAAACTCAGTAAACCTAAACCTTGAGAATGGCTCCAGGCTAGGTTCTGTGAGATTTTCAGGAGCTAGCCTCTCAGGGAAAACCTACTGATTGCTCATAGGTCACAACCCTACCCAGAACCTAGTCTTATCACCTCAACTCCAACCTAGAGGAAACAGGCAACTCCCTCTTTTGTGATACTCCACGCAGATCTCACTCCTATTCAACTAGCCTGGGAGGAGAACTACAAAATCCTGGGTAACGCACAGGATTTTTCTGCCTGCTCAAAGTGACTTAAGAATCCAAGCAAGCAACAGGAAAAGCAAACTCCACAAACACACCAGAGACTCCACCAAGAATCTGGTTATTGACCCAGGGGAGATACATGATTTCCTCACCCGCCCCCCAAAAATCAAAGAAATATTTGTCTATTTTTTATTTTTATTTTCTTTAAAAATTATTGTCTCATATTTTTCTCTCATAATTTTTATTTGTGTATTTGTGTGTGTGCTTTTATTTATAACCTCTTTTGACATTTTGGTCCATTTTTCTTTTTTTCATTTCTTTTTTCTCATTCTCTCTTTTTTAATTGCTGTTCTGCTGATCCCCAGATATATACCCATTGTCTATTATTGGACCTTATCTCCTATTGTGTAACATACTTAATCCAGAAATGTATTACTCAATTCACAATCTCTTAGGCTTAACTTTTTAATCATAGTATTATCTCTTTATACATATGTAACTTTCAAGTATTCTGATTTTAGGGATTTTTATTTTTTTTATTTTTGCATGTTCTTTTTATTTCTCCCCTCCCCTCCTCTCATCCTATCCTTTTCTTCTAACAGTATTTCTTTGTACTTACATAATTTTTAAGTATTTATTTTTAAAATTAAAATTTTTGTTTTTCCATTTTTTCTTTTTTTTAATCCCTCTCCTATCATTGTTTCCAATCCATTGCCCTCTCTGAGATTAGGACTTGTTTAAGTTCACTCTCCTTTACCGCTCTATATCCCTCTAATTCTATTTCCACCACAATTCATCCTAAAACTAATAATGTCTGGCTTGCTAGCTGTCTCTTTGATGTTCTTAGCCCATTAATCCATAGTTATTTGATACTGAATAAATTGTATCTGTAGAATTGGTTGTATCTGTAGCCCTTTTGACTGTGCAACTACAGGACTCCGGTTGATGCTTGCCTTAAAATAGTGTTCTAGAACAAAATTGGTGTTACTTTATTCCAAATTGCAGAACAAAGCAGAGAAAAACTAGAAAAATGCTAAGTCTGGGTAACTCAACTCCAACTCATGATAATTAGGTGACAGAACAGTTAATGAATAATGTAGAGGAGAGTTCCCAAAAAGCTCTAAAAACCCTACTGGTAAACATGGTGAATGAAAAGATTGAAAACCTGTAAGAGATTCAATGTGAGCATTATAGGGAACAAGAGGAAGCAAACCAAAGATTAATACACGAATCTCAAGAGCATTAGGAAGCTACTCAAAGATTAATACAAGATTTGTATGAGCAGTCAAATAGAAAGAAATTGTATGAGCAGGGTGAGAACAGTTAAGGAAAAACAGAGGAATTTTGTGAGTGAGAGGAAGGTAATCAATGTATAATAGAGGAATTGCATGAGCGGGATGAGAATCGACAAAGATCAATGAAAGCATTCATAGATTCCATAAAGAGACAGCTGAAGGAATACAGGGAGACCACAAAGGAAATGCAGAAGAAATGGGATTCCAAGGAAACCATAACCAATCAACTAAGTGATTTAAGAGTAAACACAGAACACCAAGTTAAGGAAGTAAAGAAGTTCATACAAGATGTAAAACAAAGCTCCAATACAGAATTTGAAGCCATCAAAGTTGACCAATTAGAAGGAAAGGCCATAATAAACAATGTAGACATACTTGAGAGGTTAGATCATGCAGAAGATCAAATCTCAGGATTGAAGACAACCTCAATAACAGACAGAAAAACACAAAACTCTCAAAGATAAATCCAAGAAATATAAATTTATTTCACATTTGGAAGACTCCGTTAGAAGGCTGCATATGAGGATAATGGGTGTAGAGGAACAGAAGTTAATGATCTAAGAAATTTAACAGGATCCTAACAGAGAACTTCCGAAACGTGCAAAAACAAAAAAAAAAAAAAAAGGCCTATTTAGACACAAGACGCTTGCAGAGTCCCAAATAGAACAGACCAGAATAGGACATCCCGCCGTCATATTATAATTCACTCAGGACCAATTCAGACCAAGGAAGGATCCTTAAAGCTGTCAAGAAGAAAAGTTCAATCACCTATAAAGGGAAACCAATTAGAATAACCTCAGGTTTCTCAGCAGAGACAATTAAAGCAAGAAGAGCCTGGAATGATGTATGACATGCCCTAAAGACAACTGTCAACCAAGTATACTCTACCCAGCTAAACTCTTCTTCCAAAACAAAGATCAAATAAAAACCCTCCATAGCAAAGAAAATGTGAAACAATATATTTCCACCAAACGAGATGTCCTACATTTAGAAAACCAACCAGACCGCATTAAAGCCAAGAAACTGCACCCAAACAGAGAATCCAAAAACCATATGAAGAATCCAGTTGTCATATCTCCCAAGGTGGTGGATAACATGGCAGGAACTACCAAACAACTCTCAGTCTTAACTGTCAACATTAATGAACTTAAATCTCCAATTAAACAACATAGACTGTCTGGTTGGGTTAAAAAGCAATATTCTTCTATCTACTGCCTCCATGAATAACACATTGCCCATAAAAACAAACATATTTTGAAAGCAAAAGGCTGGAATAAAATCTACCAAGCACAGAGCCCACATAAACAAGAAGAAGTTGCAATCCTAATATCAGATAAAATAGACTACAAGTAAAAATTAATGAGAAGAGATAGAAATTATGCCCTGCATTCTCTTAGACCACAAGGGAATAAAATTAGAACTCAATACCAAAAGCCACCAAAGAAAGTCCTGTGACACATGGAGGCTGAACAACACATTGTTGAATTATCAGTGGGTCATGGAAGAGATTAGAAAGGAAGTTCAAATGTTCTTGATATTCAACAAAAATGAACACACAAATTGCCAGCTCCTCTGTGACACAACAAAGGCAGTACTAAGAGGCAAGTTTAAAGCTCTGAGTTCCAACATCAACAAATTGGAGAGATCTGAAACCAATGATTTAATGAGACATCTGAACCTCTTTGATAAAGAGCAGCATGCTAAACCCAATCAGTAGATGGGAAGAAATCATTAAAATTAAATCAGAATTAAACGAATTAGAATCCAAAACAAACATAGAAAGAATAAAAAAAGATTTGGTTCTTTGAAAAAAATTGACAAAATTGATAGTCTTAGCAAATCTTATCATAAAAAGAAGGGACCGTACTCAAATAAACAGAGATGAGAATGGAAACATCACCACAAAAGAACCAAGATTCACAAAATTATAATGGAATATTCTCAAACCTTTGTGCTAATAAGTTTGAGAATCTGGAAGAAACGGACTATTTCCTGTCAAATATTGACATGCCAAAACTAAACCAAGTGAATTAAACCAACTTGACAGACCCATATCAAGCATCAAAATAGGAACTGTGATAACAGACCTCCCATTTAAGAAAACCCCAGGAGCAAATGGATTTCTATTGGAATTCTACAAGGCCTTCAAACAGAACTTACACAAATACTCTTCCAACTCTTCGATGAAACTGAATGAAAAGTTGATTACAATACTTTTTGTATGAATCCATCATATCCCTCATCCCACAATGAGACATGGACTCATTGAAGAAAGAATTATGGATCCATTTCTTTGATGAACATCGAAGAAAAACTTCTCAACAAAATTTTGGTCAATCAGTTTCAACAATTGATTCAAACTTTCATACGCCACAATCAAACAGGATTCATTTCAGGGATACAACGCTGGTCCAATATACACAAATCAATTAATATAATTCATCACATCAACAAGAGCAAGGATAAGAACACATGGTTATTTCAATAAATGCAGAAAAAGTATTTGATAAGATCCAACACTCTTTATGATAAAGCTCTGGAAAAAATAGAAATCCATGGAACACTCCTCAATACAATAAAGACAAACGTACAGCCCGCATGGTACTCAATGGTGAAAAATTAAAGCCATTTGCTGTAACCTCAGGAAGAAGACAAGGATGTCCACTCTCTCCAGTTTTTTTCAATTTAATACTAAAATACCTAGCTATAGCACTAAAAAAGTTGCAAACCTAAAGGGGATCCAAATAGGATAAAATGAAATAAAAACCTCCCTCTTTACAGAGGATATGGTCTTGTATTTAAAAAATCCCATGGACTCCACTCCCAAATTATTCGAGCTGATGAGAAACTTTGGCAAAGTAGCAGGTCATAAAATTAACTCTCAAAAATCAATGGCTTTTCTGTATACCAAAAACGAGAAAAGTGTGACTGAAATCAGGAAAGCAACTCAATTCCTAATAGGCCCACAAAAAATAAAATACCTGTGAATTAACAACCAAAGAAGTGAAGGAACTTTATGATGAAAACTTTAAAAATCTGAAAAAGGAAATCAAAAAAGAACTTAGAAAGTGGATTGGAAGGATCAAATCTGAAAATGGCAATACTACCCAAAGCTATCTACAAATTCAATCTAATGGCTATCAATATTCCAACCTAATTTTTCAAGGAAATAGAAGAAATAATCCAAAAATTCATATGGAACAATAAAAGATCCCGAATAGCAAAAAGGAAGACGAGTCCTGAAGGAATATCAATACCAAATTTCAAACTCCACTACAAATCCATAGTAATTAAAATAGCTTGGTACTGGCAAAGGAAGAGACTGCAGGACCAATGGAATAGAATTGAAAACCT
This sequence comes from Dipodomys spectabilis, assembly GCF_019054845.1. Lineage (NCBI taxonomy): Eukaryota > Metazoa > Chordata > Mammalia > Rodentia > Heteromyidae > Dipodomys > Dipodomys spectabilis. The sequence goes on along the minus strand of NW_024871409.1, from coordinate 15,739 downwards.
AGAAATCAATCCATAGTCCTACAGCCACCTAATCTTGAATAAGAGCGATTTAAAAAATGAAAGAAAGACTTTACAGTAAATGGTGCTGAAAAAATTGGTTAATCACCTGAGGAAAACTAAAGCCAGATCCTTATGTATCACGCTGAATCACCTACAAATGGATTAATGGCTTTTGAGTCAAAGCAGACACCCTGACAATATTGCAGGATTGAATAGGAGAAACCTCAGGTCTCCTAGACACAGGCCAAAATTTGATTAATAGAGACTCAGAAACACAACCAATCAAAGAAAGTTTGAAAAATAAGATTGCATGAAGCGTCAGAGCTTCTGGAACTCAAAGGACATACCTAGCAAGATCAATAGAAAGCCCACAGATTGGGAGAAGATCTTCACTAGCCATACAATGGACAAGGGTCTCATATCAAAATATAGGTTGAACTCAAAAAATTAAATCCCCCAACAACAAATCCTCAAAGAAACAACTGCCCAATAATTAAGTGAGCTAAAGACTTAAACTTCTCCGAAGAGGAAATAAGGATGACCAATAGACACTAAAAAATGCTCAACTTCCCTAGCCATAAAAGAAATGCAAATTCTATCTCACTCCAGTTAGAATGGCTATAATCAGGAACTCAAATAACAACAGATGCTGGAGGGGATATGGCCAGAAGGGAGACTTACTGCATGTTTTTGGGAGGGTAAACTTGTTCAACCACTTTGGAAAGTAGCATGGAGTTTCATGAAAAGACTCCACATAGACATCCCCTATGACCCAGCATTCCAACTTTTTGGCATTTACCCAAATGATCACAAACAAAACCATAATAAAACTACCAACACAACTATATTTATTGCAGCATTATTTACCATAGCTAACAATTTTGACAATCAAGATGACCCTCAGTAGATGAAGAAAATGTATTTATACACAATGGAACTCTATGCCTCCATCAGAAAGAATGGCATTGCCACATTTGCTCTGGGAATTATTGTAGCAGTGTTATGTGAAGAAAAAATAATAATTTTCTACCCACAGTTCTGTGAACTTTCAAATTTTGTGAAATTTTTGATAAAACTTAGAGAATTTTGTAATCAATACCCTAAATATAGAAAGTAGACACAATGCATCTCTCATGTTATCAGTTTATAACCATCACATGACAACTAAAGTATCCAAACTGAAGTCTAGGCCATATGATAATACAGTGGGTATTTTGACAATATAATTTAACGTTTAAGAATACAATTAATTTAAATTTTGACCATTAGGCAATGGGGAGGAAAGGAAGCCACCTCTAGTCTTTGTGAAATATGGCACAGAGTTTGACATAACTGTACACACAAAACATCTTGTCTTTGTTCTGCTTTGAATAGAGATCGAGAAATACATCTCTAGAAATAAACAAGTTGGACTTCACTTATCTTACATTCCATTACATGTTGCAGAGTTTTCAGAAGAAATACAATCTCTCAACATTCCTACCCACAGTCTCTCATATCTTTCACATATTTTCCCCACAATTTATCTTACAAACAATACTCAAATTGATCCATGAACTAAAGAAATTATGTAATACCAACATGTTCTAGTGAAACATTACCTTTCTACATTTCACAAGATGGTATGGGAACCTGCATGATCTGATTTTGTGATTTTTATCATAGGGACACTGCAATAACCTCTCAGGATCGATAGATTCATCTGAAAGAGAAAATTACCTCAGGAAAATCAATGTAATGGGGAACATGCAAGTCTTCAATGTCATTTCCCTTATGAACTCTACCTTCACTCAGGAATCCGTATTTGGAGAATATAGATTCAAAATATGACAAAGAGTATTACTTAGAAATTTAACTTCTGATGTATTCTCAATTCCTAGTTGGTAGTTAATACTTTTTAGTATTATGAAAAATATTCTAGTTAAAAAAATTATTGAATTGAGTCAAGTGGAACTGTTTGTTTTTTTCTTCTGAGAGCATACATCCATTGAGAGCACCTGATTTAATTGCTTTCTTACATTTAAATCTAGAATATGCCCATAATTTACATTCTTTTTCACCTTTCAATCTAGCACATCAAAAGTCAAAGTTATAACTATCAAAATGTCTAAAGTTTTAGATTCAATCAGGAGAAATCTTACTACCTTATTCTCTCAGCTCCTGTCAATTTACTTTCTGTGATTTAAAAAAAGAAATAAACGTGTGAACTAGACCATTTAAAATAATTTCCCCAAACAAATGTGTAGTAAACATGTTTACCTTTTTCCATTGTGATAGGCAGAAAATATCAGCAAGTCCTGCGAAAAAAATTATCTGAAAGAAAACATGAATAAATCTTCAAAACCACATCTTAAATGTTGTGATTACCTTATCGATATGAAAAACAAGTGGATAGAACCTATCCATCTCTAATACTTCATGTTGGTAGACACATTTCAATTGAAATACATTGATATCTCTGTCTACTTCACAGATTATAACAAACTATAGAAATGTATAACTTTTGAACTCAAAAAAATTCGTATTTTTCAGGCATTTTTTTCTTTATCATACCAAACAGAGTATGATGCATCGTGACAACTTTTAAGCGAATTTGGAAAAGGTTTTCTAAATTATGGATGTCTGATTTAACAAACTCCTAATTCTGTTTTACAAATATCTTATACCTATTGAAAATTTGGACTTATCTGAAGGAGGATTTGATATTCTCATAGATAAATGGTAATTTCCTATTTCGATTATAAGATCAGTATGGAGTATTATTCAGATAACCGATGTATCACCAAGCAAAGGAATCATTGAGATTCGTTAGAGTCAAATTTCAGAATGGGGCTTTGGTTCAATAGGTAGTGAATTTCAGTAGTCCAGTGTCTAGTGGCCATGAAGCGGATCCAAAAAAACATTAAACATATGATTGCTTTGACGCACATAAAAGTGAGGGAATAAAAGTAAATTTCAAGTTCCCCAGAATGGAAATAGCTACTTTCTGAAGTCTAAGCAAATAAAGAATTTTCTCCAGGACCAATCCTGCCTAGTTGGAGAAAATTATTAGAACTACATTTGGGATGTCAGGGGTAGAAAGCAAGAAATGTCCCAGTCACATACACAAGCCAAACAGATGATTTACATGTCTAACATGTAAAAGTAGGAAGAGAAGGCAAAGGACTGTAACCTGTCTCCTTCAGTTAACTGGATTCACCAAACAAGTAACGATCTCTTCCTCCCCACGACGAACGATGTCCCACTAATATGATTTCCACAGCAACAGCTACTTCTGTATAATGACTTCTCTGGGTGGGGCCACCGTTATTGTGATGTAGCTCATAAACCTCACTTCCGCTTTACGAACTGATGGAACTCAGCCACACTTCCGCATATGACAACGGAAGTGCTGACTTCCAGCCTGAACACAGACGGAAAAGTCCCATTTCCTTTCAGTATGTCTTGGTGGACTCCAATGCAGTAGATTTGTAATGTGTGAATATTCAGTAGAGGAAAAATATGAATGGAATATCACAATTTTCATCTACACATCAACTACTGATTTTTTGTAAATAGTTCTGCCTAGATATCTGTATAAATTCTATGGTCTTTATAGCCACAATAAATCAATCTATATGCATTATTCTTTCCTTGTTTAGTTTTTTACTCATCAATATTTTTATTAGAAGACAGTTTCACAAAAAAACACGTCTAGAACTTAATCACCTTTTGCCAAAAATGATCCTTAGCTTTCCTTGTAGATATGATTAATCATTGTACATATCTTTTTAATTTGCATTTTTGATTAATATTCATGTAAAGTAAGATTAATGTAGTCTAGAATTTCTCAAAGCTACTAGTCACAAATATTAAGTGAAAACAGCAAGAGAGATAAGTTCCCAGATGAATATTTTTATTTCTATATCATATATTTTTATTTATACAAATATTAATGATACTATATACTATAAAATATACCTATAAAAGCTATCCAGAAATACCTGTGAATGTATGGATATGCATATATATATATATATATATATAAAGTCATATATATATATCTTTGCATTATTTAATCACGAATAGTATAAACTACATGCAAATATCCTGTACTATAACTGACGATTATAGAATTTATAACTGAAGAGTCTATTGACAAATTCATGTAGAAAACATGAAATTCGATTACGTTTTAATAAAATATGAAGTTATGCAAATTTTGGAAAATTGGGTTGAAGTGTTTCTGATATATAAAAGGTGGTACATAATATATGTCACATTTTTAGTATTATGTAGATTTCATATCATTATTTTTCATAAACACCAAGTAATTTTATAAAAATGTGGTCAAGATTTTTGGGTATACCCGAAGGAAACTTAGAGAGTTGTATATTCTCAGTGGCAATATTCTTCATTATATAACTGGTGTATATGAACAAACTACTCTAAATTAAACTATTTAATGATACAGTAATGAAGACAGGATGTTTTTGGTCTACAAATTTGTGTTTCAATAGCTGTTTTATGAATCCAGGGGAACTGAAGTATTTCAGTATTTCTATCCCTAGAAAAATATAATGTGGTTTAAGATAATTGAAACAAACTGACATGGGAAAGAAGAAATAAGAGACCATGATTTGTCATTAAATGGAGAATCTGGAAACATTGCTAAGTGAAGCAGATAACATGGACACTTAGGTATAGATAAAAGAAAGGATGGTGTGGCAGTGCTTGATATCTCATGAAGTTAATCAGACACACCAAAGCAAAGCAGGATCCTTCTTTGAGGTAGATAGAAACGATTCCCATCAGAAGGCTTCTCAAAAGTAATGATCAGGTTTTGTAAGGTCTATCCTGTGTCTTCATCATGCTTGGGATATGACAAAAAGAATGTAAGAATGTAAGAATTATTATCTTAGGATTCTATGGAAATCTTGTGTTCTATCAATTTACTCAAACTCTAAGACATTATCCTCCTTCTTCTTATGCTTAAATGAACTACAATTCGTTTCAACTGTAGTAAAATTCAGTCCATCTGATTTCTACATGGAATTCTTCCTGTTATTGACCAGCACAAACACTGATCCTCATTGGCATTCCTTCTGTTAAGCCAGCAGTGTTTTCTCTGCCTTCCATGTGTTACAATAGGCTACTATATAGAAGACACTTTACTAAAAACATGATCAAGTACAAGTAATAGAGATAAATTTAGACATGAGGTATGAAAGAATTAAGCACATTGTACAGATGGAATAGACTTTGACTAGTTTTGTTCATAGAATTTGCCTAATGATAGTATGATTTACAAATATTACACATTGCATTCATTTATAAACTATAACTTTATATTGTCATATGGCTCTTGAAGAAATAGTGAAAAGTCACTGAATTTGTATTCCAGTAGTTGATATTTAAGCATTTATGAACATTTGCAATTTGAACTAAGAACATTTGGACCAAACTGCACATAGGCTTAGAAACAGGAAAAATGAATTAACGAAACTTTTCCTTTAGCAATACTAGACTAAGGATGACAGGGAGCTATGTGATACACTGTCCCAAACTGGATTTTCACCAATCACAGGTTTCTGAGGTAAACATCCGTGAATTGATTGATGTTAGAGAAATTATGATCCCTCTAAAATGGAGGCATGCAAATAATTCTCACTGACTATAAAGATATTCAGTTTCTTGTAAAGTAGTTTTGTGCCTAGACAACAGCATAGCAGAGAGTCACAAAATATAGTCATTGATAATTCCTCTAGTTATGATACGTAGACTCCCACTTTCCTGCCATGAACCCTTTTGGAAAAATGTAGCAATTTAAAAGCAAGGATATGTTTCCTTATTTGTGTTTTTCACTGTCTGGAAGGGCAGAAATAATCTCTTTATATTGACAGATATTTCCACTGTAATATACTGTGTGATAGACTACTCTTTCCTACGTTGATTCCTTGAGGTTTTACAGTCTCTATACAATCCAATATGAATAGAAAATGTTGAGATTCAAACAAAGACTCTCTTTACCAGGATTTCAATTAAATATTCGTGTTGAATCAATCACAAGAATTGTACTTACAATATTTCTGCAAATATTGCACATATATTTTATATAATTCACTACCAAAAACAATACTGTCTAAATATGCACATCAATAGATAGATTGATGCACATCAATATGGTGGCTTCAAAACCACCATATCTGGTGATCATCTGAATTCATATATCAAACCTACATCGTAACTACATAGTTCTTACTTTCTTTCCAAATGTTGATCCTCATAATATGTGCTTGAACCACCAGCCCAATTTGCAACAGGAATGTTTTTAGTGTATTATTTATTCATGTGCAATACTATCTGAAAATAAATTGTATTTTCAGAAAGAAAGAGATAATACCAGTTTGTATGAACAATGAAAGACTTTCTGGGAAAAAAACAAATATTAATTGATGATTGCACTACTGTGTAAAACTGATTGCTAAAATTGGTATAAACTTTGTATTGTGTGAGTAATTGCCAAATGTGCAGTTAATAGATGGCTTTGCGTCAATCACAATGTCATATCAGAAGATTGTAATTTATCTTTGAATCAAGAAAAATGATCACATTAATTATTCTAAAATTCTGATGAAATTCAGATGCCAATGGCTCACAATTGTAATCCTAGCTATTCTAGAGGATGAGATCTGAGGATTGCAGTCCACAGCCATCCAATGCAGGAAAACCCATGTGACTCAATTCCAATTACCTACTAGAAAACCTGAAGTTGTGCCAAGCCTCAAGTAATGAAGGAATCACCTTCAGCTGAAGTGTGCAGGGATACAGTTCAATATCCAACACCAACAAAAAAACATACTCTAAGGAAGAAGCATTTTTGAAAATGCATCCTTGCACGTACATGAAGAAAAATAATATCATATATTCATAAGTCCTGTCACATTCTGAGAAACATAGAATGATAGCCTTCCTTGACTCCCTTTCTCGTTCATATTTCATGTCATTTGCTTGTGTTGGAATATTTTGTTAATATTCAATAAGCAATTTCCATTTGTTATTTATGCTATTACTATGGTAGTAGAAATCTCAGGGTATTGGCACTGATGACTCTCACATCATATGATGCATAGAGAATATCTGGCATGATAATTAGAAATATTAATATAGATGCTTAGATTCAAAATAGTTCCTGTTACTAAATTGTCAAATTCATTAGTTTATACTACAATCAGTCAAGCAACGTTTATGTCTCTTTGGTCAATTTGTTTTGAACCAAACAGATATGTTCACACATTAGGGAATTTCACAACTTCATGTAACATCCAGAGTAAATAAAACTTTATGCCATATTATGTTTTGACACTGTCATTTCACAATGCTTATAAAAAAACTGTCTATTGAATGTCTAACTCCATACATTCTTTTGTACTCTAAAATATGTTCAAACTTATTTAGTATTTCTTGCTCTGAGAAATGCTACTATCATACTGCTCAATTAGCTTTGATTTTATTACTACACATAAAATGGAAGAGAATAAATCAGTGTTATAGATACATAAACAAAGTATAATGAGAAGAAATATATATCCGTTTGGAAAATTTTGCAGAGTTCAGAAAATTACACCGAGGCACATATCTTGTAATACTAAGATAACTTGCAGGGAATTTTTAATATAAAAGAATAGTAGAAGGATGGTAAACCTGCTGGGTAGTGTGTGCCATTAGTATCTGTTTTAGTTGACACACGCACAATTTGATCTAGTGTCAGGAACTGAAATTGAGTATTCTTCGCCCTATCTCCTTAGGAGAGACCTATATCAAGGGAGACATTCTAAAAACTGACAATTGTTGGTTAAAAACCCAACTAGTGGGGATGTTTTCTTCTTTCTTATAGAAGGGACCCTATTTATTTTACTGATTCTGATTTACTTTAGACGATATACAAAGATACACCATTTCTTTCCACCTTCCGAACTCTTTCTGTATATTTGACTCTTGGATGATTCTAGATTATGCAATAATGAACAGATTCTACCATTCTCTCTCCACTTTCCCATGTCTATTTTCATTGTATTTTCTCAATATTTCATCATTTGTGCAACATCAGAATGCTTCTGGTCCTATCAGTTTAGAAAACTACAGAATCAAGTAAGTATAAATGTAAATGTTACTGTTATTCATGTCATAGCTTTGAACACCAGAAAATACTTATATTTCTTGTCTTTTGTGGTTCAGAATCACTGCACATGTGTATTAGGAGTTTTGCTTCCATTTAAAACAGAGTTTTTTTTTGGGGGGGGGGTCCAGTCGTGGGGCCTGAACTCTGGGCCTGGGCGCTGTCCCTCGGCTCTTCACCTCAAGGCTAGTGCTCTACCACTTGAGCCACAGCGCCACTTCGGGCTTTTTCTTTTTGCTATGTGGTGCTGAGGAATCGAACCTAGGGCCTTGAGCATGCAAGGCAAGCGCTCTGCCACTGAGCCACCTTCCCAGCCCCTAAAACAGAGTTTTAAGAAGAGTTTTTTGCGTTATTTTTCCCAAAGTTTCCTTTTTGTCTAACACTTTTCATTCTAGTATTGTTGTGCAAAATTTCTTAGCTGAGTGTTGGGGGCTCACACCTCCAATCCTAGGTGGCTGAAAATTTGGATTAGTCAATGAGATCCACTGAAGTGGAGATCAAGAATTTTAGAACATCAGAAGCATAGCAATGGTTCAAACCAGTAGAGCTCTGGCCTTGAACAAAAAGTATTTAGAGATGTAGGTAGATCACAGAATTCCAGGAAATGACCTATCCAAAAGACTTTCTGCTATTCATTAGGTAATGACAGTTGCAAAAAAGGAATAATAAAAGATGGCATTAACAGATATTAAACAATAAATATTTCACAAAGTGTTTCCAACAATTTGAAATACAATGGTGAATTGAACCTTCCTTAATAAGTTATCAAGACAAGCACCAAAAATATGGGTAACACATTCTACTCCTGGAAATATAATAAAAAAGTAATGGCCACTTCATATCTATTTTTGTTTGATTTACTATATTATAAAAACCTATAGTGAGTGCTTCCCTCTTTCTTAATGTTTTTAAATAAACTTATTCAATAGTATCTGTGAGAAAATCCCAGATGACTTAGCATTGTTTCAGAAAAGTTTCACATCCGCAGATCTTGGATCTGTTTTTCTTCATGTCGTATTCTAAGACACAGGTTTTACTATTTGTTTAATACATTACAGTGTAACATATTTCCAACGTAAAGGTAACTTTAAAATATTTATATTTGCAGGCAGTTACTGCATTCCTTCCTGGATCAACTTCATTGAGGAGAAAAGTACATGGCCCTTCATTAGCCCTATTTCAGTTATTAATTTTTAATGTGAATATTTTTAGCACAGGGATATATACTTACATAGATCAAACAGTACATCAAAACAAGAGTGATATAAAGTACTTTCTTGTGGTATAAAAAGTACGATCATAATTCTGGTGAGTTAGATGCTAAGAAGATACCTCCAGCACACTTCTATCAAAGCCTAGCATGATTCCAGAAAATTCTATGATGAAGATCATAGCACTCAGAAATGGAATCTTCCCTTTGGTCTCTGGACCAGAAGGGAGCATTTCAATTGAGACAGCTGGCATGTTGATGAAGGACCCAAGATCCTGAACTAGAATTAATGTGTCATTATTACATTAAGTACACTTCCTAATGGAATTGAACCTAATTTTTGATTCCTAATGGAATCAAACTATTCTGTGCTTGAACATAGCTATGACAATTCTTTTGTAATTGTATTGACGATTCTTTATTACATCTCTATGATATTATACATATGTGGCTAACATTGAGTCAATTCATGTTAGTCTTGGTAACATCACATTCTGTTATGCAAGAGTTTAGGAAAACAGCAACAGAGAACAGAACAGGTCATAAATTCATATAAAATCATGAAAAAACGACTTCCAAAGTTAGTAAATTATAGTGTATTTTTATATCACACCCTGTGATAATTTTTTTATTAATTTTATTTATTTATGTGAACATAGTGTACAGAGGGGTTACAATTACATGGGCAAGATAATTAGTACATTTCTTATCAAGCATTGCAGCCTCCTCCTTTTTTACCCTTCACATCCCTTCCCAGCCTCCCACCCCCTACCCAATCCTCCCCCCCCCACCAAAGTTGTAAAGTTCGTTTTTGACATGATAACTTGTACTTCTCAGTGTTGCAACGGATCCACCTGTATCCTTAAATGACTTGTTTTTCCCCATCTCCTCCACAAATTATACCGACATCAAATATAGTGAAAGCAGGGGTTATACTGTGGGGAAGGGACATAGAAAGCAACAAAGAAATAATCTTATAAATGCGTCGAAACAAATGTGTGAGAGAAAAAAACCATTTACATACATATCTAAGGGTTCATTTTCCTAACATCACATTATCTGACCTTTTCTGCTTGACTCATACATATACAAGATATTGCAAATAAGGGAAACCATGGGACCTATGTTCCTTTGGGCCTGGCTTACTTCACTTAATATATTTTTTTTCCAAGCTTTTCCATTTCCTAACAAATGGGGCAATGTCATTCTTTCTGATGGAAGCATAGAATTCCATTGTGTATATATACCATATTTTCTTGAAGCATTCATCTACTGAGGGGCATCTGGGTTGGTTCCATATCTTAGATATAGTAAATAATGCTACAATAAACATAGTTGTGCTGGGAGTTTTAGGGTGGTCTTGATTGTAAACATTTGGGTAAATGCCCAAAAGTGGGATTGCTGGGTCATAGGGGAGCTCTATGTGAAATCTTTCAGGAACCTCCATACTGCTTTCCAAAGTGTTTGAACAAGTTTACACTCCCACAACAATGAAGTAAGGTTCCCTTCTGTCCACATCCCCCCCAGCATCTGTTGTTTTTAGAGATCTTGATTTTTGCCATTCTATCTGGGGTGAGGTGGTATCTCAATGTTGTTATGATTTGCATTTCTTTTATGGCTAGGGATGTTGAGCATTTCTTCATGTGTCTATTGGCCATCCTTCTCTCTTCTTCAGAGAAGTTTCTCTTTAAGACTTTAGCCCACATATTTATTGGGCAGTTGTTTTTCTAAGGATTTGTTGTTGGGGGGTTTAATTTTTTGAGTTCCAAGTATATTTTAGATATGAAACTCTTGTCGGTTGTATGGATAATGAAGATCTTCTCCCAATCCGTGGGCTTTCTAATGATGTTGCTAGCTATGTCCTTTGCCATGCAGAAGCTCTGCAACATCATGCAATCCTATTTGTCCAACCTTTCTTTGATTTGTTGTGTTTCCGGGTCTCTATTAAGAAAATTTCGGCCTGCGCCAAGGAGACCTAGGGTTTCTCCTATTCCATCCTGTAATGTTTTCAGAGTGTCTACTTTGACTCCGAGGTCTTTGAACAATTTGGAGTTGATTCTGTGCAGGGTGATATATAAGGATCTATCTTTAGTTTTCTACAAGTAGCTAACCAATTTTGCCAGCACCATTTACTGAAGAGGCTGTATTTGTTCCATTCTATTGTTTTAGCTCCCTTATCAAAGATTAGATGGCTATAGGTCTGTAGCTTCATTTTTTGGTTTTCAATTCTATTCCATTTGTCCTGAGGTCTGTTCTTGTGCCAGTACCAAGCTGTTTTGTTGATTACCTCGGCTTTATAGTAGAGTTTGAAATTTGGTATTGATATTCCTCCATCAGTATTCTTTCCATTGAGGAGCGTTTTTGCTATTCTGGGTCTTTTATTTTTCCATATGAATTTTGGATAGCCTCTTCTATTTCCTTGAAGAATGAGGTTGGAATTTTTATAGATATCGCGTTGAATTTGTAGATAGCCTTGGGAAGTATTGCCATTTTCAGGATGCTAATCTTTCCAATCCAGGACCAAGGGAGGTTTTGCCATTTCTAAGTTCTGTTTTGATTTCCTTTTTCAAGATTTTAAAGTTTTCATCATAGAAGTCTTTCACTTCTTTGGTTAAGTTAATTCCTAGGTATTTCATTTTTTTGTGGGGCTATTACAAATGGAGTTACTTTCCTAATATCAGCCACACTTTTCTCATTGTTGGCATACAGAAAAGCCATTGATTTATGGGGGTTAATTTTATACCCTGTTAATTTGCCAAAGTTTGAATCAGCTTGAGTAATTTGGAAATGGAATCTATGGGATCCTTTAAATACAAGATCATGTCATCTGCAAAGAGGGTCAGTTTTATTTCTTCTTTCCCTATTTGGATCCCCTTTATGTTTGCATCTTTTCTTATTGCTGTAGCTAGGCATTGTAGTACTAGATTGAAGAGAAGTGGAGAGAGTGGACATCCTTGTCTGGTTCCTGAGTTAAGAGGAAATGGCTTTAGTTTTTCACCATTAAGTATAATGCTGGCTGTAGGTTTGTCATATACAGCCTTTATTGTATTGAGGAATGTTCCATGGATTCCTAATTTTTCCAAAACCTTCATCATAAATGGGTGTTGGATCATGTCGAATGCTTTTTCTGCATCTATTGAGATAACCATGTGGTTCTTATCCTTGTTCCTGTTGATGTGATGAATAATATTAATTGATTTTGCGTATATTCAACCAGCTTTGCATCCCTGAAATGAAACATATTTGATCGTGGTGTATGATTTTTTGGATGAATTGTTGAAGTCGATTGGCCAAAATTGTGTTGAGAAATTTTGCATCAATGTTCATCAAAGAAATGCGTCTATACTTCTCTTTTTTGATGAGTCCCTCCCTGGTTTTGGGTTGAAGGTTATGATAGCTTCATGGAATGTGTTCGGTAGTGAACTTTCTCTTTCAATTTCATTGAAGAGTTGGAGTATTAGAGTGAGCTCTGGTTTGAAGGCCTTGTAGAATTCTGCTGTAAAACGATCTGATCCGAGACTTCTCTTAGTTTGGAGGTCTCTTATTGCTGTTTCTATTTCAATGCTTGATATGGGCCTGTTAAGATTGTTTAAGTCATCTTGGTTTAGTTTTGTCATGTCAATATTTGCTTGGAAAAGGTCCATTTCTGTCTAGTTCTCAAACTTATTAGCATAAAGTTTTGGAAGTATTCCCTTATAATATTCTAAATCTTGGTTGTTTCCGTGGTGATGTTTCTATTCTCATCTCTGAGTTTATTTATTTGGTGTGTTCTCTTCTTTGTCTGATAAGATTTGCTAAGGGACTGTCAATTTTGTTAACTTTTTTGAAGAACCAACTCTTTGTTTTGTTGATTCTATAGTTTTTTTGGACTCTAATTCATTTAATTCTGATTTAATTTTAATTATTTCTTTCCGTCTACTGGATTGGAGTTTATCTTGCTGCTCTTTTTCAAGGAGGTTCAGATGTATCATTAAATTGTTGGTTTCAGATCTCTCCAATTTGTTGATGTAGGAGCTCAGAGGTATAAACTTGCCTCTGAGTACTGCTTTTGCTGTGTCCCAGAGGAGCTGGTAATTTGTGTGCTCATTTTGTTGAATAGCATGAACACTTGAATTTTCTTTCGAATCTCTTCCATAACCCACTCGTGATTCAACAGTTTGTTGTTCAGCCTCCATGTGCTACGAGACTTTCTTTGGTGGCTTTTGGTGTTGAGTTCAAATTTTATTCCCTTGTGGTCAGAGAGAATGCAAGGTATAACTTCATTGTTTCTGAATTTGGACAAGTTTGCTTTGTGGCCTAAAATGGGGTCTATTTTAGAAAATATTCCATGTGCTGCTGAGAAAAACCTGTATTCTGATGCTGCTGGGTGAAATATTCGGTAGATGTCTGTTAAATTTAGTTGATATATGCAGCTGTTTAGATCTGTTTCTCTGTTAGGTTTTTGCCGAGTTGATCTATCTAGTGTGGAGAGTGGTGTGTTAAAATCCCCAACAATTAATGTCTTTGGGTCTATGTGGGATTTGAGGGAAAGTAGTGTTTATTGGATAAATTTGGGTGCTCCATTGTTAGGTGAATAGATATTTAGAATTGTAATATCCTCATGAAGGAGAGATCCCTTAATTAATATGTAGCGACCTTATTTATCTCTTCTCACGAATTTTAATTTGAAGTCTATTTTATCTGATATTAGGATTGCAACTCCTGCCTGTTTATGGGGGCCGTTTGCTTGGTAGATTTTGTTCCAGCCTTTCACATTGAAAATGTTTTGTTTTTAAGGTCAAGATGTGACTCCTGAAAGCAGCAGAAAGAAGGATCTTGTTTTTTAATCCACCTAGACAGTCTATGTCACTTAATTGGAGAGTTAAGTCTGTTAATGTTTATAGATAGGACTGAGAGGTATTTGGGAGTTCCTGCTATGTTATCCACCTTCTTGGGGGCTGCGAAAACTGGGTTCTTCCTATGGTTCTTGGATTCTCAGTTTGGGTACAATTTCTTGGCCTTTATTGTGGGTCTTGTTGGTTTTCTCTGTGTAGGATATCTTTAAGAATCTTTTGTAGTGCTGGTTTGGTGGAGATGTATTTTTTCAATTTTTCTTTGCTATGGAAGGTTTTTATTTGGCCTTCACTTATGAAGGAGAGTTTAGCTGGGTATAGTATTCTTGGTTGATAGTTATTTGTTTTTCGGCATGGCATACATCATTCCAAGCTCTTCTTGCTTTGATTGTCTCTGCTGAGAAATCTGAGGTGATTCTAATTGGTTTCCCTTTATAGGTGATTAATCTTTTCTCCTTCACAGCTTTAAGGATGTTTTCCTTAGTCTGAGTTGATCCTGTGTGGATTATAATGTGCCAGTGGGATGTCCTATTCTGGTCTGGTCTATTTGGGGTTCTAAAAGCTTCTTGTATCTGAATAGGCCTATCTTTTGCATGTTTGGAAGTTCTCTGCTAGGAACCTTTTGAACAAATTTCCTAGACCATTAACTTCTGTTTCTAGGTGCTCCTCTACATCCATTATCCTTAGATTAGGCCTTCTGATGGTGTCTTCCAAGTGTTGGATAGATCTATCATATATTTTGGACTTGTCTTAGCTGGTTATATGTTCTTTCTCTATAATATCTTGACTGTCTTCAATCCCTGAGATTCAATCTTCTGCATTGTCTAACCTGCTGTCAAGACTCTCTACTTTGTTTGTTTATTTCTTTTCCTTCTAATTGGTCAAACTTTCATGGCTTCAAATTCTTTATTGAAGCTTTGTTTTAGATCTTGTATGAACTTATTTACTTCCTTAAGTTGGTGTTCAGTGTTTATTCTCAAATCACTTAGTTGATTGGTTATCATTTCCTTGGACTCCCATTCCTTCTGTTGGGTTCCATTCAGCATTCCATTTGTGGTCTCCCTGACTTCATTCAGCTCTTTGTTAATAGATCCCATGAATGCTTTAGAGATCTTTGTGTATTCTCATCCTGCTCTCTCAATTCCTGTGTTACTCTTTGCTTAGCTTCCTCCTGCTCCCGTTCATGCCATTCCTGTACTTCTCTTTGAATGTTCTCAGCCCGTTCATGCCATTCCTGCCTTTCTCTTTGAGTATTCTCAAGCTGCTCACACAAATCTTGTATCAGTTTTTGAGTAGATTCCTCACATTCATCATAATCTTGAATAAACCTTTGGATTGCCTCCTCTCTCTCCCTATCACACTCATACAGAGTCCTTTGTATGTTTTCAATCTTTTCATTTATCATGTTTGCCAGCAGTATTTGTAGGGCTATTTAGGAACTCTCCTCTGGATTATTCATTATCTGTTCTGTTCTCTGATTATCATGATTGGGAGTTGAGATTCCTGGATTGCCCTTTTTCTTGTGTTTTTCTGGCTTAC